>NC_137802.1:61358935-61926935 GCF_963383645.1 Muscardinus avellanarius
TCCCTCCTCTGAGAGCCCTACCCGATTGATGCAGAAGCTGAAAACTTGCAGTCTTCATGATGAAGACTGGCGAGGCAGCAGCCTCTGTGGGCCATATGATAACCGAAGTTCCGAGCAATTATATTGATGAGTAGAGGAAAATGAAACGGTGCTCAGAGGTACCGTAAGAAATGCAGCCGTGCCCAGGGGAGCCTTGGTCTCATCCCAAGGGAGAACTTTCACTGAGATCTTGCATCTTTAGTACAGCTGTATTATTTAGTCGGTGTGGGTTGGATAGTATTTTTAAGATTTATTTAAAAAATAGGTTAACTGTCACTTATATACTATTTTTACAGCATGTCTTTTTTTTTAAAAAAAGATTTTTTCTTAGAATAAAAAAAAAATGAACCTCACCCCTCCGTATCAAAATTATCACAAATTCTTGCTAATTAACATGGGAATGACATACTCCTATGATATCTTAGTTATTTTAAGGGAGATTATGAATATAAAATTAGTAATGTTGATACTCATTTTTTCTGTAGTAATAAACTTTTAGTATAAACTGAAAATTTTGTAATATTTTTGATTTGGGAAAGATTAAAGGTCAATAAATAACACCCTCTTTCCCTCTAAAATTTAGGACCAACATGAAAAAATAATACGTAGATGGAGTTGTGCCTCAGGTGTGTGGCCATGAGGGTTGGGACTCCTCCCCACATGAGGTTAAATGTGCCCGCGTTACAGCCAGTGCTGCCCACAAGGCCTGTGCAGAGTGCAGGAGGAGGGCGTCACCATGACAAGCCATTGCTGAGAACTGAGGAAAGGCCCACTCCCTCCTCCCAAAGTGACGGCTGTTAGCATGCAGAAGAAGAGCAGAGATTTCTTCTTGTTGAAACTGCTGAATTGTTCTTTCTAGGGACCAGTTTAGGGTACAAGGGAGAACTGTATACATACCCAGCATGCATATATAACTTAACAATGGAATGTTTTGTAAAAACTCAAGTTCTTTTTGTATAAACAAAAAATATCATAGGTATAGATTTTCTCTGTCTCTCTAGAAGCATTCACATCTATAGTGACATAACTTTTCTCATTTGTATTACTGTTAATTTACATTGCCTCTTTTTTTCCAGATCAATATGCCTAGAGGCCAATTTTTATTGATGTTCTCAAAATACCAGTGATTGATTTAATTTTCATCTCATGTTTTTCTGTTACTATTTTATTGATATCTGTTCTGATTTTTATTATTTGCTTTTTTTCTACTTATCATGTGTTTTATTTGCTCATTTTTCAAGTTTATTTAGGTGAAAGGTAATACCATTGATTCAAAACTTATTTTACTATTATTTAACATCGTGTTTAAATTTAGAAAATCTTCTTCAATACAGCATTAGCAACATCTAATTTTTTTTAACTTTTATTAATTCAAAGTACTTTTTAATTTTTTATTTTATTTTGCTTTGACACAGGGGTTAGATAAAAGAGTGCTGTTTAATCTTCAATTATTTAGGAATTTCCCAGAGGCCTTTCTTTTATAGAACTTTAATCATATTCTGAATATAGGATATACATTGATTCCTTATAAATTTGCATTCCATGATTCCTTCAGAATTTATTGAGGACTGTTTTATTTTCAAGAATATAGCCTGTTTTCATAAATGTTTCATGTGGTTTTCGAAAGGACTGTGCAGTTTGCTGTGATTAGGTAAAATGGTAAGTGACCATTAGGTAAAACTGGTGATAGTGTTGTTCAAATCCTGCTTATCTTTGCTGTTTGTTTTTGTTGGTCTCCTTATCTCAGTTATTGATTGGGATATTGAAGTTTCTGTCATTGTGCATGTTTGTTTATCCTTATAGTACCATAAGGTTTTGCTTCTTGTGTTTTGAACTTTTGTATCCTACTGATAAACTGACTCAGTGATTATGAAATGATCTTTATTGTTGACAATTTTTTTTTTTTTACCTGAAATCTACTCTGATATTAATATAGTCACTTTACCTCTCTCTTTTTCTGGTGCTGGGGTTCCTGGAAACCCTTCTACCTCCGGGTTATACTCCCAGACCTATTTTTATGCTTTTTTTTTTTTTTTAATTTGGAAACAGGGTCTCTTAAGCCAGTGCGGCTGGCTCCAAACCTGCGCAATCCTCCTGTCTCCGCCTCCCAAGTGCGAGGATTACAAACATGTGCCACCACCCCTGACAACTCTACCTCTCTTGACCAATGTTGATAAGGTTTATCTTTGTGCTTTTACATTTAACTTATTGACATCTTTATTTCTAAGCACCATTTGGTTGACTCAAGCTTTTTAACCAGTATGATAATCTGTGCCTTTTATTTGGAATACTTAGACAGTTTACATTTAGTGTGACTGATGATGTGGTTTATTTCATATGGTTATTTCTGTTTTTCTTTCTGAGTTTTCCTTTTTCTTTTTTGAATTGCTTGAATATTTATTACTATTTTCACTTCTTTTCTGGCTTGTTAGCTATAATTGATCTTTTAATTGATTTGTTGTTTTGGTGGTTGTTTTAAAGTTTGTATTATACATTTGAAGTTCTCTACCCTCAAGTGATGTCCTACCAGCTATGGATAAGAATTGTGTAATTGTTTACTGCCATTTATTCTTCTCTGAATGTTGTGTGATTCTCTTTTTACATACTTTTACATTTTATAAACCTCACATTACATCGCTATTATTTTTATTTAAACTGTGAACTATTTTAAAGAGACTTTAAATAAATCTTCCATTTTACCCATTTAGTTGTTATTCTTGATGATTTCCATCTTTTTGAGTATTTCTATATTTCTATCTGATATCATCCTTCAGCTTGGAGAAGTTTCTTTTATGTATGATAGGATTACTGGTAGTGAATTCTTTCACCATCTGTATGCCTGAAAAATCTTTACTTTGCCTTTATTTTTTGCTATATCTAAAATTCCACATTGACAGGTTTTTTTCAGTACTTAAAAATGTTTCTCCAGTGTCCTCTTGCTTTGAAAAGCCTGCTATCTTTATTTTTGGTCATTGGTAACATCCTTCTTCCCTAGGTATCTTTAACATTGTTTTCTTTTGGGGGAATTTGATTATACTATAACTTATTATAGGTTTTTTTATTTTTTATGCCCAGAAATCTTTGAATTTTTGGATTTGTAGATTTGTATGATTCATTAAATCCCAAAAGATTTTGGTAATTATTTATTCAATTTTGTTGTTGTTGTTGTTGTTGTTGTTGGTACTGGGGTTCCTGGAAGCCCTTCTACCTCCGGGCTACACTCCCAGACCTATTTTATACATTTTTATTTGGAAACAGGGTCTCTTAAGCCAGCGCGGCTGGCTTCGAACCTGCGCGATCCTCCTGTCTCCGCCTCCCAAGCGCGGGGATTACAAGCATGCACCACCACACCCAGCCTATTCAAATATTTTTTATGTCCGTACCCCTCTCACTTTTCTTTTTTTGGACTCTAATTAGAGATATATAAGGTTGCTGAAAATTGTCATGAATGCTTTTTCATTTTTCACCATTCTATTTTCCTTTCTGTGCTTTATTTAGCTTGGTGCCCACTGCTATGTCTTCAAGTTCATTGATCTCTTTCATTGGCAGTATGTAATCTCCCTTCGATCCCATCCCCTGTATTTTTTACCTCACAAGTTGTAGTTTTCATCTCTAGAGTTTAGGTATGGAAAGGTAATTCTCAGCTTCATCACAAGTCTTTCTCGGTCCTCTATAATTCAACCAAATTGGGCCCTATCTTCTTCCTTGAATAACCATACTCTTTTCCTTTGATAGGTTTTCTATTTGTTACCCTTTATTCTAGAATGCTGTTGTTTTATTTTACCCAGTTTTGCTCATCAGTCAGCTTACTTTAATAATCACTTTCTTACATCCTGATTCCATGAGGTTTTGACCCATTACGCAAACTCAAAGTACCTTATATCTCTTCCTTGTTCTGAAAATGAATATGTATTTTTCATATTAGTATTAGTTTAATGCATTTTTTATCTGTTAAACTAAAAGACCCTTTAATACAGAAACTTGGTCTGACTAGTTCAGTGATATTTTCTCAGTATTTAGCAAAGTCTCTGGCCCATGATAGATGCGTAACAATGTTAATGGTAAATGAATTTATGAATATTTCATGGTATCATGTTATCAGATGATTGAGCTTATTATTAAGTTCATGTGAAATCATAACAAACCTTTAGAAAAGTCTACTAACAAATGGGAAGAAATGCTCAGTGAAACATGGACTATACATACTTATATATAATGATCTGGGTGTTAAACCCCACATAAACTCAGGAAAAAAATTCATGCAAGTATCAGTAGCATGTAGACTCTTTACAATTAACAAAAAATGGTTGCACATTTTATTATATCTCAGAAAAAAGTTCATTCCTATTTTTACAAATCTCTTGCCCTTAAAGGTATTCTGAGAAAGATGTGCTTTTTAATGAAATATATGATGGTAATGAGTAAAATAGAAGATATTATACAAATATCAAGTACTGTATGTATTTTACAAATACATAGACATTTTATAAACACAAACTATTTAAACATATGTATGTAACATGCATATATATATTTTATACATTTGAGAAATTTTCAGTGATATACCAGAATGTCAAGACAAGTAAGGAAGCTTTGCTGTTGGGCTTATGTTAGTCCAACACACACACACACACACACACACACACACACACACACACAAACACACATTTAATAAATACAGTGAAGGCCCTGTGTGGTGCACACAGTATCATTTTTATATCACCATGTGGCATTTACTACACTGACAGTACAGAATATCATTGTTTCCTTATTAAAAGCAGAGAAAATATCTTGAAGAATTTTTTTTGTGTGTGTGTGAGGGAGGCACTGATTACAGATCCTGGCATTTAATAAGTATTAAGTAAATCCTTGAAGAACATTTTGCATTTTAACTTTCAGGCATTCTGAAAGTGATTTAATATGCAGATCTTGTAATATAAAGACTGGGAAGGAATTTGTTATAAATTCAATTAATAAACATGAACTGTCAATTTAGTTACATACATGTGAAGATGTAAATGTTACGGTGCCCCATGTGGGCGCCAAAACTGTTACCGTGTGAGATGAAGCCATGGCGTCTTGTTCTTAGCTATTTTTGAAAAGAATAGCCAGAACTATTTGGTGACAGCTTAAGCAATTTTTATAATTACAAAGTCAGAAAGAAGGGTCAGAATTATAAAGCACTCCATCAGAGAGTGACATAGTGGAGTGCCTTAAAAATAAGACACTCAAGTTTTTGAATGCCAGTTTTTATAAAGATTATTGTCTCCCATCTTTGCTTTCACCAGTAGTCTTTCTGACGGGACTAGACGTAGATGTGCCCGTTTCCTGTGCAAGCCCAGGTGTTTGTTAAGACCCAAAATATGTTACTTGATTAACAAAGCCAGGGGTCACGTGGTATCTGTCCCCTTCAACAAAGACCTGTACCATCCTCCTGCATCCTTGGGGAATTTTAGCGTATTTTGCTTGAAGTTATCATGTAAACTTGTCTTTAAAATATGAAGGCCCTGGGCTACAACTCTCTTGTGGTCTTGCTGATTACTCTTGGTGTCCGGAACCCTGCAGGGTAACCGCTGCCGCCTCCTCCATGACTTGGTGTCTGCACTGCACCGAAGCTATTTCCCAATACATTTTCCAAACCCGTTTCCCACACGGTAAGGAAAGAGCTGGATGCTTTGGGCTTCGATGCCAGGCGGGCTGCCTTTATTTCTTTTGCTGCCATTTACTATGTGAACTTGGGCAGATCATCTGACTCTTCTAAGTTTCAGTGTTTTTATCTGGAAAGAAAGTAATAAATTTGTTATAAAAATTAAATGAAATAATATGTGAAATATGCTAGATTACAACCAGCATAGTAAGGCATTCGGTGTTCACCGCTTCATGTGCAAAGGTTTAAAAATTATGGTTACCCTGTAAGTGTTAGAGTTTATAGCGATACCCCTGAAAGTACAGGAAAATATCTATTGTGACTTTAAAACAGATTTTACTTCACTTAGAAGTCATCTATAATAAGTAGAAAACTTCTCTTGCCTGATAAATATTACATTCATATTTGATAAGTAAGGAGAAAATACGCCTGCTTAAAGTTTGATCTATTTGTGCATAGTGAGGAACTTCAGGGAGAGTATTTTCCAGCTACTTTGAAATATTCAGCTGCCCGGGGACAAGGCGTGGATGATGTTTTTGAAGGAAATAAATATTTCAGCTTCACGTTTCCGCCTTTTTTCTTTCTCCCTTTGATCTGGCTGTGGTTTGCTTATCATTCTGCTCGACTGGCTTCACACCATCCTCTCTCTCCCTGGTAACCAGGAGTGGCCCTGCCTGTCCCAGAGCACTTGGGTTTTGTCTCTTTGAAGCAATAACACGCACTTCCTTATTATTTACTGATATAATACTGTCTCTTAAATAAAATGTATCAGTGGGTATGTCTGCAAGCTTCACATGAATGATGTATAATTTTTTTTTTTTGCGGTTCTGGGGATGGAACCCAGGGGCATTCGACCTCCAAGCTACACCCCCTGCCCTATTTTTTATTTTTTTATTTTTTATTTTGAAACCAGGTCTCACTGAGTTGCAGAGGGCCTCACTTAGTAGCTGAGGCTGTCCGCGAACCGCAGTCCTCCGGTCTCAGCCTCCCAAATGCTGGGATTACAAGCGTGCGCCACTATGCCCGGCTGAATGATGTATAATTTTCACATGGAAGTTTTAATCAGTAGTTTCTTAAATATAGGAGACATAAAGGAAAATAACATTAGATTCGTGATGTATTTTTAAGTTTAAAGAACTTATATATTAGCAGTTTTTCCTTTTACTAAATGGCTCTTAAAGATAATTCTTTCACATTTTGTAATTTTATCATATTTATTGCTTTTTCAGTTGCTGGGCCAAAGTTTGCTTATTTATGGACCCATATAATAGAAATAAGTTACTTTAGCACAAAATTATGTGAAATTACATTGTTTAAATATTTTGTTAATAGCACCAGGCGTGGTGCCGCACGCTTGTAATCCCTGCGCTTGGGAGGTGGAGACAGGAGAATCACGCAGGTTCGAAGCGCTGGCTTAAGAGACCCTGTTTTCAAATTTTAAAAAGTATAAAAATAGGTCTGGGAGTGTAGCCCGGAGGTAGAAGGGTTTCCAAGAACTTCAGTACCACCAAATAAATAAATAAATAAATAAATAAATAAATATTTTGTTAATTTACTTAGAGCTTTATTTTGTTCTTAACAATAAGTCTGACCATCCGAGGTGAGCTCTTAGTACAGACTCTCGTCACCTTTTTAGTCTTTGTATTTCTGTAGCACTTGAAACTTGCTACAAAATTTAATATGTATAAATTTGCACTGTTACTTGATTTTGGCTTCCATTTTTGTGTTCTTCCTTATCAAATTATGGTTTCTTCAAGATAGGAAATGTGTCTCCTCCTTTTACATTTTCTGTAGTATACAAGCAGATATCAAAATTTGCTGTCAGGAGCCTTGTGTCAACTCCCTGGCCATGGGTAAGTCACAGAGAATAAAGTCTAGAAAAATTCATGTTAGAGCCAGTTCTTTTGAGTCATCCTTTGAATGTCGAATCAAGTTGACTTCAGTGGACTCGCGGACCCCTTGCTGACATCCGTGTCTCTTAAGAAGGCTTTGGACAACTGAAAAGTTCTCATTTCTGTCATAACCAGCATGCTTCAGCCAATCATGGTTCTTTGAGACTAGTGTTTGGCCCTGGGACAAGCTCTCCCGGCAGGCCTAGGTCATTAGGTGCTTGTCAGAAGAGAGGCTTCCATGGGGCCTGCCTCTTTCTGCTGCTGCCATACCTTGTTTGAGCAATTTTATTTGTAGCAAGAGAATATTCCTTGGTGTAGTCCTTGGTCATCATAGTTCTGCTGAGCTTGAGGGCCTGTTCTCCAGTGGTCTTAGCAATGTGGTCTGTGTGTGCGGTACACTTCATCTGCTTGTGGCACGGAGACGGCTGGTGTTCTGTGCTGTGCCTGTACTTCAGTTGTGGTTGTAAGTGAACTCGACCCTGAGGAGCCCGTAAGAAGTCGCTCTGCTCCACTGCAGGGGGCTCCACTTGTGAGTGAGACTCTCACTGCAGCAGAGATCTGCTTTCAGTGCATCCACCTCCTCCAGTAAACGGAAGGCCAGGAAACCTGTCTGAACCTGACCCCCCTTCTTTGTTTTGCAAGGCCCTGCATCCCTGTTTCTGAGAGGTAATTCCCAGCTTGATGGCTGAGAATCAGTTTTGTCATATGTATTGATACTGAGTTTTCTCTTTACTTGAAGGCCCCTCTTAGGACAGCTTTCTCTTGTAGCTTTTCTCCTTAGTGAAAGGCAGTAGCTAACCTGTAGTTGGTCATAACCAGTGTTTGATGACTGAGTCAATGAAAGGTTCAGTGACTCTGCTATCAGCAAACCTGAGCTGAGGAGAAAGAAGGAAAAAGAAACTCGAGGGAGGTTTCTCGTCGGTGTTTAAAATGTATGCTGTTTAAATATGATACTATTTTTTCTTAGAAACACTCATTTTATCTTCTACTATACTACTAAAGCCATATTTATATCATCTTCAGCTTTTTACTCTGAAGGGCTCTGTGACTTCTCATGTTCGGCCTCCTCTGTGACTCAGGATGGCACACTGGCCCTGTGGATTCTGAGTGGGACTCATACCATGTACACCCACTGTGACGGAATTGGGAAGGAATTAGTGTAGGCCATGCAGAAACGTTTTCCAGCATCCTTTCTTTTCAAGGTCGTATGACTTCCTGTACATCTCCTGTGGTGTCTGCTCTGTGTGACTCCCTGAGTGTGTTGACAGGCCCTATTCCTCATTAGCCACTGTGTCATTCTTTCCCAGGTTGGCCTCCAATATTATTAAGTAACCCAGGTGAATCAAAAGTGTCTTTGGATTCAGGAAGTCCTTGTGGTCATTGATCTTTAGAGGTGTTGGTTTATAACTAAACCAACTCTGCACTAACAGAGTTAGTTTTAGAGTTTGTTCATGTGGGCAGATGTGGCATAGTCCAGGGGATAGCTAGAACTAACTAAAGATTCTGGGCCATTTCACCTACATCTTGTCTCATTCTAAATTGCTCCTATTACATGTGGAAGGAAATCTGTTTCTTAGATTGCTTTTTAACCCTATTAATAGCCAGGTGTGGTAGTACACTCCTGTAATCCCAGTATTTGAGAGGCTGAGACAGGAGGATCACAGGTTGGAGGCAAGTCTTGGCAGTTTAGTGAGACTCTCAGTAACTTAGTGAGACCCTGTTTCAAAATAAAAACTTAAAAGGATTGGGCCTCACACTGGGCGTGGTGGCGCACGTTTATAATCCCAGCATTCGGGAGGCTGAGACCTGGAGGATTGCAGTTCGTGGACAGCCTCAGCTACTTAGTAAGGTCCTCTGCAACTCAGTGAGACCCGGTTTCAAAATAAATAATAAAAAATAGGGCAGAGGGTGTAGCTCAGAGGTCAAATGCCCCTGGGTTCCATCCCCAAACCCACAAAAAAAAAAAAAAAAAAAGGATTGGGCCTCTGAGCTCAATCCTAGTACCAAATTAACTAATTCATTAATTAGTTTGTTAATATCACTCACAAGAAGTCATGTGTGCTAGCTTTCAGTTACTGTGACAAAATACCTGAGGATAACAAAGGAGGGAAGGTTTATTTTGGCACGAGGTTTCAGAGGGTTCGGTCTGCGGCCAGCTGGTTCCTTTACTGTTAGGTCTGTCATGAGGAGAACATTGCAGCAGAGAAAAGCTGCTCACCTCACCTCCTGGTATCCAGCAAGCAGGAGGGGAGGCAAGGACACGGTCTGCCCTTCAAGGACATACCACCATGAGCTGCATCCTCCAGCAGGCTCCACCTCCGAATCACCATTCACTTAGGATGTTATCAATTGTCCCTTATCAATAGTAACATGTCAGTAGTCCATGGGTAAGGTTAGGCCCTCATGATTCAATCACTTCTCAAAAGCTCCACCTCGAAACACTGCTGCATTGAGGACCAAGTGTTCAACACACAAGCCTTTGGGGCCATGCCAGATCCCAGCTATAACTGAACATTCACAAAACTTTAAATAATTGAAGATGTAACACAATTCAACCCATGCCTTTTTTTTCCTTGCCTGACTTAACTCTTAAATATGTCCTTTACCCATTCTTATTTTGTTCCTCCTAGAGTTGTTAAAAAGTTTTTGATCTTGAGTGTTAAGTACTTCAGACCCCTTTGGTATGTTGTGGTTAATAAGTGCAAGTACTGGGAGTTGAGTTTGCATCCCATCGCTGTCATAACAAATCACTCAAGACTTAAACGCCTTAAAACAAATTGAAGTTATTATCTCATAGTTCTGGAAGTCCAAAGTTCAAAATGAGGCTTAAGGTGTCAGACGGGCTCCTTGAGGGCCGGGAAGACTCTGTCCTAGCCTCTCCATCTTCTGGACACCATCCTTGTTCCTTGGCCCGCGGCCCGTGCTCGTGATCATGTTCCCTTTACTTTGGGGTTATCGCAGTCTTTTCTATATTAAGACCAGTGCCAATGCCCATTTCATTGGGCACTTCTTTCTGACTTCTATAAGTATCTCTTGTTTAGCAGTTGATAGTGTTTATCTTTTTTTTTTAAACAAGAATTTAGCAGACTACTGGTCTTAGAAGTCTAGTGAAGAAGAGGTTAACGCTGTTTATCTGTCTTGCTTAGTGAAAGATATTATTTTTGATGATTTTGACTGACATAGTCTAAACAATTTGAGCACTGATTGGCAGCCAAGAACATAGGTGATATTGCCTCTTAAAAGTCTTGTTCTCAGCCCAGCTGGAAAGGAATCGAGACTCTTCTATTTTTCAGACTTGTTTGAAGTTTTTGTTTTGTTTTGTTTTTCTTGGAGTTTCCAGTGGAGATGCCAAGCCGGCAACAAATGAAGTATAATGTAATGCGAAACCTTATAAAAATATGTTGGATCCCGGCCATCATTATCAAAAGTGCTGGTACAGAAAGGTGCCAGAGGAAGACTTTCAAATTGGGGCTGGCCCGCGCATACAAATGCTAGCTGGTAAAGTGCGAGAAATACTGAACTGCGGTCCATTAGTGCCTGCGTTTTATTGCCCTTTTTGGAATAATCATGTTCTTCAGATCATCCTTTAATCTGAGCTGTCCTGTGGTTGTGTAAGAATGCAGCTTCTTTTTCCTTTAGCCTTTATACACTCAGATGAGGAAAATTTACTGCATTTTATAAATAAATCAGAGCTAAAAAGCAAATTTCCTTCCCACCTTTTTATCTTCATGGAGGCCCAGCTTTAAGGCATTTGAGTGATGCGTTTATACGCGGCCCCACAACTAGTTCCACTGCAAACGTTCATCTTCAAAGTCACTTTTTAATGCGCCTCGTAGGACACACTGTTTGGGGTTGTAATAAAAAGGAGTACAATTCTTACGTCAGTGACGAGCAGGCCTTTGTCTGCTCAGAGGTCTGATGGTTCCACTTCGGCGTCATCACCTCGTAGAAGTTAAAACGGGTCTCGTTAAACTGATCATCACTTCTCTATTTAAGATAGAGACTTGATTTATATTAAGGCAGAAGATCTCTAAATAGCAGTGATGTTCAGCGTGTGCCATGGCCTTACTGGACAAGTACACTGATCTGTACTCAGTGAGCCCTTCTTTGATATTTGGCCTTACTATTAGATTAGCACAACCGGTCCGGTGAGGCTGGAAATTCGTTAGGATATTTCACACATTTTCCCATGCTTGCTATTTAACACAAAATAACATTTGCTATTGGTAAGTCAGTATAGACATCATCAATTAAGAACAATGTGCCTTTTCTCCGCAAGGCTTTAGCATCTTAAAATCGCTGCTACAATATATTGATGATGGCTAAAGTTTATGACTTCGACTTATGTGGTCATAATTTAGTTATAAAGTAAGTGAATTAAACTTGGTGGGAAAGATGACATGATATAAGGAAAAGGTCTGCCCTGTTAAATTGAAAGTGCTTAAATAGTTTAATGAAAAGTGTTTAACTAAATAGAATTACTGCGTAAAAATTATAACAACTGACTTCCAAAATGGATAGAACAAAATTGACATTTCATCCGTAGGTCACGTATTAGCAGGGTTTTTTTTTGGGGGGGGTAATTTGGCACATAATTTTAAAACATATGATTACATTTTATGACAGAAAAACTCTGTGTGTGTACATGTGTGCGTGTGTGTACTGCTGGAGCTCAGACCCAGGGACATTCTACATCTGAGCTATACCCTCAGACTTTATTTTTTATTTTGAAATAGGGTTTCACTATATTTCTGAGAGCTTCACCCAGCTACAGATAAGCTTTTAAGTTTTAAAATGTATTTTCTTTTATAGACAAACTGGCTAAAGGTAAACCTTTGATAAATTTCCATCAACATTCTTAAGTTATCTTCCCAAGTGCTTTCAGGAGGGCCTCTAAATTAGACACCTTGCAGCGGAGGGCCCGTGCATTGGCCTCAGCAGCCTCCCCCACATTTGCCTTCTGAATGCGCCCCGTAGGGTCCCAGGCAGCCCCTCCACTCAGTGGAGACTGTCGTAGAGGAGCAAGTGCAGTTGCTGTCCCAAGCCTAGCCACGGTACTTGGTAGTGTTCCCACGGGCTGTTTTGTATGTAAATATTTCCGTATCCATACAAGTCACTCAGCATGTGTTCCAGGTGTACCAGAGAAAACCTTACACACAGCTCAAGGCTTCTGGCTTCTCGGGCAGAATAATACAGGGAGGGCAAGAATGCTTTGGATCAAGTTAAAACTCTCCATAACCACGTGCACGCTTAGGCTGTACCATGGCGAATCCCCTGGTGAGGGTCTTCAGCAGGGTGCGGGTATCAGTCACCACCCAGCCCGAGTTGACGTTAACAGTGAGGGCAAGAAGCCTCACCAGTGATACAGCCTTGGCTAGCAACCTCGGCTAACCCTGAGGGCATTCTGCCCAAGCAACACTGGAGAAAAGTGGCGGACAGCAGGACGGTCAGGCTTCTCTCTGTCAAAATGGATGACAAAGAAATGCTCTTTCCGGGCGTGGTGGCGCACGCTTGTAATCCCAGTACTTGGGAGGCTGAGACAGGAGGATCACAGGTTCAGCCAGCTCAGCAACGTGAGACTGTTTCCAAATAAAAAATAAAATAGGTTTAGGGGTGTTGCCTGGAGGGAGAAGTCCCATGAGTTTTAGCCCCAGTACCAAAAGAAAAAAGAAAAAAAAAAGGAAAAGAAAGGAAAGAGAAAAACAAAGAAAGAAAAGAAAGCAAGGCTCTTAACAAGTTCCAGAAGCCTGATCTGGCCCACGTCTTGCTGTGGACAGCCCTGCGCTCAGGCCAGCACCACATACACATGCACCAGGCGAGGTGGGCGGTGCGCAGCCCCGAGAGGTAAAAACTGTGAAGCAGATGCACAGAGCATGTGGTCCAGTGGAATACTGCAGGGCTTTCACGAGGGCGCAGTTATTGTCATCACTTCAGGTAGATGGAGGTTCGGGAGGATGTGAATAGTTACACAGACACAGGTGCTATCTACAGTGAACATGAGGGTGAGGTTCAGGTATGTTCTCTCATCCCACAAGCACAGAGCTGCTTATCTGCTGATGTGCCAAGACGCAGAGGGGGCAGGAAGAGCCCTGACCTGCACCCACAGATGGGAGAGTCCTGCTGAAGTGAACCAGGAGGCGCTTGCTTACTGTTTGGCCATTTTCTTTTCTTTCCTCCTTCTCTTTTTCCTCCTCCTTCTCCTCTTCCTTCTTCTCCTCCTCCTCCTCCTCTTCCTTCTCCTTCTCCTCTCCCCTCTTCCTCCTCTTCCTCCTCCTCTTCTTCCTCTTCCTCCTCTTCCTCCTCCTCCTCCTTCTCTTTTTCTTCCTCCTTCTCCTCTTCCTTCTCCTCCTCTTCCTTCTTCTCCTCTCCCCTCTTCCTCCTCCTCTTCCTCCTCCTCCTCCTCTTCCTCCTCCTCCTCCTTCTCTTTTTCCTCCTCCTTCTCCTCTTCCTTCTTCTCCTCCTCCTCCTCCTCTTCCTTCTCCTTCTCCTCTCCCCTCTTCTTCCTCCTCCTCCTCCTCCTCTTCCTCCTCCTCCTCCTTCTCCTCTTCCTTCTCCTTCTCCTCCTCTTCCTCCTTCTCCTCTTCCTCCTCCTTTTCCTCCTCTCCCCTCTTCTTCCTCCTCTTCCTCCTCCTCCTCCTCCTCTTCCTCCTCTTCTTCCTCCTCCTCCTCTTCCTCATCCTCCTCCTCTTCCTCATCCTCCTCCTCTTCCTCATCCTCCTCTTCTTCCTCTTCCTCCCCCTCCCTCTCTTTCTCCTCCGCCTTCCTTTTTTGGCGGTACTCAGGGTCATTCTACCTCTCTGAGTTACAACTCCATCCCAATCGTTTTTTTTTTTTTTTTTTTTTTAGGTAGATTTTCACTAACTTGTTGAGGACCTCGCTAAGTTCTGTGAACCTGTGATCCTCCTGTCTCAGCCTCTCAAGTACTGGATGGCAGGTGTGTGCCACCATGCCTGCTGGCCAGTTAAATTCTGAGAAATGTTTTCAGGTTTTTTTGGGGGGGAGAGTTTGGTATTCTGGCATTTTATTTTACATATATGATATTATACGGAAACCTGAAAACTGTATCTTATGTTTTTTTTATTTTTGGTTTTAATTCAGATCCAAGTAATTTCATAGAGCTTAAATTACTTTTTGATCCCTTCTTAAAAGACAGTAACCTCATGGTTTGGAAATATCCCCCATTATGAGGTTTATCAAAACTTTGATTTGTGTACACTAAATTACCGTCTACCCCAGCATTGTTCAGTGTTATCGTTAGTAGGACGATAATATTTTATGTTTAAGCGCTCTCATTTACGGAAGATGAGTGTCAAGTTCATGTTACTTATGGCATCTGAAAAATCTGCAGAGCAGCAAACACGGTAGCCAACAGCCAGAGCTCTAGAAGCAGCCCCTAGAAGAGCTCTGGAGGCCTGGCGCGAGCTGTCGCTAGGAGGGGAGCCTTGGAAGCATCTCCACACCCCGGCTCGCTGCTCAGTAAGAAGAAGACTACAGTGACACTCTTGATCAGGTTCACTATGAAAATTAACAAAAGACGAATATATAAATATTTGACTCCATGCTCAGCACCTGATAGAACTCGAAATGAGCTATTATGAACTTGCGTGCATTTATAAACTAAAGCCTTTAATTTTCCTTCTGTCGACATGCAGAGATGTCCCTTGGTGGCCATGTTAACCATATGATTTCAGCTCATGATGTGAAGATGTGAGGAGGTTATTAATTTTTTATGCCAGTCTACTAGAGGCAGGAGAATCACTTCAGGCCATCACGCCGACCACCCCCACGTCCACTGCTGGTCGGCATGCATTTTTCTATTGGTACGTTGGGTTTTGTTTTTTAAATTAAGACTTAATTCACAGATCACGTTTTTCACTTTATTTCATTTTATTTTTGGCACTGGGGACTGGATCCAGGTATATTCTACCTCCAAATATTCTCCCAGGCTTTTTTTTTTCTTTTTTTTTTTTTGAAACGGGGGTCTCGCTAAGTTGCTGAGAGCCTTGCAAAGTTGTTGAGGCTGAACCTTGAACCTGCAATCCGGTCTCAGCCTCCCACGTACTGGTATTATAGGTGTATGCCGCCACTCTTGGTTAAAATTCACCATTTTAAAGTGTACAATTTGGTGAATTTTAGTATATTCACAAGGCTGTAACTATTACCACTATCTAATTCCAGAGCATGTTCACTCCAAAAGAAATGCCATATTCCTCAGCAGTCACTCTGCAATCCCCACTCCCTAGACCCTCACCACCACAATCTATGTCTGGTCTCTGTAGAGTCGTCTTTTCTGCTACTTCTCAGGGATGGAGTCGCACAACATGAAGGCTTTTGTGGCTGAATCCTTTCACTTCAAATGTTTTTGTAGTTCTCCATGTGGTATCAAATCAGAACTTGGCTCCTTTTAAAGTCTGAGTAATGCTCCATTGCGTGGACAAGCCGCGTTTGGTCGATGTGTTCATCGTTGATGAAGCCACGTGCGTTCGTGGTTTTGTTTTTAGAGAAACCTTTTACAGTAGCCATGCCTTCATCAGAGTACGTATCAAATGCTTATACCTTTTATTCTGACACAAAGCCTTTTATTCTTAACTTTTTAAAGAGAAGTTTTATAGGATTTGGGTCAGAACACCGAAATCTGAATTTCATTTTAGAGAAGGTTAAATATTGTTCTTTCAAGCCTAATTCTTTTATATTTTAACTTGGAAGCTTTCTGAACTTTCGCAGGGACAAAGAGGAGCAGCTCACTCGCGTGACTGAAGTCCAGAGGTTGCAGGCCCAGCAGGCCGACGCTGCTCTGGAAGAGTTTAAGCGGCAGGTGGAACTGAACTCAGAAAAGGTCTATGCCGAAATGAAAGAGCAGGTGAGAGGCAGCCACGCCGCATCCTTTGAAAGTCACTGTCCCTGTGGGAAGGGATGTTCTCATCTTCAATAAGACAGAAACATTTCGCTTGTTAACATAGCTTTATCAATATTAGCCGTACAATCGGGTCAGATTCAGAATGAGAAGGATTTTACGCCTTGATTGATCCTTGAAGCAATGCCAGAACACTCTTTAAAAGGCCTTTCTGCAGGCTGGGATGGAGCTGAGTGCAGAGCCCTTGCCTGGCATGCCTGAGGCCCTGGGAACCGCGAGAGCGCATCTCACTGGGGACAGTGGGTCAGCCCTCAGGGGAAACGCCACACCAGTCAGGCTGTTTCTGTAGAGTAGGGGCTCACCTTGACCTCGTCTAAGTTTCTACACATCCCCTAACTCTGCTTTATTGATTAGTTACAGAAAGGTGTCTTCGTGGCCATTTTAGGAAGACAGACAATCTCTGATTCTTGTATAGGTTAAGTGATGTTCTTGTTTTGTTTTTTATTTTACTTTTTTTACTTTTTATTTATTTATTTTTTTTTGGTGGTACTGGTGTTCCTGGAAGCCCTTCTCCCTCCAGGCTACACTCCCAGACCTATTTTTTATATTTTTATTTGGAAACAGGGTTTCTTAAGCCAGTGCGGCTGGCTTTCAACCTGCGCCATCCTCCTGTCTCCGCCTCCCAAGTGCGGGGATTGCAAGTGTGCGCCACCACGCCCAGCTGTGTTTTGTTTTTTAGAAAATAAAAAAAAATTTAAATAAAGGGAATTATTACAAACACCTAGGTATCCAATGTGAAGAACCAACAACACTGTTTATATAAGCTAACACATTAGGTGAAGTTTAATTTTGTTATTCATGTCTAGTCACATTGTTCTTTCTTCTCCACTGTAAGAAGCAGTCATTAATTTTATATAAATTATTTTAGTCTATTTTATATTTCTCCATACATATATAAGGTCCATATCATACTACACTATGTAAAATAATATCCTTTTATTACTTAATAGTGAAGATACAACATTTGATATGTTTTATATGCATATATATGGTATACTTTTATATGCATGTACATAAGATATATATTATATGTTACAGGTATATAATTGTTTTGTTTTTATATTTAAAATTCACATAAAAACTAACAGATTTTATATATTATTTTGTTTGTCCATTTATATTTAATGCTATATATTTTTGCTCCAGTCATGTTGATTTAGTGCGATCCCTTAATGCTCAATATCTTTTTATGTATGAATATAGCCATATTTTAATGACTAGTTCCCTCAGTCAAGTATGTTTGGATTATCTTCGAGTTGCTCTGATTAGAAAGAATGTTACAGTACTTGTTTGTGGTTCCATTTTCAGTCACAGCTATCATCCTTAGATCCCAAGCATTGGTGGGTTTGGTGGGAGAAGTGTTCCTAAGGAAGGTTTTATGTTTAAATATAATGGAGCCCTGGAGAACTTGGTTTGTAACCGTGCTTATTTTTGCTGTGATTTACATTCATTCTGATATGTGAGTATTGGTGCACTCAGAATGGGGTCCCAGGAGGGGCTTGAAGATGGCGGCGGCCACGGTCACAGTGACGACCATGGCCGCCAAAAAGGACACGCATTCCTCGGAGAAGCCCTGGACACCAGATTTTGGGTTAATATCGTATTGGGACAACTTAAGGAGACATTTCCAGCCACAACTTCCAATCTAGAATACAGGAGAGAGAGTGGATAATGGCAGAAATAGAAGCAAGATGACAAGGAGGCACCCGCCATGCAAGAAAAGTGATTTTTGGAAGAACATCCCAGAAGAGATTAGAGAAAAGACCACTTCAGCCGCGTATGCTAGGGACTCTTAACAACATACCTTGTAAGAAAAATGATCCGGGCATGTTGGCGGGAGCTCAGCAGTGCTGGGCAGGAAGCCAAGCCGTGCGTCCCGGGAACTCAGCACGCCTAGCCGCCATGCTCCTCTATGCTGCGCTGTGGTTCGTGGTATGCTCAGAACAGCATATCCTGCTCTACATGGTGAGGCTGTGGGCCTCCACTCATGGAGGGGAGATAAAAGTCATTGCTGCTGAGTGCTTGATCCCACAACCTCTTCAAAACACACATACTGTCTTCTCTTATTAAAAAAAAGTATTGGAGAGGGGTCGAGGTGGTGGTGGATTCAGGAGATGCAGACAAATCCTATCCAATTCACCTGGAACTTTTGGGAAAAAATCCCCACGAATGGGGACTGCCCCTGCTGCACATGCTTAAGAATTCTGGACATCATAACATGTAAAGAAGGAGCTCAGTGGAGAACCAGGAGGAAGGTGGCCGTGGCGGCGGCGGCGGCGGCGGTGGCGGTGGTAGCAGAGGTAGAGGCTAGTATTTGGGAGAGGCAGAGATCTGATCCAACCCACCTTGATCTTCTGAAGAAATTGCCCCAAAGGCTGTGCATGCTCCTGAATTCTGGACAACATGCAGTGTGGGAAAAGTGTTTGGGAGAGAATTGGGAGAGAATTGAGATAGTGGAGGCAGTGGCAATGGCAGTGGCCAGTATTCAGGAGAGGCAGAGATCTGATTCAGTCCAGCCTGATCATTTGAAGAAATTGCCCCAAAGGTAGAATGCTGCCGCCGCACATGCTCAGGAATTTGGGACAACATGCTGTGTGAATAAGGTGCTCGGGAGAGAACTGAGATGGCTGTGGCAGTGGCAGCAGTGGCTAGTATTTGGTAGAGGCAGAGATTCAATCCAATCCACTTTATAATTTTAAAGAAATGTCCTCAAAGTATACTGCTACTGCCGCACAAGCTCGGGAATACTGGAAAACAAACTGTGTGGGAAAGGTATTCAGGAAAAAACCGAGATGGCAGTGGTGGCAACGGCGGTGGTGTTGACCAGTATTTGGAGGGGCAGACAGATCCAGTCCAGTCCACCCTGAACTTTTGAGGAAATATCCCCAAAAGTAGACTGACTGCTCCTGCCACACATGCTCCAGAATTCTAGACCACATGCTAAGTGATAAAAGGGTTTGGGAGGTATCAGAGGGAGCCCCGCATAGCTGGGATGGGCCGCCATGCTGCGTGTTTTGGGAGTCTTCAGCCCTCATGGCCACCGCGCCCCTCTGCGCAGAACAGGAAGCCAGGGTACACATGGAGCAGCAGAGCCTGCTCTCCAAAGTGAAGCTGTGGACTTGTGCCTTTAGAGGGAAGACAAAATTCATCGCCACTAGGTATTTGTGGTCATAGCTTTTGCAAAAGACGTGTACTGCTTTCTCATATTAAAAAAAAGGCGGGGGGGGGGGAGAATTCCGGGCATGGTGGCACACACACTTGTAATCCCCTCACTTGGGAGGCAGAGACAGGAGGATTGCACAAGTTCAAGGTCAGCCTTGCTATCTTACGAGACCCTGTTTCCAAATTAAAAAAAAAAAAAAAAGGATAGGTCTCCAGGAGTGTAGCCCAGAGGTAGAAGGGTTTCCAGGAATCCCAGGACCACCAAAAAAGAAGAAGGAGAAGAAGGCCTCAGAGGCAAGGATAGGAGCCTGCTGGGTGGCTAGGCTGGTACTGGGGCCGGTTTGGGGCCTGCCAAGTGGTGAGGCTGGTCCCAGGGCCAGCGAGGCCGGGATCAGAGACTGCTAAGGGGTGAGGCCAGTGTTGGGGCCAGGAAGGCCAGGATTGGGGCTTGTCGTGAGGCAAGGCCAATGCTGGGGTCTCCAAGGCTGGGATCGGAGCCTGCCATGAGGCAAGGCCAGTGCTGGGGCCTCAAAGGCTGGGATCGAAGCCTACTGAGGGGTGAGGCCGGTGCCGGGGCCAACGAGGCCATGATCAGGGCCTGCCGTGAGGCAAGGCTGGTGCTGGGGCCTCAGAGGCCAGGATTGGAGCCTGGCATGCGGCAAGGCCGGGGCTGGGGTCAGCAAGGCTGGGATTGGTGCCTGCCATGCAGTGAGGCCGTAGCTGGACCCAGCGAGGCCGGGATAGGAGCTTGCCTTAAGGCAATGCCAGTGCTGAGGCCTCCAAGGCCGGGATCAGAATCTGCCGGGTGGCCAGGCTGGTGCTGGGGCCTTCAAGAGTGGGATCAGAACTTGCAATGCAGCATACACAGAGAAATATCACAGAAAATTTTAAAAAGATGCTTTCTCTAATATGCAAAAACTAGGAAGAAATGGGTAATAGGAGGAAATCTAGTTGAAGAAAGGGCCCTATGGAGGAGCAATTAAGGTGACCAATCAGAGAGGATGGGATGGGGGAAGATGGAGTCTCTTTAAAACACATGTTGTACGTAAACAAATATATCAAAGCTAATCACTAAATTAAGCATGGGATCGAGGGAGGGGGAGGGAGTGGGATGGGGACTGGACAAAGGCTAATTGGATGATGTGTACTTGAATATCCTCACAAGTCTTGTATTCCATTGTGATGTTTGACTACAGTGCACCAATAAAAATATATTAAATTTTTAAAAGGCTAAAAAAATTGGGGTCCCAGTTCGAATTCCCTTTTTTTACTCAGTTATACTGGGAAGCAGAGACTTCTAGTGCTGCTGTCTGGATGGGTGCCTCTGCCAGTCCCCCCCTCCCCCCCATGATCAGGGCCAGGCTCTGTCTGGCGCAAACATTCCATGGAGCAAATAGGAAGCTTAAAATGAAAGGAGTTGAGAGAATATTGAAGGAGAAAGTCCAAGGCAAGAATTTTTAAGTACATTGTTAAGAATTTTAAGCTGAAAATGAACTCTTTGAGAGTGCTAAGGCCAATAGTACAACTTTCCGAGAAAAGCTAACTCTGATAGTCACCTTAGGCATAGTAATGCAATTTTGGGGGCTGATGATGGAATATCAACAGATTACAGAATTCATGATGGGTAGTTGCAGAGTTAAGAACAGGCAGATGACATGGAGCCTATGAGAACATTCTGTAGAATAAAGGTTTCTGCATTTAGCTCTCACAGAATCAAAGCATATTTCTTAAAATGGTCTATGTATACTTCAGAAAAACATTCAGAAAGTGTTTCTTCAAGAGTCCACATGTCAAGTAAAATTAATGCAATAAAACCCGGATACATCCTGGAAGGAGAATTGCACCTCAAGAACAAAATGAGCACCTCACAAATGTCTAAGCAAGAGGTATGGGCAAAGAATTTAGAAAAATAATGGAGCAATGGTGGTGCACAGTTTTGAAAGAGAAAAGTTGTTGTGCAATTTGATGTATAACCGAGGAATATTTCACTCGGAAAAGCAACAGAAAAACATTTTCTTATATACTAGAGCTCACATAAAATATACCACTTCTTTCCTGAAAAAAACAAAAGACAAAAACAAAACTATTTGAAAACATCAGTCAATCCAGAGTTCAAGCACAAAGACATCTGGCGCATGGGGATAACATCATAAAAAGGATGAAGAGAACTCGCTAGGACATGGGTAGGGTGGGTAGTGGGGTGGAGATGAAGGGAACCACACAAAGACCTGCGCGCATGTTGGCTTCTGTGAATTTGCATCTCGCTACGATGTATAATTGTAATGCGTCAAAAAAGTATAAGAAAAAAAGGATGAAGACAGGATACCAGAGCCCAATAAAGTAGAAACAAATTTAGATAACTGTTTAAAATGTAGTTATATAGTAGAGTTATAATATTAAACGATTTCTGGTAAAGAAGATATGTCAAGTATAAAATATAAATTTAGCAACTTAAATTTATTTATTTATTTATTTATTTATTTATTTATTTATTTATTGGTGGTACTGGGGGTGGAACCCAGAGGCTTTCTACCTCCGGGCTATACTCCCAGACCTTTTTTATATTTTATTTGGAACAGGGTCTCACTAAGTTGCTGAGAGCCTCACTAAGTAGCTGAGGCTGGCTTCGAACCTGTGCTGTCCTCCTGTCTCAGCCTCCCAAGCGCGGGGATTACAAGCGTGCACCACCACGCCTGGCTGCAACTTGAATTTAATTGTTTAGATTATACTAAAAAAAAGATAAAAAGGATGGGTAGGGCCTGGGATGAGCTGAGTGGCAGAAGACCTGGCTATCGTTAGCATGTTCAAGGACCTAGGTATCCCCAGCACCAAAGAAAGTAGCTGGAATGTGAGAAAGGGTTGTAAGATAAAGTCTTTTTGTTACGAATATGTGAAACTTGTTTCTTCAAATTAGTGAAATATAGGTTGGTGTATGCCAGTTTATTTTGGGTCAATTAAACATAGGCATTAATAAAATTAACAAAATGAAGATTCTTATAAAAAAATCTTACAAAGATAATAGGAAAAATTGAGAGGGGATTTTATCAAGGGGACGGAAACACAAAACATTCAACATAAAAAAGCAAAAAATGGAGCACATCATTGTTTACAATCACATCATCGTCATAAATATTAATAGGCTACATTTTTCTAGTAAAATATAGTGTTGATTAGCAGATTTGTATCCAGTTATAGTACTCTTAAAAGACACAACTAAAACAAAACTATACAAAAATTACATTAAAAAGAATGATGAAAACATGCCATTTATATTTGGACAAAAGAAAGAACAAATATAATGCTGTCATACAAAGTATAATGGATATAAGTCAATAAACTAGACAAAGGGATATACCTTTGCATGTTAAAAAGAAGAATCAAATATGAAAACTGCATGGAGAAATCCCCATGTTCACGGGATACTTTACTTTTTCTCCATCTTTAGTAGGTGGGGAGGGCACAAAACAAGCGGAAGGATGACTGAAGGGCAGTTTGTATATTTCTGCTTTCTTCCATTTAGAAAAATCACATTAAGTCTTTACTTTCATGGAACAATTTACACAACTCAGCAGGCCATAGAGCAAACACTAGTCTGTTCCTAAAACCTGACATGTCAGAGAATATATATTTTTTACTGCAATGCAATAAAACTAGAAATTAAATTTTAATTAAAGTTGCTACACTAGACCTCACCAAAATTGTAAACTTTACTCTTTGAAAAATTCCTTTTAAAAACAATGAAATGAAGCAAGGCAAGCCAGGAAGTGAGAGAGAAGAGTCACAACACACAGACTTCAAAGAACCTGGATTTGAAACATAAAAGAACCATTATAACCCAATAATAACAAGACAAACAAGCCAATTAAAAATAGGAAGAAAATTCGAATAGACCCTTTATAGAAAAAGAAATACGAGCCAGGCACTTTGATGTAAGCCGGTAACCCTAGTGCTTGGAGTTGAGACAGGAGGATTGCAGGTTCAAGACCAGCCTCAGCAACTTAGCAAGAGCTAATGGTAAAAGCTCAGTGGTAAAACTTCCGTGGTTCAGTCCCTAGAACCACAAAAAAGCCAAACCAAAACAAAACAAAGAAACAGAAAGAGCAGGAGAACTGGAAGAGAATGTAGAAACAGAAGAAACCAGTAAGCACAGTTAGGTAAATGCAAATTAAAACCAAAATGAGATGACATTTTACATTCATTGGAATGGCTAAAATGCCAAAGACTGGTTGACAATACCAAGTGTTT
Organism: Muscardinus avellanarius; assembly: GCF_963383645.1. Classification (NCBI taxonomy): domain Eukaryota; kingdom Metazoa; phylum Chordata; class Mammalia; order Rodentia; family Gliridae; genus Muscardinus; species Muscardinus avellanarius. The sequence continues at coordinate 61,382,835 of NC_137802.1, forward strand.
TGCAAAGATGTGGCACAACCGGACAGCCCCGCGCTACTGGGAGGCGTATAAGGCCGTGCAGCGACCTTAGAAAACTGCCAGTTGTTTAAAAAAGTCAAACATATAGGGCTGGGATGTAGCTCAGTGGTAAAGCGCTTTCCTGGCAAATGTACCGCCCTGGGATTCGATCCCCAGCCCAAGAAGACAAAAAAAAAAAAAAAAGACTCCCTTAAAAAAATTCCAACATATATAATGACCTTATGTCAGCCATTTAATTTCTTTTTGTTATTTTTTTCACTTTTTGTTTTGGTACAGCGGATTGGACCCAGGGGCATGCTACCTCCAAGCTATTTCCCCAACCCTTTTTATTTTTTATTCTGAAATAGGGTCTTGCTAAGTTGCCGAGCCTGGCCTTGAACCTGTGATACTATTTCAGCCTCTCAAGTACTGGGAGTACAGGTGTGTGTCACATGCTCAACCCATTTCTATATATTTAACCAAGAGAAATTAAACACGCTCAGAAAAAAACTGTGCACAAATATCGGCAGCAGCTTTATTTAGAAAACGCCCCAAATTACGCAGCACAAATGTTCCTCGGGTGAAAGGATAAAATGGAATACTACTAAGGCGTAAAAAGGAATGGGCTATTGAAATTCTGAAAAACATGGATGGAAAAAAAAAAAAAAAACATGGATGAAACTCAGAATCCTGCTGGATACAACATGCAAACAACCCGGACGTGGTGGTGCATTCCTATAATCCCAGTACTTGGGAGGCTGAGACAGGAGGATCATCGAAGGTTTCAAGCCAGCTTCAGGAACTTAGTGAGGCTGACCGCACTGTAATAAGATTCTGTTTCTAAATAAAAAATAAAATAGGAGCCGGGCGTGGTGGCGCACGCTTGTAATCCCCACGCTTGGGAGGCAGAGACAGGAGGATCGCGCAGGTTCAAAGCCAGCCGCTCGCGCTGGCTTAGGAGACCCTGTTTCCAAATAAAAATGTAAAAATAGGTCTGGGAGTGTAGCCCAGAGGTAGAAGGGCTTCCAGGAACCCCAGCACCACCAAAAATAAATAAATAAATAATAAATAAATAAATAAGGCTGCGGGTGTGACCTGGGTTCAGTTCCCAGCATCACAGGGGGAAAAAGTGCAAACAAGAGTATATACCACTGAATGCTTTGTAATCTCTGAGTTTTATATATCTGGAATTCCCTAGATGCTACTGAGTTTTTGTTTTTTTGTTTTTAATCTTAGCAAACTGTCAACCTAATTCATTTCAGAGGAGAAATGTTGCCTCTTCTGTGGGTGGATTTCAGTTCTCCTTCAGTTTCAAAGTCTTTGTTTACCGTGTCCCGTTGGTCTTGTTTCTATTTGTGCCACTCAGGGGCAAATCTGAGAATTGGGTGGTGATTTAGAACACTCCACCCGATGACTACAGACCCTCGTGGAGCATTCTCCAGGGTAGACAATATGCTTGGCCACGAGTCTTAATAAATTCAAGAGGATTAAAATCACGTGAAGTATGTTCTTTGACTCCAGTAATAATAAATTAGAAATAAATAAGCAAAAAATCTGGGAAATTCTCACATATTAGAAATTAACACACTTTTAAATAACTCAAGGATCAGGGAGAATAGCATGAGGGAAATTAGAAAATGTTTTGAACTGAATTAAAGTAAAAATATTTGTGAAATGCAGTTAAACAGTGCTTAGAAAAAAAGTAGCTTCAAACACTTTATTTAAAAAGAAAGTTCTCAAATCAATAACTTAAACTTCACCTTAAGAAAACAGAAAAAAAAATAAATAAAGCAAGCTCTTGCCTAAGAAAATAAAGGAAAGAGCATAATTTGTTGTATCTTCTAAATTTAGGATCATGTTTTTGGTAAAAAAGATCCTATTTCAGTTCTTTTTTCCATATTTGTAACCCTTTATTTTCTCTTATCGTATTGCTTTGGCTAGAAGGCTCTTAGAACTGATAATTTCAGCAAAGTAGCTAGGTACAAAATCAGTTTTAAAAAATCAATAGCAGCCAGGCGTGGTGGCGCACGCTTGTAATGCCCGTGCTTGGGAGGTGGAGACAGGAGGATTGCGCAGGTTCGAAGCCAGTCACGCTGGCTTAGGAGACCCTGTTTCCAAATTTAAAAAAAGTTTAAAAATAGGTCTGGGAGTGTAGCCCAGAGGTAGAAGGGCTTCCAGAAACCCCAGTACCAATAGCAGCCGTGCGTGGTGGTGCACACTTGTAATCCCAGCATTTGGGAGGCTGAAACTGGAGGATCATGGTTCATGGGCAGCCTCAGCTACTTAGTGAGGCGCTCCGCAATTTAATGAGACCCTGTTTCAAAATAAAGAATAGAAAACAGGGCAGGGGTGTAGCTCGAGGGTCTAATGCCCCTGGGTTCCATCCCTAGACCCACAAAAAAATAACAAAACCCAATATCTGTTCCAGAAACAATTCCATTTACAATAGCCTAAGCAAATATGTAGGAATAAATCTAACCAAGGAGGTAAAGAAACTCTACAATGAAAATTATAGAACACTAATGAATGATATCGACGACCTTCAAAGATGGAAAGACTTCTCATGTTCATGAATAGACATAAATACTGTCAAGTTGGCCATGCTATAAAATGTGAACTGCAGATTCAGTGGAATCCCCATCAAAATACTTAATGCCAGCTGGGGGTGGTGGTGCACGCCTGTAATCCCAGCATTTGGGAAGTTGAGACCAGAGGATTGCGGTTCAAGGACAGCCTCAGCTACTTAGTGAGACCCTTTGCAACTCAGTGAGACCTGGTTTCAAAATAAAGGATAAAAAATAGGGTTGGGGGTGTAGCTCAGAGGTCCAGTGCCCCTGGGTTCCATCCCCAGTACTGCAAAAACAATCAATCAAACAAACCAAAAACTTTGTCATTCTTTACAGAACTAAAAAGAAACAATTCAAAAATTCAAACAGAGAAACAACAACAAAAATAGCCAACACATTCTGATCATGCTGAAAATATCACAGTTCCTGATTTCAAAATATACCGCAGAGCTATAATAACAAACCAGCATGGCATTGGTACAAAACAGACACATAGACTCATGGAACAGAACGGACAATGTAGAAACAAATCCTCATATTCAGAGCCAATTAATTTTTGACAAAGAAGCCAAAATCTTACATGGGTTAAAAGCCTTTGCAATGAATGATGCAGAGAAAAACCGGACATGCGCTTGGGAGGCAGAGCAGGAGGATCGCGCAGGTTCGAAGCCAGCCTCACTGGCTTAAGTGGCCGTTTCCAAATAAAAAATATAAACTAGGTCTGGTAGTGTAGCCCAGAGGTAGAAGGGTTTCCAGGAACCCCTCCAATTAAAGAACCCAGTTTCTCTGGGAGTCCGCGGTCTGCGCATGCGCAGTGGCATTTCGCCCTGCCCCCCCCCCAAAAAAAAAAAAAACACCTTTCAATTACATCATGGAAAGCTCAGAAACACTTGGCTTCACTAGTATACTGTATCAAATACTTAAAGGAAAATAATTTGAATTCTTCCAAAACTTTCAGAAAATCAAGGATAGTGGATGTTTTCACTTATTTCTGTCCAGCCAGTATTATCCTTATATCAGTGCTAAGAAAACTACAGATTACTATCACAAATAGAGATGTCAAAAATTCTTAATGACATTTTTATGCACTGAATCTAGCAACATATAAAGATGATCACAACCAAGTGGGATTTAGCCCAGGAACTTAAGGTTGTTTTAAAATTTGAAAATCAATTGATGTTACAGAGCATATTTATTGAATAGAGGACAAATCATTTGATCATCTTAGTAGAGGCAGAAGAAGCATTTGAAAAAGGCTAATCCCCATTTATGATTTTAAAAAGGTCTTGGAATATTAGGACTAGAAGTAAACTCACTTGACCTAGTAAAAAAAATATCTAGAAGAACCCCACAGCTGGTAAACTTAAGGGTTGAAAATGTAATACTTTTCCTCCTAAGGACATTGCAAGGATGTGTGTTTTGGCCATTGCAATTCACCTTGCAGGTTTTAGTCAGTGCACCAAGACATTAAAAAAAAAAAAAGACACAGACTGAAAATGATAAAGCACAAATGTTTCGAATATTATGATCCTGTACAATGAAAACCTTTATTTTTTTTTTTTCGGTACTGGGGATGGAACCCAGGGCATTCGACCTCTGAGATATACCCGCTCCCCTATTTTTTATTCTTTATTTTGAAGCAGGGTCTCACCGAGTTGCAGAGGGCTTCACTAAGTAGCTGAGGCTGTCCGTGAACCGCGATCCTCCAGTCTCAGCCTCCCAAATGCTGGGATTACAAGTGTGCGCCACCACGCCCCACTAAAATGAGGGAATTAGTGTGTTAGAAAATATAAAATATCACTGAGAGAAGTTTTAAAAGATCTAAAAATATGGAGAGCTATTTACTTCTAATCTTTGGATTATAAAATATAATACTAAAAATGGCAACTCACCCCAAATTAGCCTATAAGTTCAGTACATTCCCTGTCAATCCTCATGTCCTCTTTTTTTGTGTGCGGTACTGGGGATAGGACCCAGGGGCATTCTACCGCCGAGCTACACCCCAGCTCTATTTTTTTAATTCTTTATATTGAAATAGGGTCTCACCAAGTTGCAAAGGGCCTCATTAAGTAGCTGAGGCTGTCTTCGAACCACGATCCCCCGTCTCAGCCTCCCGAATGCTGAGATTACAAGCATGTGCCATCACTCCTGGCTCTTACGTATGTTTTAAAAATAATTGATAAGAAGAAATGTTTATTCTCACTAGTAATTTTTTTTTTCTAAAAAATGTAGCCGGGCGTGGTGGCGCATGCTTGTAATCCCAGCATTTGGGAGGCTGAGACAGGAGGATTGCGGTTTGCAGACAGCCTCAGCTACTTAGTGAGGCCCTCTGCAGCTCAGTGAGACCCGGTTTCAAAATAAAGAATAAAAAATAGGACGGGGGCTGTAGCTCAGAGGTTGAAAGCCCCTGGGTTCCATCCCCAGACCCGCAAAAAATAAAAATAAAAATAAAATAAAATAATGTAGCAACAAGCCAGAAATTCATAAAGGCCAGAGAAAGCAGGCAATACCATAGGTTTCTGGCAGTCCTGAGAAGTTGTATTCCCTTTCTGAAGGATTGTGTTACACTGTGCTCAGCCAGCGCCTCCTGTTTCTACATGTGGGACTTAATTCCTCAGAAACTAAGTGTGCGCCGGGTGTGGTGGCGCACACTTGTAATACCCGCGCTTGGGAGGTGGAGACAGGAGGATCGCGCAGGTTCGAAGCCAGCTTCGCTGGTTTAAGAGACCCTGTTTCTAAATAAAAATATAAAAATGTGTCTGGGAGTGTAGCCCGGAGGTAGAAGGATTTCCAGGAACCCCAGTACCACCAAAAACAAAACAAAACAAAACAAAAAACCAGAAACTAAGTGTGCGAGATATGTTCTCGAAGATGCTTATTATGACAAGGTTATTTATGCTATTGTGATAGGGTTTATTAATTATGAGCTAATTACGTTTATTAATTAAGATTTAGAAAATATGTGTCAAAATTGGAAAGAATGTAGAGAATGATTATTTTTAAGTTAAAGTATTCTAATTTTTGGCAGAACCAAGAACTCTAGAGATGATGTAATATTGGGAACCATTACGTTAAAAACCCTGCCAATTTCAATGTTGTGAGGTTTAATGACCCAGATTTCCTTCTAAAAGTTTATAGTCTTAAGATTTATATTTAGGTCTTTTATCTATTTTGAGTTAACATTAGTATATGGTGTTAGGTAAGGGTTCAATTTTATTCTTCTTTACTTAATTATTATTTTTCAACAATATTTAGTTAAAAGATTATTATTTCCTCCACCAAATGTTCATGGAAACCTTGTCAAAAATAACTTGACAATATATGGAAGAATTTATCTCTGGGCTTTTATTTAACTCCAATGATTTATATATCTGCCTTTATAACAGTACTACACTGTTTCAATTATTGTAGCTTTATAAGGTTTGAAATCAGAAAATATACATCTTCTAGCTTTGTTCTTTTTTGAGATCATTTTGGGTATCTAGAGTCCATATTCCATATTAGGATAGATTTTTTTCTGAAAAATAAATAAATAAATGTATGATAGTTTCACCTAAAAAAAAGAAAAAAATTTTCTGATAAGAAAGAAAGCAAAAAGAAATATTGAAATGTTATTTTTAAGTCATCAAAAGCTTGTCACTAGACAAATGAAACTGTTATGTGAGACCACTAAGCCAAGCATGGAAAGGAAGGATGGGGAGGGAACGGGGTGGAGATCGGGTAGGGGCTAATTGGGCGAGGTATGCATGTATGTCTACAAAAGTTTTTTTTTTTTTATCCCATTATGATGTATGAATACAGTGCACCAATAAAAAAATTAAAAAAAAAAAAACCTACCCAGGCACAAGCAAGATGGCCAGCAAGTAAGGATTCCAGGTGGTATGTGTGGAGTTGCTTCCGGAACTAGCCTTTCAATTGGCTCACTCCTCCGGCCATCGCTGCCTGTTCTGTGCTGTGCCAGGCACATGGTCTAATGGTTTGGAAATAGAATGCCCCCTATCCCTCGCGGGAACAAGGCAGCAATGCTGGAAGCAGGGCTTGGCTGTAATATCAGTAGCAGGTAAATCCCTGGCCTGGGCTGGTAGGCTGTGGGTGGAGAAGAGAAAGGTGGTCCCTTGGGCTGTGAGCCTAGGTACTGTGCCTGTGTCTTTGACTCCCTTCCTTCTGGCCTCCACGATGTGAAGCCTGGCACTTTCCCTCTCTCTACTTCCTACCCCAATGCCCTGAGACCCATGGTCCCAGTCTCACATGGACTGAACCCCCAAATCTCTGAGGGAACCATAGGCAAATAAATCTTCCTCGAAGTTACCTGGTCAGGTGTTTGGGTTACATCAGTGAGAATGCTGACTAAGACACGTGGTCTTTTTCTGCCTCGTGGCATATGACCTTCCAGACCCGCCGACTGTCCCTCTTACCTGGCTCCTGTGCTCTGGCCTTCTTGCTGTTATGTCTCTGTGGACTAGATAAGCGATCCCATGAAAGACCCTATTTGGTGCCTAGCCCTACGATCCTGCTTCCTTCCTCCATTTCTTATTTTTATGTTCTGTCTGTGCAAAGCCCTCCCCTGGCCAGGTCTGTCGAGTGGCGCTAATTCAGACTCCTTGGAAACCCTCGCACTGACAGCTGATGAGCAGGACATTCTTCTGGTTGTCTGATGCTGAAGGCAGTTCCTTCAGTGGCTTTAATGACACATATTTTTTACCAAGTGCAATTGGGTTTCTGTACTAAAGAAATACCTTAGGAATGATGTGTTAATAAGAGATCTGACTTATAATGGAACCTTTGTAGCTGGGCTTCTTCACAGATCAAGCAAGTAACTCCTAAAGGGCACATTTGAACAAATGTTAATCAGTCAGAATATTAAATATATATGTCAAAACATGGTAAATTAGAAGTCTTCTAGATTATCACTTAAGAATGAAGTGTTTATACAGTTCATTTTATACAGATTTTATACAGTTCAAATTCTAAAAATCTATCAGCCGATTCATTATGTAGAGAATAGTGTTTTTAGATTTTTCTGTAGTCTATATTTTTAGCAGTCTTCCTTTTCTGTTTTTTTTTTGGGGGGGGCACTTTTGTCTTCTTGCAGAAATATTTTGTGTCAAAGCCAGCAGAGCTGTAGGGCATTTTTTTTTTCTATTTGAAGACTGCCTCAGATAGCAGACAATGGGATTTTGAATTAAAAAATAAAAGCTTTGAGTTTGTTTTAGAAAGAGAATTCCTGTCTCAGAAATTATGCCCATGAGAGAATAGACTTGAAAACTTTTCTTAAAAAAAGTGTTTCATGCTGTTTCTTTCATTTTTGAAGAACTTTTTTTAAAATCTCATGTAGCGTTGCTTAAATAATAACCTTATTTTTGCATCAGTGTTAAAAATTTACAAGGGTGTGCCATCAGCAATTAGTTATGCAAAATCCATGCAGTTTAATTGTGAAAATACACTACTATTAGAGTTATGTCTATGTGTATATGTAGTCATATTTTTAAAAGAAATACTGCTCTGTATTTACCTATTCTCTGTGAAACAAATAAATGACTGAAAAAGACAGCTCTGTTTTTGAAGTATTGGCAGCAATTTTAAAGTGAAAATTTTTGATCTTGTAAACCCATCGCATGAATGTCAGCTAACTAGTTTCTCTTGGGGTTTCCACTAGCCTCTAAAAATATTTTCTTTGTTTATTTTTCTTCTCTTGAAAACACATTCTAGCTAAATGGTGTCTTCTACTAAATATCTGGCTTTAAATTCCTTTTTTCATTTTAGTTATTAGATGCACAATATGAATTTTATACCTAGAAAATCCACTGGTTTGCCATAAAAATAAAATTCTGAAAGCCACTGCTGTTGACCAGGGGGTTGGTTCTGGCTCTTGGCCTAGTAAAAACTGGCTGGTCAGAACCTTACATTCTTAGCAATTGTAAGTTTGGTTCATCATCCTGTTACTGCTGTTGAATTAATGGGGGAAAAACTTCGTTTACAAAGAAGGAAGAATGCCATCTGGATACTTTTGTCTCATTATAGCTGGATACCAGAATTAAAGAAAAAATGATCATACAGACCATTCATTTGTCCTCTGGTTCTTCTAAGACCTGTCAGCTTGTGTAGTTTTTGTTTGTTTGTTTTGTTCTTTTGTGGGTCTGGGGATGGAACCCAGAGGCATTCGACCTCCCAGTTACACCCCCTGCCCTATTTTTTATTCTTTACTTTGAAACAGGGTCTAAGTTGCGGAGGGCCTCACTAAGTAGCCGAGGCTGTCCATGAACTGTGATCCTCGGGTCTCAGCCTCCCGAATGCTGGGATTACAAGCGTGCGCCACCACATCCAGCTGGCTTGTGTAGTTTTAAATTGTGTTTTTTGACTAGTTTCATGATAATAAAAGACCCAATATAAATAGCATTTTCTCCCTTACATTTTCTTATAATGTAAAAAATGGATAATGGAGAATTCTCTTTTAAATTTGTCTTTAAATGAAATGATGTAAAATTTTATATTTAAATGTTTAATTAGGGGCTGCCTTAGTCCTTCTTTTGCTGTTTTAACAGAATAACACAGACTGGGTAATTTATAAAGAATAAAAAATTTATTTGATCAACATTTCTGGAAGCAGGGAAGTCCCAGAGCACAGTGTTGGCATTTAATGAAGGCCTCTGTGCTGTGCCCTAATACAATGGGAGGGCGAGCCAGCATGTGTGAGAAGGAGAAAAACCTGGCCAAACTCATCCTTTTCAATCAGGAATCTACACCTTCAATAAGTAACTTGCTCTGGCAATAACAGCACTAATCGACTCTTCTGGGGGAGGCAGAACAATAATGCTTTTAATTTGCTCATGGAATTTGTAACCCCAGAATCAGTGCACAAAGGAGATGGTTTGTCTTTGTCCACTAGGACTGGGGCATCCCCTTTGGCACAGTGGAATGGCTGGGGGTCACACGCTGCTGGGGGCAGAGTGTCTCCGCTCGGAGGACCCACTTGTACCATGACCTCTTCATTCATGGGTCTTGCAGTACACAAGTCCACTCCAGCACGACAGTCTCAGGGACAGTAGACTGTTTACATCGTATGATGACTACTAGCTGAAGCAGTCATAAACCTACCCTGATTCACATAGGCTGGATAGGCAAAGATCTCACCTCTCAGTGAGAAGATTATTTCTTTCATATCTGTGTTTACATCGTCACCGAGTATGACGACAGATTAAGACCAGAGAAGCAGACTGAAGCCAATTTATGGAGGTTGTAAATTCTTTGTCTAGGAGCAGAAACTTATTTCCTGAATGTAAATGAAAATGACTTTGGATGTTTTAAAAATACTTTTATCGGTACATTGTAATTATACATCTTAGTGAGGCTCAAAGTCATACAAACAAACGTGCACACAGGTCTTGGTGTGTTTCCCTTCAGGTCCCACCCCTCTCCCCACCCTCCCCATACATACTAGTGAGATTGATGGCGGCACCTTCATACACGGGCCCAGCAGAATTTGAACTGTTAGTTGAATAATAAGTGAAGTTTTCCCCTTAAAATATTCATCATAACTAATAATCTTTTGCAGAAGTAAAATAAGCAAAGAAAAGTCTAAGAATCTCAGAGTAGAAAACATGGCACTTTTTTCTTCATTTGATGACTTGTGAAAATACTAATATTATTTTTTTTTAATACCTTGAGTCTAATATTGACCTACTGGCCCATCAAAGGATCCAACAGACATGATTCCTTCTGTATGAATACTTGTTTCATAATAACCACTATTGTAGATTCTGAGAACACAGATATTTGCAGATATGTTTGTGGCATATATGATAGACCATCACTATCATAAAGATGGCTAATTATAATAACTGGTCCAACTAGTGGAATAAATGAATCATTAAGAGAACACAGAGGAGGAAACTTATAGTAGCCTAATGAGTGATGCCTTTATCTGCAATTATGACATCTCTATGCAGCTGTGAATTTCTTAAATATTTATTTGTGAAACTGTTATATGTAATAAATTTAGTAAGTTCACTAAATATAAGTTCATGCATACAAATAAAATGGAATGATTAAATAAATGTCAATCTCTCAAATAGGGAAGAGTACTTAATTCATTAATGGGCATGTTAAATCTATTATTTTGTTTAATGTAGGTAAACTGTCTATGCTGTTAGTAAATTATAATGTGTTTGTATTTCTGGAAAGACTTTGACATTTCATATCTCTTCCATTCCATACATTCAAATGTAACCTAAGACGTATTGTCCTTCATGGATCAGTTAGTGACCCTCAGTACTTGGAATGTGGCTCAGTGGTAGAGCATGTGCTTAGCCTGCCCCTGGTCCTAGGTTCAATCCCAAGCACTCTATAATACAAAATTAAAAAAGATCATCACTCACAAAATACAGATATAATCAATATGTTAATTTATTTTCCTTACTGAAGGTAGTATTTTTTATTTGGTCTTTAATCGACACAAAAATGATTATTTTCTGGTTTCTGTCATTTATATCTTTCTGCTAGTCTGCTTATCTATTTCTAGCTATGTATTTATGTATCTTATATATGTGCTTAACTTTATCAAAATTTGTGGATTTTTTGTTTATTTAAGTATATACTAAATCTAATTATGTTTTGAAGTATATACAGTTATATAATTGTATAGTATAAATTGTATGTGTCAAAATACTTAGAACGTGACAAAGTACTTTGTTGGAGAAAGAGCTAGAACATATTATGACTGCATTTGATAGAGACTGCCAGATGGTCTTTGTTGCATTTCTACGTTCTTATAGAACTATAATTATTTTAGGGCAAGAGAGACACAGGCTTAAACTACAGGCTCTTACCTTGCAGTTGGAGCTGAATGTTTAATGCAGTTCTAGGGAATGAGACACAAGCAGGCTAATTAATTTGCGATTAGCAGGAACTTGCAGGATAACCCCTTAAAAAAGGACTCAAGTCAGCTAATACATACCCTTTGCCCCATCCCTTTGCCCCCCAGCCCCTGCCCTTTCCTCTTCAGATGTCCAGAACTGCAGAAGTCATTTTGCAACCATTAGAGGAAGGTTAAATTGCATCGACCTTAACCCTGACATCTTTGAGCTGCCGATATAGCAGCTGGCTTCTGAAAAAGTTAGGCCAGGCCTTACCGTGTGCTATTAAGTGCTGGTTCCTCTTCCATGAAGCAGAAAGTACTGCCTGAGGCACTGTATCAGGAAGATCCAACACCCTTCACTCTCTCTTTCTTGCTTATTAGAACACTGAGCAGCCTCAGAAACACTTCCAGTGCTCTTTCTGCTCCTACCTTGGCCATTGAGTTTTAATGTTAGGCTCTCTTAAAGCCAGCACTATCCAACATTGGAGTTTGTTTGCCTTTCCTTTTTTCTGACGTGAAGGTGAATGGAATTTAGAATGATGTATGATGAAGCAGAATCTTTTGCATCTATGGCAACTGAAAACCCTGCATTTTTATACAGGCTTCATGAGGTTTCCCCCCCCCCCTTCAAATATTTGTTAAATTGCGGAAGGAAAATGGAGTGGGGTTTGGCCTTTTCGGTCAGTGTTATCTAAAGTGACATTTCATTTTTGTATGTAAATTGTTAGTACTTTGATTTTTTTTAATGTTTAGGTTTAGAAAGCCTTTTGTATGTTCTAAATTGTTTTTTATTTTGACTACAGAATATATTTATTTGAGTATATAAGGCTCTTAGTTTTTATTTTAAATTGTAAATATCTAATGTTTTAAATATTTTAAAATTGACTTATGTGTTACTATTTAATATGTTAATTGTAAATCGATGTTATTTTATTTATCTACTTATTTATTTTTGTGGCACTGGGGATTGAGCCCAGGGGCATTCTACCTCTGAGCTATTCTCCAAGCCTGATTTTATTTTTATTTTGAAACAGAGTTTCTCTAGATTGATGAGTCTCACTACTTTACTAAAGCTATTCTCAGACCCGAGATCTCTCTCAGCCTTCCAAGTAGTGAGATTACAGGTGTGTGCCACCATCCTTGGCATTACAGATCAATTTTATATGAAATTCTGTCTTAAAAATATGAAACAGACTAACTGAATCCTCCTTGGTTTATCTTTCTTCTCCTTTCACTTTAGCTTATGCTTCTGTTCATCGTTAAGAGTTTTTAGATTCAGATAATTTTTATTCATTCTATTATTCTTAAATTGAAAAATCATAATCATGTACTTACAGTGTATAATGTGATATCTACTAGGAATATAAATGTGGATGATGAAAGTAGACTAAAATAGTCATCACCCGACTCTCTGTGGCATTTAATTCACTCTCACCAATTTCACAATATACATTGTTAGCTGTAGTTTCTGTGCAGCGGGACAGATCACTTGGATTCAGTCCTCTTACTGCCTGCAGCGGTGTGCTCTTTGGAGGACGTCTTTGCATCCCTTCCTCCCTCTTGTCCACATCTCTGAACATCACTGTTGTACTCTCTATATCTATGAGTTTGACTTTTTGAGATTCTACTTATGAGTGTGATCATGCAGTTTATCCATCTGTGCCTGGCTTATTTTATTTGGGCTAGTATCTTCCAGGTTCATCCATGCTGTTGCAAATGAGAGCAATTCCTTCTTTTTAACAGCTGAACAGTATTCCCTGGTGTATATGGACTCCGAGGCTAGGCAGGGTCTCGGGTTGCTGCTCGTCTTCTCAGCATGAGCAGGGAAAGGCCATGCTCCACGGTTATGTGCAGCCATAGACCTGCTCCCCCGGGTGGCCTCAAGGCTGGGAGGGTCACTGCCCGACCGCTGGGGTCAGGTGGGGTTAGATGCTCTGCTCTACAGACAAGAGCATGGGCCTGCTGCCTAGCCTGAGAAGTCTAAGGCAAAGCGTCTAAGTTGAACCACTGCTCTGCTGCACAAGTCTGGCGAGTCCGGGTGTGGCCTTACAGACTGACTGGGACCAGGAAAACAAGAAGGGCCTACTAAGTAGTTTGAGGGGCAAATCCCGTAGAGCCAAGAAGGGCTAGAATTGTTTGGGAAGTGCCAAGGGTCCCACAGGGTAGATCGTAGAGGACAGATTAAGAAGCTTCTTTTTTTTTTTTTTTTTTGGTGGGTCTGGGGATGGAACCCAGGGGCATCTAACCTCCGAGCTACACCTCCTGCTCTGTGTTTTATTCTTTATTTTGAAACAGGATCTCACTAAATTGCAGAGGGCCTCACTAAGTAGGTGAGGCTGTCCCGCAAATCACGATCCTCTAGTCTCAGCCTCTCGAATGCTGGGATTTACAAGTGTGCGCCACCACGCCCGGCTAAGAAGCTTCCTTCTTGAGGCCTAATGTGGCATGCACTGAAGGAGACAGAGCTTTGAACCCTAAGTCTTAAGTTAGAAACAAAAAGAATCAGTAGGTTTGACTATACTTCTTGTAATAATTCCTTAAAATTTCTTTTGGCCACAATACTAATTACCCGTAGATCAATAATCATAGAACTTTAAGAATTGAATTTGGAAGTTAATGGCATGACATTTTCAGGAATGTGATCCTTGGTATTTACAAAGAAATACTTGGGAACTAAATATCTTGCCATAGCCTAGAAACTCCCAACTTCAATGTAAGAGCCAGAAGTGGAAACACGATGCTTGTTCGGTAGCAGTAGTGCGTACTAAGATGCGCCTTGTCCTGATGCAGTGCAACCGGTTACTTGTCATTAAACATCTTTGTTCTTAGAACCTCACTCATGCTTGAATGGATGAGTTTGAATTTTTTTTTTTTTTTTTTGGTGGTACTGGGGTTCCTGGAAGCCCTTTTACTTCCGGGCTACACTCCCAGACCTATTTTTACATTTTTATTTGGAAACAGGGTCTCCTAAGCCAGCGCACGCGGCTGGCTTCGAACCTGCGTGATCCTCCTGTCTCTGCCTCCCAAGCGCGGGGATTACAAGCGTGCACCACCACACCCGGCTGAGTTTGAATTTTTAAAAATTTAACATGAACCGCCGGGCGTGGTGGCGCACGCTTGTAATCCCCGCGCTTGGGAGGCAGAGACAGGAGGATCGCGCGCAGGTTCGAAGCCAGCCGCGCATGCTGGCTTAGGAGACCCTGTTTCCAAATAAAAATGTAAAAATAGGTCTGGGAGTGTAGCCCGGAGGTAGAAGGGCTTCCAGGAACCCCAGGACCACCAAAAAGAAAATTTAACATGAACAATTTTTTAGGGTTCATTTACGCCACTATTCATGTTTCTGCTAATCTTAATGCTCACCAAAAGGAAACCCGAAAGAGGGCATTGTGTCCAGACAGAGGACAAGTAGCTCAGCAGCAGCCACGCAGAATACCACGTACAGAATGGTTATCACATCCACTGAGAATTGTCTCAGAAAAAAAGTATTTTCCTAAATCATACCCCGGTGTGCAGGGGTAGGAAGTCAAGTGAAATGCTGGGCTTCTAGGAAGAAAGGCGCCATTTTCCTACTGTTGACACAGAGAGGTTTTTCAGTACTCTTTGAAGAACATCTTTTCTGCCACGTATAAAAGAGCATCTGGTAAAGCGACAGGAAGAGCGAGCTCCAGCAATATTTTGTTTTATTTATTTGGAAGATTCAGCGCTAAAAAAAAAAATGTCACATTCGGCAAGTCTTGAACCAGCTTGAGTACACAGGGCATGTCCGTGCGTTGTGCTAAGTGGCTGAGATACAGCGGTGAGCTTGGGGTTACCGTATAGTGACGGAGACAGACACGAAGGCAGCTCTAATGAAGAAGTCAATTCCATAGTGATGTATCCTATGAGTTAAGTTAGAATAGACCAGAAAATGGGGCCTCCGTGGTCTGTAGTAGCAGGAGGGGGGTACAATAAAGCTTAAGATAGGATGACCTGGGAGACCTACATACAAGGGTGACAGTTAAACAAAACCAGAAGACTTCAGAAAGGAGCCATATGAATATTTAGGGAAAAGCTTCAAGGCCCTACAGCGAGAACATTTCTGGTGCATTGTAGGCCCTCAAAGAGGCAGGTGGGCAGAATAACAGAGAGAGGTGACCACAATTGGTCACAGGAGCCCAAGAGATGTGGCAGAGTCTTTGGATTTTACTGTTGTTTTTAATACCAGCCTTGTTGCAATACTAATGATTTGCTTGTGGTTTCTAATGAATTCACAGAGTTGGGCAACCATCACCAGGATTCATTTTAGAACATTTTTATCTCCCCGAAAGAAAGTCTGTCTTCCCACTTCCAGCTCCCCATATAACCCCAGGCAAACACCAACATATGGATTTGCCTATCCTGGAAATTAAATATAAATGGAATCATATGATGACATGTCATCTTTTGGCCTAATGCTTTCAGAGCTCACACATGTGATAACATATCAATGTTGTCGTTCCTATTTATGACTGAATGGTTTTCCATTGAATCTATCATATTTTGTTTATTTATTCATCAGACAATGGACATTGGCTTGTTTCCTCTTTGGGGTTATTAACAATAATGCTACTTTGAACATTTATATATCAATTTTTTTGGTAAAGGTATTTCTTTATTTCTTAACTAGGACTGAAAATTCTTAGGTCACATAGGGATTCCATGTTTAGTTTCATAAAGGAATTGCAAACTGTCTTCCAGCACATCTGCACCATTTTACATTCCCACCAGGGGTGGGAAGGTTCTGATTTCCCCTACCTTTACCAGTGACACTTCTTATTGTCTGTCTTTTTGGTGATAGCCGTCCTGGTGGATGTGAAGTAGACACGTCATTCTTGTTTAAATTTGCAGTTGCCTGGTGACAGTGACTTGAGCATCTTTTCATATGCTATTTGTATATATTCTCTGGAGAAATGTCTGTTCAATCCTTTTCCCATTTTTTTTTTTTTTTTGGTGGTACTGGGGTTCCTGGAAGCCCTTCTACCTCCGGGCTACACTCCCAGACCTATTTTATATTTTTTTTAAATTTGGAAACAGGGTCTCTTAAACCAGCAAGTCTGGCTCCGAACCAGCGTGATCCTCCTGTCTCCGCCTCCCAAGTGCGGGGATTACAAACATGTGCCACCACGCCTGGCTCCTTTTCCCATTTTAAAACTGGATTTAATTGTCCACTTAAGTTATAAGAGTTATTTATATATTTTATGTGTAAGTCTCTTATCATATATCCGATTTAGAAATATTTACCTATTAAGCACATAATACAATCATATTGAATAAATAATTGAATATCAGCCAGGCATGGTGGCACACTCCTGTAATCCAAGTACTTAGCTTAGACAGGAGGACCGCAGATTCAAGGCCAGCATCAGCAACATGGCAAGACTAACTTCAGCAACTTAGTGAGACCCTGTCTCAAAATAAAAAATAAAAAGGGCTAAGGGTGTAGCCTAGTGGTAAAGTACTCCTGGGCTCAGTCCTTAATGCCAAATAATAATAGTAATGATGACAATAATAATAGAACATCCAATATTACATTCCCATTACATTGTTGTTACAATATTTAAGTAAAATCAGCTATAGGCCAATATAAATTTCCTTCCTTGGGACCGGGAATATAACTTAGCGGTAGAACATTTGCCTAGCATGTAAGGCCTTGTGTTCGATTCTCAGTACCACTTAAAAAAAGATTTCCTTCCTTCAAGTATTAAATGTATAAAAACTTATATGTTTTGTCATTTTATAACCACTAAATTCATCATTATGATTGATGAGATATAAAAATCTGTTAACGAATGGACATATTAAATATATGGAATAGATTTTGTTTAAAAAGTGTTAAACTTGATTTTTTAATTTTATAGATGGAAAAAGTAGAAGCAGATCTAATTAGATCCAAATCCCTTCGTGAGAAGCAGTCGAAGGAGTTTCTCTGGCAGCTAGAGGACGCCAAGCAGCGCCATGACCAGCAGGTCGGTCTTTCATTTTGATACCATTTAATTTTTAATATAGATATAATTCCTCTGTTAAACATCTCATCATAAAACCTCTGCATAATGGAAAGAGTATTGAAAGTTATCATTACCCACATGTTTGAAATGTTTTAAATATTTATTTATTTATTTATTTATTTATTATTTTGGTGGTACTGGGGTTCCTGGAAACCCTTCTACCTCCGGGCTGCACTCCCAGACCTATTTTTATATTTTTATTTGGAAACAGGGTCTCTTAAGCCAGCGAGGCTGGCTTCGAACCTGCGCAATCCTCCTCTGTCCGCCTCCCAAGCGCGGGGATTACAAGTGTGTGCCACCACGCCCGGCTTTAATATTTATTTTAATCAAATCCAGAAACCCAATTGAACACCCCCACAGCCTGGTCTGGCAGTTTGCTAATCTGAATGTTTAACTGAGACATGAGTTGTGATTCTTGAATCCTTCTGTTGCTGCCAGAGCAGCGGTTTGACTTACTTGCTTACTGAAGAATTAGCGCTGGGCACCTACCGTGTGTCAGACACTGGTACTACCCTGGGAAAAACTGATGGAGAGAGAGACGAGGTTCCTTCTGGTGTGCAGTCAGCCCATGAAGGAGAAAATGAGACGATCCTGAGGAGTGATTTGTGAGGAAGAGGATGCCCTTGTAGACGTGGCCAAGTGGAGGGGGCAGGGGATTGCCAGCGTTGGGCAGGTGACCAGGGAGGCCCTGCCGCTTCTGCAGAAAAAACTAGGAAGGAGCAGCCGTGAGCGGTCAGGAGGAATGCGTTCTACGCTAAGGGGACGGAGAGCTCAAGAATCCTGAGAGGAGCGTACGCGGAGTATCTGAGGAACAGAAATGACAATAAAGACCGGGTCAGCTGAGTGTAGGGAGAAAGGTCCCAGCTGTAGGAGAGGGAAGAAGTGCACTAGAACTACAACAGGAGGAGTTTCAGTTTTGTCCACAGTGCTCTGCCTCTTATTTAAGTTTAAAAGAAGGGTTCATTTAAAATTATGTATATTCCTGTTTATTCCCAGAATACTTAAGTAGCTATTAATTTTTACTTGTGTAATTTGCTTGTCTTATTCCTTTAACATCTGGGAAAACGTTAATTAGCTTAGTCGCTCATGTTAAGAAAAATTTTTCTAAAGATATTTGAATCTTTTGAATCTCAAAATGGGAATAATTTTGTACATTATTATATTCCAACCTCCATTAAGCAGGTGCTATATCAAAAACTAATTAATCCCTTGTGATCTCTGCATTTTTTCCCTGGAATAATTGATAGCAATTACTTACTTTCTTGAATCCAGTAAGAAGGAGGTCTGATCTGATTTATGTCCTTAGGGTTGTTTTAATCTTAAAATGTTGGTAAAAATATCTGCCTGAGTTCTTTGCATAGGCATGGTGCAATGGCGAAGACAAAAGCTTGTGTATGGGTCCTTTTAGGGTTTGCACTTGGACCAGCCTGCTCTGCTCTGTATAGGCAAACCATGTTCATCCATCGAGACTTAACCCCACATGCAACTCTTCTACCAAATGTTCTATGACTTTTCCACCCACACAGAATTTTCTTTCTCTATAATTACAATGTCTATCATCTTCTGTTTTGAACAATTGATTTGTTATTGTATTATTAACTAAGGTCTTATATAGAGCTCTTTCCATCCAGAAAGGAATATAACCTGCAAGAGGGCAGAAGCTTTCTCCTACATTTCTTCCAACTTTTATTTTATTGTTTCTGTGGTTAAATTCAAAATAGAAGCACAGTTCAATGTTATTGAATTGATTTGGGTTTTGATAAATAGGTATCTATTATCTGTACATTAGAAGGTAGATTGAGTATCCTTAATTTGATTATCAATTAAAATCTTAGTGTGTGTGTGTGTGTGTGTGTGTGTGTGTGTGTGTGTGTGTTTTAAATTTGGCTTTTATGACTCTGTATTATTAATCCTGGTAAGATGACTTGCTCAAGGTCACACACTAGTGTAGAGTCTTAAGGAAAGTCCAATTTCTGATCCTTCTGGCATTCTTCCCTTTTGCCAAATTGCCTATATATGATATTTTAAATATTTGCTAATAGGGTTTTTGTTTGTTTTGCGGTACTGAGCATCGAAGCCAGGAACATTCTACTTCTGAACTATACCACAAGTCCTATTTTTTATTTTTTATTTTGAAACAGGGTCTCACTACATTGCAGAGGGCCTCACTAAGTAGCTGAGGCTGGTCTTAAACCTGTGGTACTCCTGTCTCAGTCTCCCAAGTACTGGGTTACAAGCATGTACCACCATGCCTGGATTACTAATAGATTTTTAGTAGTAATAAAACAATTGTATCTATAAAACGTGCATTCAGTTATATTTTGCATTCTTGCTTGATACTGCTTTGAAATTGCTTTGTTTTATGGTAAGTATAAAGGGTGCCCACAGGAAATAATATTTGAATTTGAACTGAATGAAAATGAATCCTAGGGGCTGGTGCATGCCTGTGACCCCAGTACTTGTGAAGCTGAGACAGGTAGGTCTCAGGTTCAAGGCCACCCTTAGCAACATAGTGAGACTTTCGGCAACTAAGTGTACTCTGTTTCAAAGTAAAAAATAGAAGGGAGGGGTAGAGCTCAGAGGTGGAAGGCCCCTGGGCTCAAGTCTCAGTGCCAAAAAAAAATGTTTAACAGAAATACTCATCAGAAGATTATGTACTATAGGGTGAGTATCAGGATTGACGAGTTCTCTGTGAGAGTTTTCAAACTGCTATTTTCATTTCGATACTTGTATAGATGATAGAATTATACCCAAATGTAGCCAAGTAACTTCAGCGCCTGATTCGCATTCATATTTTGATTGTTTTTACACAACTCTGTCTTTTTTTTTTTTTGTGTGGTACTGGGGTTCCTGGAAGCCCTTCTACCTCCGGGCTACACTCCCAGACCTATTTTATATTTTTATTTAGAAACAGGGTCTCCTAAGCCAGCGCATGGCTAGCTTCGAACCTGCACAATCCTCCTGTCTCCGCCTCCCAAGCGCGGGGATTACAAGTGTGTGCCACCATGGCCCGGCTAACTTTTCTTTGTTTTTTTTTTTTTTTTTTTTTTTTTTAATCGTGTCCAACTTTAAAATGACAGAGTTGGCCGGGTGTGGTGGCGCATGCTTGTAATCCCAGTGCTTGGGAGGCGGAGACAGGATCTCTCAGTTTCAAAGTCAGCCGTGCTGGCTTAGGAGACCCTGTTTCCAAATAAAAAGATATAAAATAGGTCTGGGAGTGTAGCTCCGAGGTAGAAGGGCTTCCAGGAAGCTCAGTACCACCAAAACAAACAAACAAACAAACAAAAAATACAAAAAAAGAAAAGTTAAACATATTTGATTAAATAAAAATTTTAAGTTAAAAAATAATATTTGCAGCAAATATGTTTGTCAAAGAGTGACTCTAGTTATTAGATTAATACATGCATAATAAATACAATTAGTAGATAGCTAATTATCATTAATCGTAATAAGATTATTACTGTCTAATGAATGGCCTGGCAAAGGAAGAAATAGACAAGAAATTAATTGAATAATCAGCCACATAGAAAAATCTTCAGTGTTGGTATTAATAAAAATGCAAATTAGAATTAAAATGATAGACTATCTAAAGTTGGCAAAAGGTTAGTGAAATTGGCACTTACACATATTGCTAGTGGAATTTCTAAATTATTGCTTTTTTGAGAAGACTAGTATTATCTACTCAGTCATAAAAAAAAGTTTAGCTTCTCTGGTTCAATTATCCTTAACCTTGAAAATCAGACAAAGGCAGTCAACCAGTGATATTATTTTATAGCTGGCAGAATCATGGTTAATGCTTTTTATATACCCCTACTTTCCACATTGTGACAGTATCTCTTTTTTTCTGTAAAAAAAAATTTCATTTAAATTTGTTTGGAGGAATGTTAAGCTTCAAAGCCTTTGTCAGAATGATAAATCTAAACTACCTGTTAGTCTTTGTATAATCTTCATCAAAAATACTTAACACATTAAGGAAAAGAAGAACTATATTAAATAACAGTTGTTGTTGATAGAAGCCATAAACTGTTGTATCGATGTTGTCTGTACTTTCTTTTCATGAAAAAAATACAGGTGATTCAAGTGTGAGTTAAAACAGGGATCATAAGAAACACACAGGAAGCTAGCTCAGATTGGTACATTTTTATTCATCCTGCATTCATAAGCCTGTTGATTAGGATCGCTTCTGAGCAAGAAGATATCAGGCAGTGATTCACTTAGAAAGGTAAAGGCAAGAATAAGAGCTTGAACATTTGAGGGGAGTATTTATCTAGGTGGCAATATATGAAATTTTAATTAATATTTTTAGCAGAAATTTTTATTAACTGGAACAGTATTCTCCTGACCACTCCCACATTTTTAAGGGTTTTACTGCAAATGTTTATCATGGGAATTGACATGTGTATAAGTAATGAATTCTGTAGGTCAGGATGAGCGTGCTAAAAATGAAGTCAATTAAACTAAGCTCATTTCCATCTTTGAACAGAGACTCCAGGCTGGTAGATAAGGAATGAGGAATCAGTGTGGCGTATCTCTTCTTCATGGAGTTATCTGGCAAGGTCCTTCATGAAGTCAGTGTGGGAAAATACGGTTTGGATATTGATACCCTTTTGTGGTCAAGTGATGGTTGGAAGGGCCATCTCTAAGTGATCTGGGTCAACCCGAATTAAGATTGTATTTGGGAGTCACTGGATGATGATTTAGAAGTCAAGCTCCTGATGCTCAGAGTTCAAAGGGGTAGTTAATAAGTAGGATAAGAAAATCCAGTTTCTGAAGCTTCAAACAGGCTGGAATTAGGTAGATTGCATTTACTGAGGTCGAATAAAATGCCATAATTTGAATTAGAAAATCAGCTGCAAAAGTATGGTGTAGGTAGCAGGCAAGACTGAAAGGAGGAGATGCGATGGGGAGGGGTACGGGGCCATGGGCGAGGGACGAGAGAGGTAAGGAAGAGCTCCTAGTTCCTCATTTGTTCTTGAGGTCGCAGAAGGAGGTCACCCTCAAATCTAGTCACCACACTTTAAGCAGGACACTGATAAACTTGACCCCGCCCAGTGGTGAATTTCCAGAAGCATAGCAAAATCTGGAAGTATGTCAGAGGGAATATTGAAAGGAATCGGCTATTTTGTGAAGAGAAGGGGTGAATAGGGGAAACTGGGCATCTCTTTTAAGTGTAAGGTCCGGGGGCAGGGGGCCTGTCGCTGTTGCAGTAACGCTGGGGTCTGTCAGGCTCTTGGGGGCAGGCGCTGCTGTACACGCTCCACACGCCATCGGCACTCTCTGTCCTCACGGTGCTCGTGTGCGGGAAATCAGCCTTCCTCCCCCCATCTTCTAGTGGTAGAAAGTGGAGAACCTCCAGGTGGGTCAGTGGCCCGGGGTTCCACACACTAAGAAGGGGTAGAGTCGGAACCTGAACCTGAGCCTGCTCTGGGCCTCCTTTCTAAGCATGCCCCATGGAACTGTAGAGGTAAAACCCGGAGCCCTGTGTGGATGGTACTGACTTCTTTCAAGGTAATTCTTTTCTAAAGCACCACGTAAATGTGCAGTGAGTTTCCCAGCGTGAGCGTGTTGAGAGTCCACTAAGAGTGTGGTGGAGGGGTGCCTTGCATTCAAGGGGCTGCCCCGCTTCTCAGGCCATCCCGAGCCCCAGCCTCTGTGACGTCCTGCCTCTCTGCTGGATCGGACCCTCCGTGTCTTCCTCGCCAGGTTAGAGCTCTGGTACCTGCCTGCCGGGGCTTCCTGATATCAAGTCTCTGCCTGCCCACTTAGTTGCTTTTCAGATGGAAGTGGGACATTTTCCCTCTAACTTTGTCTTACTTTTTTCCTCCGTCAGGTCAGAAACAAGACAAGGATACCCACTGTCACCATTCCTATAAAAATTTTAAAATTGGATGTTGTGGCTTCAGCATCTCCACCAGCAGGGGATCTAGAGGCTGATCACCCAGCTCTTTGCTCCCCATGCTGGGGGAGGCAGCCCTGGGATGGGGGGCAGTGGGGCCTAGGTAAGGCTCTGTACACATTTCCTGGGGTGTTGAATTCATTTGGTTATTTTGTGGGAAAATAAGTCATTTTACTGTTGAGGTCACTTTCATGTTAAAACAAACAAATACTTTCCTGTTTTGTGAAATGCAAAGTTCTCACAAGTGTTTAAGATAAAATAGGACATTTCAAAGCAACTTCCCCCTTTCAGAGCTGTTTCAGGCGAGGCCCTCAGGTCCCCCTGGGGGGTGCTGTTTAGTTTCACTGCTACTAAGGGAACTTTGGGGAAAAAGTTTTAAAAGCTATATCTGCCTAGTCCTCATACTTTGTAAGAGGGAATTGACATTCCGAAGAAATGAATGGCTTGTGTCTTGTGGGCCTCAGTTTCCTCCTCCTCTTTAAATTTTCGAGCCCCTCCCACATGGAAAGCATCATGCCAGGAACTGTAATGAAATGGAAGAAAGCGAAGTGTTATTTTAAAATATCGTAGCCCAAATGCAGGCCTCTAGTGCACAGATGTGGAAGAAAAACATCAAACACATGGGTACACACTCCCCCAGGTGCCCTGCGAAGCCAGGGCTTCCATCGGGATTTCCTGCCTCTTTCCTGTATAACCCATTGGAACAAAAAGACAATCCAAATTGTCTTCTCACAAACCTCATTCATGTTGGAAACAAACAACCAACCAGGCCTGCTAGGATTTCCTGAACTATGGACTTGTTTTATGGTGAGCCTATCATCTCATTCTTTAATCTTACGCTTCACATCGCATCTCACTACAGAGCCTTTAAAGAGAAACGTATTAGATTCTCCAAAATGAATCAGTGCTTATTGCCAGCAATTATAAAGATGCTCAAGGACCAAGCTCATAGGAGCCACCATTATTTGAAATAAAATATTTTGGTAGCAAAGACAGTGGCTGAGACAAAACAACGATTCAGCAAGAAAAGTCAAGCGGGAACTTTTAAATGAAGATCAGTTGTGGGATATTGATATGGGAAGCAGGCAGCAGCCTGTGGTTCTTGGCCCTCTCTCTCTCTCTCTTTTTTTTTTTTTTTTTTTTTGTGGGTCTGGGGATGGAACCCATGGGCATTCGACCTCCAAGCTACACCCTCTGCCCTATTTTTTTTTATTCTTTATTTTGAAACCGCGTCTCACTGAGTTGCAGAGGACCTCACTAAGTAGCTGAGGCTGTCCGTGAAACGTGATCCTCCTTGTCTCAGCCTCCCAAATGCTGGGATTACAAGCGTGCGCCACCACGCCCGGCTTATAAATAGGTCTCTTTTTAAGTGAGGCTGTTTGGTGTGCTCTGGAGAAGGAGATGGCCGTAAGCAGGCGGGAGGGGAGACAGAGGTCCTCCTGACTCAGGGCCTCAAGCAAGTGAAGTTGAGGGAGGACTCTGGGCCAGGTGCAGCTGCTGGCTGGAGAGGAGGGCAGAGGCCCTGCTGCCCGCAGTGAGAAGGGGAGGGATGGGCAGACGCACGGCCGTTTGTTTGTAGATCTGCTGAAGGTGCCAAGGACCCTGGTAGCAGGCAAGCTGATGTGCTGAGCCCGGGGATTCAGGGATGGGTAGGCAGAGGAAAGTGGGGGTCATGGGCAGTTATTTTATGGTTGCAGACTGATCTGACTAGAAAAACTCAGCTAATTTCCCTTCAGTAATGAGGTCTCAGGTGTAGTTAGTGACCATAAATTTGTGGGTCTGCCTAAAAGCTCTCCAAAATGGATTTTCATATGATTTATGGATTCCCAAATGTGTATAATTCATTGTGCATCCAGCATGCTTTTTGATTTTTGTTGTCTTATTCTTGCTTGCCTTCCCATGCTCTTGTTAAGTCTCTTTTGCTTGATTTCCTTTTTCCAATTTCTAATAAGTAACTTTTGAGCCCGCGTACATATCACACATGCTCATTCACGCTCCTCGTGGCGACCAAGACAGGTGCGAGCCTTGATCTCATGATGCTCCCAAGTCATTTCTTTCAGTGACTGCCTAATTCAGGGACTTAAGCGATGCCACAAGTCACCCATTGGTCCTATACGCAGTAGTAAGCCTCCAGCTCCAATGAGGCTGCCAGCGTTCGACCAGGCAGTGAAGTCCTGGAGCCGGGGCCCTGGGTCCAGGCCAAGCCTTTGGAGGCTGGAGCCACAGAGTGGACGTCAGTGCTTGGTGAAGGGCACTGGAGGCTGGGAAAAGCTCTTTCTTTTTTGCCTGAATTTTTTCTCATCTTTATCTAGAGTGGGAATTCAGGCACCAAGATAAAGGCAATTCTTTTCAGTGACTGCAGTATGAAGTGTAGATGTTTAATTTTAAAGCAACTTAATTTAAAATCTTTCCCTAGATAGTATATGCTATCCAGGAATGGATAGTAACACTGCTAACTCATTTTCCCCTTGCATAGATACATTAAAATTTTTGTTGTTGTTCGAATAAATGATAAAGCTACAGACGAACATCAAGGTGATCATACTTTCAATTCAAAATGGTATATTGTTACAACTAGTGATTCAGCCAATAATATTTTACAGTTGCAAAAAATATATTAATGTGGACATCACACCTTCTCAAGCACTCATTAGCGTAGTTTATAGAGCAACTACTTTGTGCTAAACAGTGTTCCAGGTCCTTAGGATGTAACAGGAAACAAGCTGTCTCTTTCTTTCAAAATATAAGGCAAGGTGAAGTAATAATTCTATGAAAGAAAATAAAGCAGGTCAAAGTGTTTGTGAGGATGGTGCTGTTTTATACAAGTTATTGTTTTATACAAGGTGTGCCTTCAGCTAGGCTGTCAGCGGAGGACTCCTCTGAGGGCTCAGTTTAAGGCATGAGGGGGTAAAGAGGACGCACACACAGCCAGACAGGCAGAGCAGGCCAGGCCGCAGGGGAAGTGGCCGGCAGCTGTGGCTGGAGTGGCGGCGGGAGCCACGGTTAGGCAGGAGGAGGCCAGATCACGGGCTTTGGGCTGTGTTGGCGTTTGGATTTCATCCTGAGTGTGATGGGAAGCCATTGGAACAAGATCTGTTTTTCATCTTTATAAGATCTCACTGATAGTAGTGGAGGCCGAGAGGGAGCAGGAAAGCTGTTTCCGAGGGCACTGCAGTCCTCTGGCAAGAGAGGCCAGGGCTGGGCTGGGCTGTGCTGGGAAGCAGTCGGATTGGGGGTACACCAGCAGAGAGGAGCTCAAGTGTGACTGGGAACTTTCCAGCTGAGCAATCAGGTGAATGGTGGTGACAGACACCGAGACAGGGACGGAGAGGCGAGCAGGGAGGTCCATAGACTGAGCACAGGGCATGCCCGCAGGAAAGGAGGTGGAGGAAGAAGCAAAGGAGGCTGCGAAGGAGCAGCCAGTGGAGGGAAGGGAAGTCCAAGAGGGTGGGATTTCACAGGAGCAAGCGTGGCAGGACGCAGGGAGGGCGACCACTACCTGTGCTTCAGGACCGTGGGTGGGGACAGAGTAAGACCTGGCAGGAAGCAGTGATGCTGTCAGCCCGACACCATCTCTAATAGCAGCTGTCACAGCAATATTCAAATTTTAAACAGTGAGAACTTGCAGGGCTCAGATGAACTATTAACAGATTCGTGGACGGCTCTTTCTCTGGTATGAAACAACAAATCCTGGAGCCACCATGGGCACTCACAGATGACACATTTTATTTCTGCTCTTGGTATACAAGTTGCTTTTTACTCGTTTTTGTATGTATCTCTATTAAGATGTTGGCCAGAAAGTCAGAATATGTTAGATTTTCTGTGCTAAGAAGTATTATATCCACGACTCCAAAGTCCTAGAGCAGATTGTACATCTCCTAAGGTTTATCTCCTCTGTTATTTGGAATTTCTCTGGGGAAGAATAGAAAATATCAGGAAAATGAGAATATGAGAATATTTTTGTCATTTTAGACCAAAGACCCCATGGGAGGACCTAGAGGATTCACCTTCACTGTAGTGCTGAGGGGTACACTGGTGGGGAGGCACCCACGCTACTGAGTAGCTCCATGGTGGCCTCCTCTGTGATCCAGGACCAGTAGTTGGAGCTGCGACTCTGTAGCTGAGCTGCAAGCTTTCAGCAGGCTAGCAGGAGCGGGGTGTGGTGGTACAGGCTTGTAACCCCAGCATTCAGGAGCCTGAGACAGGAGGTTTGCGGTTCGAGGACAGCCTCAGCTACTTAGTAAGGCCTTATGCAATTCAGTGAGATCCTGTTTCAAAATAAAGGATAAAAAATAGGGCTGGGGGTGTAGCTTGGAGGTAGAATGCCCTTGAGTTCCATACCCAGTACAACACACATACATACAAAAGTTAAAAATAAGCTAAAAAAAATAGGGCTAGGGGGTATAGCTCAGAGGTACAATGCCCCTGGGTTCCATTCCCAGTACCTAAAAAAAAAAAAAAATCTTTTTAAAATTAGTTAAAGATATAAGAGTAACTGAAAGATTTTTGAGGCTTAGAAAGATATTTATATAAGAAATGATTTCAGAGTGTTAAGAAATAATGATTAAAGTACCTTGAGAAGTAAAGAGTCATATGTTCTTTAATATATGTAACCTAGGTAGTAATTGGGATACCAGAAAGACTCCAGATAATAGAGGAGAAGCCTGAGTGGAGCCTGGGAGGTGATCTAAGGGAGGAGGGGGTGAGACTGTGGTTTATTAACAGAATTATTACCACTGACTATGTGGACATACGTTACAATACCAATATCAATCTCAGTACTCTATATTCAGAGGGAGATGGGGGGCTACCAAGTGCTGTGTGCATGTATGTCATTATCAACACGATTTACATTATGAGATTATAATGCACCAATAAAAGCATATTAAAAATAAAAATAAATAAAATACATTGAGGCTAGTTGCTGTAGCAACTTAGTGAGGCCATGTCTAAATTAAAACTAAAACAAATAAATAAAATATGGCTGGGGTGTAGCTCAGAGGTAAAATGTCCCTGGGTTCAATCCCCAATATCACAAAAAACAAACAAGAAAAAAAGAAAAGAAAAAGAAAAAATTTAAGGTTTTACTTTGAAGGCATTATTTACCCCCTACTACATAAACTAAAATTAACTTGTTTACATGTTCTCTCCCCCACTATGTCAATTATTATTTGCACTTTGTTGAGGTCAGTAACATTTATATTCTGTTCTATATCTGTAATTTTTGCAATGATATTGACTTCAATTTTTATTTGAGTGCTCACCACTAGAACTTTTAGCTTCATACCAAGTTTCTTCTTCATATCTATTAACTACTGGGATTCCATCATGAAGTAGCTTTTCCAAGAAGAGTTTATAGTTGTTGTGTTCACCGCATTTGGGCATGCTTGAGAATCACATGTGTTCTCTTATTCATGAGGGATAGCTTAGCTGGGCATAAAATTCCTTGGTCATCGTCTTTTTTTTCCCCCTGAAGCTTTGTTATTGGTGCACTGTCCCAGTCCATCTCTTTCTAAAGTTGAGGTATTAGAAAATATTCTTCAACATTATTTCAAGTCATCAGTTTTCTTTCTGAGATACAGGGACAAAATAGAATGTTTTGCTAACTGATGTCAGAATTCTCTTTTTCTTTCCTTGACTACCACCTTCTGAATTGAACTTTGTGGTCAGGATATTATTAAAATATGTTCAGGCCATATTTGCTAGCATTGTTTTCAACCCTAAAACAGTTACCAAAACTGCCAGGTATGATGGCACATGCCTATAATCCCAAACACTTAGGAAGCTGAAACAGGATGATCCCAGGTTTGAGGCTAGCCTCAGCACCTTAATGAGACCCTCAGCAACCTAGTGAGACCCTGTTTCAAAAACAATAGCTCATAGGTTGAATGCTTCTGGGTTCAATCCCCAGCACAAAACAAAACATAAAAACAAACACACAATTACTAGGACTTAAGATATAGATTCCAAGACTCCTAGAGACATGAAGTCTGTCAACAGAACTTGGTCCTTCTCAGGGCCTGAAATGTTCTCCTTTCCGGTACTTATGTGAAACCTCTGTTGGAAGGAGAACATTGTCATCACTGTCAAATGACTTAGTCTGTCACGCGACCCCGAACTTCAGAACATCAAAACTTCACTCAGGTATTTCAGGTTGAGTGTTTAGGGAGCAGTAGAGTGGGCTACGAGACCCTTAACTCATCTTCTGCTCTGACCTGCAAAAGTAGCAAGTTTATGTGGGTCAGCCTAGTAGTTTCTGGGCAAGAAAGTTGTTTTATCTCCCAGCCACCGAGCCATCAACTCTGACACCTCGAGTGGTTACCAGGCCCCGGAAGACATGCAGGTTTACTCTAGCATGTGGAGCCTGGGCCCATAGCCAGGACCCTTAGCTGGCCCCAGCCCAGTGCCTGGGATTCGGGAACCTGCAGCTCTTCTTCCGGTACTATCGGGAGACCTGTAGACAGTATTGCTGACAGCGCCTAGTCCCTATCTTCCCGCCACCTGGACCTCTCTGCTCATTGCTCATACTTGTGCATGCTGTCTGATTTTACGTTTTCCTCAGTTTACCACTGTAGTCACCATTAACTTTGTTAGACATTATTGTTGGTCAACACAAACTGTGTAGTAGTTCAAGGTAAAGAAGATAACACAGCTTCATGTTTACCTTTGAGATGGTCGCCTATGTAGGGGCCAAGCTGAAAAGTTTGAAGGAATCTTCGTGTTTTGTTGTTGTTGTTTGTTTTTAACAGGGAAGGGGGCAGGGATCAGTAAAAACTTGATTTTAAACACAAATCCACCTCAGTGATGGCCTTGTGGTCATGAATACCCTCATCAAGATATTCCCAGAACATTGGGGCTTTTGCTCTGGACTCTGACATTTATCTAGAAAAGACAGCCCTGCTAGACGAGGCTAGAAGAGGCTGGGGACAGCGAGGCAGCCCGGGCTGAGGCCTCATCTAGAAGCACACCTCGATGGGCGCACATCTGGACACACCTAGAAGCCCTCCGAGCAGTGATGTGCGTCACTCAGCTTAAAAGGCTTCAACAGCCTCAAAATCCATTCATTACAATGAATCACGGAGAGCAGGGCCTGACAAAATAACAAACAGGAAGTAGCTTATGAACATTTATCTTAGAGTTGAAATTCCATGATCACCATCTCTTTTCTTCCTGGTTTTTCAGAGTGAATAAACAAGTGTGAGCATGTGCAGGGTCATTGTCAGTCTAGAGGAGCACTTCCAATGATTTGAGTCAGGATGGTACTATGGAAGTGCCCTCTTACTAGATCCTAGAAGACCCAGGGCCCTTACCATGCCCTCACAAGTCCCAGCACGTGTTTTGGTAGGGAGAATCCTGTCACCCTTCGTGGTTGTGGGTTAAGTGACTTGTGAATCATTTGGCTTTTCCATCAATTGTAAGTCACACGCATTTCCCCAATTTTTCTGAGGCTTTCAAAGATCTCACTAGGACTTTCTGTCTCATCGACTTCTCAGAGGGTTACATACGCAAACGATTTTGACAAAAGTTTACGATAGTTGAACGTTGAGTAGAAATAATAATGTGTCAAAGAACTAAAAATATTCCAGCTTAATAATTCATATACTCAGCTGCCTGAAAAATACCATAATGACAATAAAATTTTAATTTCTATCTCGTATTGTGATTGCCATTGTAGCTGTGTGAATCACATACACATTTATTTTAAGTAACCAGAGAAAACTTAACTACTTTGTATAGTATATGTTAGGAGAAAAATTTTGACATTTTTTTCTATAGATCGCCAACAATAGGCTAACATGGGCGAAAGCCCTAAATTTTCAACAAATTCATTAGGCTACACGCTCGGTCTCAGATGTAAAGTGCATTTTTCCAGATGGTGTGTACACCGTTTTGTTCTGTTAGGTGTAGACGTTCAAGAGTTAGCACGTTTCTTTTCCCCTAAGTAGTATAATACGTTTATGAATGGCTGGAAATTGACTGCTGACTTCCCACCTCTCGAAAAGTCACAGTAAGGAAACATTTTGAAGCGTATATATCAAAACAAATTTAAATTGTGTCTTGTGTGAGAGTTTCAAGTTTCAAAATACCTTCCTAATGTCGTGCAGCGTGCATGCTTGGAGAAATGCGTGCTATAGCTTTAAGATAAGGTAGTCTGGTGAGTCGGTGCAGGAAACAAGATCGATTTGGAGCGGGCTCCTACTGTTAGCTTTTTTGAAGATGGATTCTCACGCCGAAAATAACACAACATATTCTAGATAACAGCAGTTTTTCCCCCTGAAATCCACCAAAACTGAAGAAAAATCCAAGTGACTGTTCTTAGCAGCTGTGTGGCCTGGAGTTCACTGGGGAAGCTGGCTTCCAGCAGTCCCTATTCATCACCTGCTTCAAAGACAGCCTGGCTGGCTATAGTTTGCAGGCCAGGTAGGGTGCCATTGTGCACAGTCTGGGAGGATTAGTATCAAAGCTGCGGCAACCAGGCCCTTGGTCTCGGCTGCCATTCAGTCGAGCAGGGAGAGGCTAAGACTGGCCAAGGTCACAGTCTCCAGTGTGGACTGGACTGGGAAAGGGTCTTGAGAATAGAATGTTTTTTATGAAATCATGGCGCAAGCTTGCAGCACAGCAGGTGCTCTTCTGGAAGACATAACATCTGCTTGCGTTGGTATACCGTAGCTGACAACGAGATAATAGAGCTTTGAAATTTATCATTTTATTTTTCAAAAGACAACTGTATATACAATAATCCAGATGCGTCTTTAGCTCAGGTCTTTTATTTAAAAATCATAAAGAAGGCTGACCGATTTAATTGCTGCTTTTTACATGTATATATTTAAGCAAAAAGCAAAGCGTCCTGACTATTAACCATTTACAACCATTGCTGATCAGTAATACCCGAATTCTTGAGGAGGAAATACCTAGCGTTCAACGTATTTTTTTTTTTCAACGTTCAGACATTTGTGTCAACAGATTGCAAAAGGATTTCCTGAATATACCCAACTGTCTTAAATATCAGCAGGTTTGGATAAAATCACCCCCTCCCCCCCGCCGCCACCACCATCAGATGAGGGTATTTCAAGGGTGAGGTAATAATGACGCAAAAATAAAAATTTCAACTTGGACAAATTAGAGAAAAATTAAGCTGTACATGAGTTGTCATGACGACAAGGATGCTCTGTTGATGAACTGTCCTCCTCATTGTCCAATCAGATAGTAGAGCTGAAGCTGGAGCATGAACAGGAGAAGACGCACCTATTACAGCAGCACAACGCAGAGAAGGGTAGCCTGGCCCGAGACCATGAACGGGAAATGGAAAACCTGGGGAGACAGCTTCGCGCTGCCAACATGGAGCACGAAAATCAAATCCAAGAGTTCAAGAAACGAGATGCGCAGGTAATTACCAATAATATTTCATTAAAACGGGTCTCTGTTCTTAAAAAGTCATCAGCGTTTAATGTTTTCTTATGATTCTGGTCGGTGCACGCTGTTTGATCATTTGCAAAACTAACATCAAAATGTGTTGTTTTTGTTTTCTCTTCCCCACCTCCCCGTTTTGGGGATGAATGAGGCTTTAACTACCGAAACCACAGGTAGCCAGATTAAAAATCCCATGGCGCGCTATAACTTGGCCCCCTTTTTTTTTAATAATCTTGTCTTAGTTCCTTTCATGATGGGCTTTTTTTAAGGTATCTGCCCCTAACCCCTCCCCTCAGCCTTAGAAAATCCTAAGAAATATATCAGCCTCACCCCTGGCTTTTTGTTTTAATCTCTGTAGGTAATCAAGCAGCTGTTTGAATATTTGCTTTTCCTTCCTAGTGTTGCTTTTTTTTTTTTTTTTCACGAGACCCTATTTGATTAGATCACTCAGATGGTAATTGATAAAAATGACTCCAAAGAAGGGCTCGTTCCCATCCGGTCAGTTGCTTTTTCCTGCATGCATATACACATGCCTCCCAGCCTCCATCTCTGTACTCCCTGTTGGAAGCCATTTGGCAGAATAACCCCCAGCTGTGGTAGCATTTGACTCTTCAAACTTACGGATGAAATGTGCACTGTCAGCATGGAAAATTATCTTTATAAATTTCAGATGAAAAAAAAATATCTTATTGGATATGTATCTCTGTGGTACAATACATTCTTTAGGGTCCATATAATCAAGGCCCTTTAGTGTGTCCTCTTGAGATTGCTGTGAAATTTTATTAGGGAAAAATTTAGGAGCAATTGACAACAATAAAAAGATAATTTTCTTTTCTAATAAAACCGTATCATATACTGGGTCTAAATAGCTCTTTTCCCATTGAAATCTAACCATGCTAACCACACCACAGATAAACTTCTTTCCTGGTTATCCTTCCTCCCAAAATGATATATTTTTAAACAACAGAATAAATAGAACATCTGTTATGTTATGTGTTTAAACAATTTTGTAATTATCTGAGCACAAAATACTACTAATTAAATAAGATTGTAATTTTTGGAGTGGGGAGCGGGAGGCAGTAGGGCAAAGAATGAGTTATTGGTGATTTTTCATTTGACCTTGGGTTGTCTTTTACTTTCAGAAAATAAGTGGGATGACATGGATATGCTCAGCACAGGTTTTTTTGGTCAATATATGCATTTCTAGGAAAATTATTTTCAGCTCATTTTGTGGTGGTTTGCTAACTAAAAAGGTAGTCATTGTAGTAGGCATGGTGCCAGAATAGTCAGGTGGTTCCTGTTCTGTCGACACATATTACATTTTTACCATCAACCTCCTTAGAGCGTTTAAATGTATATGTCTGTATTTATGCTGGCCTTTTGCTAAGCAGCCATGCAGTTTATTAAGAACGTCTTCAAACCTACGTCCTCCTTCAGACTTGGTTTTAAACCTTACCATTGTCTTCCCGTGATGAGTATGGAGTCTGAGTCAGTGTGAGGTCATTTTACATAGTAAAATCGAATGATGGATACAGTAAAAATACACTAATTTACATAACTTTCTACCATTTTGGTGCTGGGATGGGCCGTCAGAATCAGTGCAGGCCAGATATAGAGGGAATCCGTGTGGCTTTGCGTCTGCCATATCTCTCACGTAGGGCGCGGCTCATCCATTTATAACAAAAGGGAAATTTCAGAATTATTATGTATAATTAAGCCACGGAGATGGTATAATAAGGCTATTCATTGAAAAATTTCTCATTGAAATATTAATTGTGGAGACAATATGACCTCTTCAAGTGCTGTGGTTTAGAATTTTTCTCATATTTTGTGTCTTTCTTGGAACGTCTTACTAATTGGAATTGCTGTCGTGGGAATGCCAGGGAGCAGTAGAAACTTAGGCTAAGAACACTCTTGTCCGGAAGGAGATTAATTTTGTGCACATCGCATTCATTAATTTTGGGGAATGTAGTATTAGAGAACTTTTATCAATAAGTTTTATTTTTTAAAATCCTTGCGTGTGTGCCATAATGTAATCATTTGTATTTACTGTTAATTCAAAGTTTCCTTCAGGTAATTCCTAAATTTTCAAACTGTATCCCTCCAGAATTAAGGTCTAAGTAATCTTGTTGTACAATATCTTTTCAGTACTGAATTCCATTCACACATTTACAGAAAACAAAATGGGCCTTTGCTTTTCTAAATAGAAGGTATTTTTTTTTAGCTCATTTTACGTTGTTTGCTGCAGAACAAGCACATATGTGTGAAATGTTAGCACGTGTCATTTTCTGTTCGGGCTCTGGAGAGACCTGATTTTCAGCTGAGGCCGGGCTGTTCCAGTTAGCAGTGGAGGCCATTTTGTAAAAAGGACTGCTTGAAACACGTAGCCAGAGGAGGAGCGGCGCCCTTTTTCTGGTTTGGATGATCTGGCTTTGTCTGCTGCTTCTCTTCCATCAGACTCTTAGATGAGAATAATCCCACACACCAGGTGTCGGTGTCCTGAAAATCTGCAATACACCGGATGCTGATAAGAAAGTCCTTTCTATATTGCTACCTACCTTAGGGTGAATCACACTAACTAGGAATTCCCTTTTGGTAAATATGTTTTATAATTATTATAGGTTAGTTTTTGTTCTAATCGTTTTCCTATATATAACAATGATAAGATACATATAGTAAAGCACTTAAGGACAAGTAACCATTTTCCTCAATTTATTTGGTGCAATTAGCTCATTATCATATGTGAATATTTCTGTCACAATACTTTGATTTTCAGTGGCAGGATATATTATGTTATGATAATTATATTTGCTGAAACATGCATTAAAGTGTATCACCCTCATATGAAATGTGCAGTCTAGATCTACCCAAGGTCATACTGTTTAATAAAAAGCATTCAAATCAATAGAAAACAAGATGTAAAGTAACTCATAGTGCTATTGTCAACTATTTCTCATCCACTAGGACCCTCTTATTGAAATTGTTTTGGAGAATGACTTATTGATTCAATTATATTTTAATATAAAAATGTATAAGCATCTTCTGGGAAAACTTCTGACACGGCAGTCAACATAATCCTTGTTTTGCTTTTGTACTATAATAAAATGAAAGAATGTTTGCACTTTATTATGTTGAATTAGAAGGAAAAAAAAAAAACGTTTTTCCTGATCCCTTAGTTGTCATTTTAGGACCCTAAGCCACTTAGGGAGTGCTTGATCTTTCATGTTTTGCCTATGTGGTATGTATGATATTGTAGACCACATGGAATCTTTGTGATCCGCCCCAGAGCTGATGCCACCAGCGTAGGATGGCAGTGGTGTGACCTGTTGCATACAGATAGGTCAAGGACTCAGGGTAAGCAGCAGCTCCTGTGGACTGCATTCAGCATCATGCATATTAAATTCAGAATCCTTGGGGAAGGTCAGCAGTGTTATCTAAAAATGTACTAAACTTAGCATTTGTATATGTTCTATGGGTTTTGCATAACAGCAGTATCTAAATAAATGCCTTTAATAAGTGGAGAGCCATGATTCTAATCATGATAAAACGTATTTTGCATAGTAAGTGAACAAATCATCTTGATTTTACTGTATTAATTCACATTAATAAGCCGAACTTCCATTGAATCTAAAATGTGATTTGTAGTCTCCCTTAAAAAGTTTCCTAAAGAGGCCGGGCGTGGTGGCGCACTCTTGGAATCCCCGCGCTTGGGAGGCGGAGACAGGAGGATCGCACAGGTTCGAAGCCAGCCGCTCTTGTGTAAGAGACCCTGTTTCAAAAATATAAAATAGGTCTGGGAGTGTAGCCCGGAGGTAGAAGGGCTTCCAGGAACCCCAGTACCACCAAAAAAAAAAAAAAAAAAAAGTCTCCTAAAGAGATAATATGGTAATTTTAAAAATTATACTTATTTAATAATATTACCTTGGTTTCCATGAATTTAAAAATATGGGCACTTATTTCCATTTATAAACTAGGAGTGTATGTGTTTGTGCATGCAGGGAATAAGCATTGCTGTCATTCTTCAAAAATTACTAAAAGGACAAATCTAATAGTATACATAATCTGAACCTTATAATGTTATACCTACCCATTTATATAGTCTTTGGGATTGGGTGGCAGTTTTCTATTGAGAAAATTTGATCTTAATTTTTATATACTTACTACTTTTTTAAATTTTTTATTGGTGCATTATATTCATACATCATGTTGGGGTAAAAAAAAACTTGTGTGTATATACATGTATACATCACCCATTTAGACCCTACCCAACTCCCACCCCATTCCCTCCCCCTCCCTCCTTCCCTTGCTTGGCTTAGTGGTTGACTTCGATATGTTTAAGTACATTGTGTGTTTTAGAGAATTCCCCCTCCCATCCCCTCATTTAGGTTGTCTTGTTTGCTCCTCTATAGGATTTCCTTTTTCATCTAGAGTTCCTCCTATGACCCATTTCTCCTTATTTAAGGCAGTATTTTATAATATACATGACCTTAAAGAAAACAGAAAATAATAATTGGGCAATCGATGATATTAGGCATATTATAAATTCAATACGTGAAAAATGCTCCAGTTCAAATGGGAGCTCCCCTCTCAGCAGGCCTAGGAGCCGCAGCAAAGAGGGAAACACAGTACTCTGTGTGAGTCTGTGTGCACTGAAAGATGTCATAACTTTTCTCTAGCTCCAAGAGAGATTGATAAAATACAAAGGACATTGGCCTATAACTGATGACGTACTTTGTATGTTAAACATTTGAAAATGAAATCTGGTGATTCTTTGAAGTACTTTCATAAAATCTAATTATCAAATTTCATATTAATGTGACAAATTTTTGTTTTAATTTATCTTGAATACCATTATTCTCACAAAGCAAGAGCAGAGCTAATTTGAGAGGGAGAATTTTATGGATACTGTAAATCATAAAAAAGTATGTTTATGGCCTATCAAATTCTTTTTGTGTATGTATGTGGGTGTGGTACAAGGGTTCCTGAAAACCCTTCTACTTCCAGGCTACACTCCCAGACCTATTTTATATTTTTATTTGGAAACAGGGTCTCTTAAGCCAGCACCGCTGGCTTCGAACCTGCGCGATCCTCCTGTCTCTGCCTCCCAAGTGCGGGGATTATAAGCGTGCGCCACCACGCCCAGCTCAAATTCTAATACTGTCATTTTATCACTATGCCTGGAACCCTTACAAAAAACTTAGAATCATGGCTGAGATTAGAAATAGTTTAGAAATGAATGCCCTAATATTAGTTTAGAAATGAATGCCCTAATATTAGTTTCCAAGTGCATGGCTCTTTATTGTATATCAGTCTCCTGTCTCCTGAATTTATACTATGAAAAACTACAATAAGAAATGATAAAATTAAATGATAATTCATTCCAGGAGGAAAAGGATTTTTCGTACCTTTACCAAAATGGCTCATACCCTACCTACATAAACAGAACAGTATTTCAACATTAACAGTTATTCACTAATACAATTTACTTTGTTCTGAGGTAGTAGGATTCTTATTTCTTTGGGTCAGACTGAACTGCTTGCTTGGTGTGGACTGTATCTCCTTCTCCCCGCCTGGTGACACTGTCGCTGTTGAGGGCACCACCTTTGATTCCTCCTTCTCCCTGGGATGCAACAGTCACTTCAGCCTGTTGCCTGCTGCTCCAGCTGTGCACACACCACACTTGGATACTTACCCCTGATGGCCCAGTCATTTGAATCCAAGAGAGAGTGGAGTGGAATTAAGTGTGTTTTAAGTATTAACCTGGTTTTTGCATTGTACAAAATTGAACGTCAGGCATTAGAAGGTTGGAGGGAAAAATGGAACATTTCACTTTAATTGTGCCAAAAACAAAATAAGACTTTGGGGCAAGACTTCTCATAAAACAATACATTACAATTTTGTTTGTTTTCTTTAGATGAAAGTTTATAGTATCTTCTGTAGTATTTAAGAGAATCTCAAGAACCTTCTGTATACATTTAAAATAGAAATAGATGTTTTTCTAACTAGGCCATTTTTTAAAAGCCTTTGGGGGAAATATTGTTTTTCTGACAGCAAGTCATAGGGCATACAGAATGGTCAAATAGAGGAGGGCAAAAGTCCTTTTCATAATTAGCATAGATACATTCATGGGAATATCTCATTTGATTAGTATCTGATAGTGGTATATCTAATAGTATTACAAATTAGTTTTATAATTGGATTATATTATTTATGTATTTTATATAAATTAGCATATATAAAATACTGTTCCATGTCCTCAACTAGAAGAAAATATATGAAAATGCCATTTCAGATAAAGCTTTACATTTTTTATAGGTCATCAGCCTCTTTTTTATTGTGATTCTAAAATTCTATAATTAGTTTCATCTCACAAATATAAAAATAGCAAACATACCTATTATTAAGCTATTATAAGTAATTTAACCTAGTCTTCACTATTTAGACAATTCAGTTTAAAAACAAAAATACAGGCTGAAACAAGAAAACCATTTCCTCCAAGATACAGTGTATCTGTAGTCCTGTGCATATTTTTAAAATGTAGTAGTTACCATGGCAACCACATTCCATGCTATGTGGTCCACTTTTAGATAAAGAATATTCCTCTAAAGGCAACCCTTCTAAATAATAACACATAAAGTATTCCCAGTGAATTAGCAACTTTGAATCCACTCACAATGACTGTTTAAGAATATGCCTTTTGTTCTCATTATACTTAATGTCTTTCCTTAGAAATATCAAGATTTCCTGCAGAAGAGATAATTAAATGCCGGAGATACTTTAAATACAGAATATAAAGTGATCCCTCTGCAATGGTGAAAACTGGGAGCATTCAAGAAGCCAGCAATCACTGTACAGGTTGCTCCACCAGACAGGAAGGTGTTAGTCATATCCACCGTCTAAGCATCTAGCAATAATGCAGTCAGATTAAATAATCTAAAGAGAAGGCCACATCCAGTTATTTTCAATTTACAGATAAGGAAGCTGCAGTTCAAGGACATTATCTTGCCCAAGGTCAAACCCAGGCGTCTTAATCTTAATTCAGTGCTCTTTTTATTAGGACCTCCTTCCGAGAGAAGCTTAGGGCCGGGGAAAGGCTCGGATGTGGCAGAAAGGAACAGGGTTATGTGTGAATCTTTGCCTCGCACGGGAAAAATCCTGGTACTGTTCCACGTGCTCAGACAGGAGGGGTATGCACTTCGTTCTGTGATCTGTCGTATCCGTGTTGCTACAGTCATAACTGAACGATGCTATTTGATTTCTGCTTTTAGTAAGAAGCACCTCATAGGACAACACTGAGATTTTAGGTTTGTGTGGGTTTAACAGCAGCAGCCACAATTATAACACTGACTATGTGCCTCCTGTGAACCGACTCTTCAATTAAAAACGATCTCATGTAACGCTTAGTATCTATTATCGTGACATTTTCTATTTTTCTGCTTTGACATGGGTTATAGGATGATCTCTTTTACTGAAGAAAAAAAACTCAGAAAGCATAAATAAACGGTTCAAGGTTATATAGTACTGTAGCTGGGACTCATGGTAAAGTCCTCTGCACCATTTGCCTGATTAGATCTGAGCATGTTGTCTCCGAATTTTATATTTTCCGCATAGATCTTTTATATTTCCACTTTTGAATTATCAACATATTGTTTGTCAGACTTAAAGTGCCGGTACTCATAACTCAGTCTATGTAAGTTAAAATGAGGTTTTAGCCAGTAGTTTTAATCTTTTTTGAAAGCCACCATTCATGACTCTCTCTCTGTCTGGAAAGAAATTAAACTCTGAAGAGCTAAATTTCATAATATTTTCTGTGGCATATAGTTTTTCTCACAACTTTTAGAATTTGTAGAATGGAAAAACGAATGTGTTTTTGAAATAGGTTCACTTGTGGTTTTGACATTGTTACCATAATAAAAAGATAGGTCCCCCTTAAAAACCCACCAGACTTTTAGGTCAGTGG
The DNA here is from genome assembly GCF_963383645.1 of Muscardinus avellanarius. Lineage (NCBI taxonomy): Eukaryota > Metazoa > Chordata > Mammalia > Rodentia > Gliridae > Muscardinus > Muscardinus avellanarius. The sequence continues at coordinate 61,423,543 of NC_137802.1, forward strand.
GGCCTACGAGTTTTTATGGAAACTAGGAATTTGCATTTAGTACTGGTGAGCTATGGTTTGTTAGTGCCTATTGTATTCACATACTAATATGATATATTATGTACGATCCATTTATTTTATGGAATTAATTTTTAAATCCAAAAGAATTCAATGTTAGTGTTTTTCCCTAAAAGAATCAAAATTAGGATTCTATTGCTTGACAAAAGCTAGTCAAACCTTTTAGAAATGAAACTAAAGATGATTTAGTATGTTACCTGCAGACTTTTTTCATAGAAATCACAGGGAATAATTAAAGAGCATGTTTCTTTTACACCCTCAACATAATTTATGTGATACAATTTTAAGTTAATTCTGGAGGTATTTGGGTCAAAATAAAAAAAAAATTAAAATGAGTTTTGTTTGTTTTTTAGTTAGCAAGTGAGATAAATCTTTTTTTAGATTTAATTTTTTTATTGGTGCATTGTATTTATACATCATAATGGGGTAAAAAACTTGTGTAGACATAAATGCACACATCACCTGGCTGGGTGATGTGTTTGTTTGTTTGTTTGTTTCTGTTTGTTTTTTGTGGTACTGAGGATGGAACCCAGGGGTATTCTGCCTCTGCGCTACAACACCAGCCCTATCTTTTTATTTTTTATTTTGAAACAGGGTGTCACTAAGTTTCAGAGGACCTAAATAGCTGAGGCCGGCTGCGAACCTGTGATCCTCCTGTCTCAGCCTCCCAGGTACCAGGATTACAAGTGTGCGCCACCACACCCGGCCAAGATGAGTTTTTACAACAAACACATATCTGGAATAAAGGGTCACTTTCCGTGCTCGGTCATCCCACTGGCACCGGCAGAGTGCCCCGGGGGTCTCCAGCGCCTTGTACTCCTCCTCACCCTTCTCACCTCTGGCCTCTGTGAAATTACTGCAGACACTGGCAGAAGTTATCTCCAAGGAAATGGTGGATACCTAGCTCTTCTTTTCTGACATCTTGGAAAGGTGTTTTTGGGTTTCTGACCCAGGCATTTCTGAAAGAGACATCCTTGATATCTTCGTTTCTATATTCGAGGTAATTTTTTGTGACAGAGAGGTTGAAGCCAGAGCGCAAGAAATGATTGGCAAAGCGATGATATCATCAGATGTTCAAAGAGCTGGCAAATTGAGGCTTATTAAGCTGTCAGTTTGTCTCCCATTCAGGACTAATTGGAATCATGCCTCGTCGCATGATATGAATGATATTTAACACCTGAGCATTTCTCATGACAAAATGACAGGAACTGATGTTAGGAGACCTTACACTCCTATTTCAAGGGGGAGAGAAGCATTGCATGAAAATAATAGCCTATTTTCAAACTACTTTCATATTTGTGTACAGAAAATAATTGAAAATACTGTCTTAAAGTGGAAATTCTAGATAATAAAAACCATCTTGTGTCCCACCAAAATTGGTGAGCTAATACGATACTGGAGAGACTGTTCTTCAGATAAAGCCAGCCTTAATGTTTATTGAAAAAAGTTTCACTTGTTTTAATAAGTATTTTAAACTATTTCTTGACCTTTCTAGTACTTTTGGATATTTGTGTCTTGAGAGGTTGGAAAATATCACAAGAAATAAGAAATCAACACTACTCGGCTTTCTTGGGTTTGAAATGTGTGTTGTTTTCCCAGCTCATTTGAATTGATTTTGCTTATGCGTGAAGTCAAGGCCTGAGAGTGTTAGTAGCATTTGAGTAAGAGTCAGCGGTACCTACAGAGAATGGGGTTTTCTCACTTTGCGGCCTGAATCTAGGTCTCCTTCCATCCATGCAGGGACAGTCACAGGGCAGCGTCAGTCTCTAGGGAGGTGTATTGGTGCCTGGTGGGTGGCAGTGGCCTGCCCACAGGTACGGTGACACTGCGAGGCACAGGTGCTTCCAGCAGGCAGGGCCCCAGCACTGTGGGCAAGACCCAGTGGCCCAGTGGCCCAGAACACGGGGCTTTCCCACTGGAAAGACTTAGAAATGGCAGGTCCTTAAAAGATTAAAATCAGATTGGTGGTGCATTTATCTTAAACTTAAGTCTTTTTTTTTTTTTTTTTTTTGGTGGTACTGGGGTTCCTGGAAGCCCTTCTACCTTCGGGATACAATCCCACGGGCTACACTCCCAGACCTATTTTTTTTAACTTTTTTTTAAAATGTGGAAACAGGGTCTCCAGCGCGATCCTCCTGTCTCCGCCTCCCAAGCGCGGGGATTACAAGCGTGCGCCACCATGCCCGGCGTAAACTTAAGTCTTTAAATCAGGATTTACTGATGATCTTATTTCTTTCATTATTTGCAAAGATGTCATTTAATTTGCAAACTGCATTGTTCACAAATGTTTCTCTTAACTACATGTTTGAAATGTAAGTGGCATCTTCGCTTATTGGGCAGCTAATATGGTAGCCCCAGATACGGTGATGTTGGCATGCCGTGGGGGGCAAGAGAAGTGAGAGTGGGGTTGGAGTCTCTTCTCCCCAGGTGTTCAGAAAGGACGGCAAAAGCTAGGAGCTCAAGAGACCAGGCATGTGCTAAGCTCTCCTGTTAAAGTCAGTCTCACCAGGAAAATGTTTCAGACTGGACAAAACACAGAAATGTACTCTTGTACCTCTGTAACAATTTCTAGTGACAGGTAACTGAAAATCACCATCTACTGCCAGAATCTTGGTGTTTTAGAAAAACATTCAGTTCAGAAATAAGAGTAGTGGAGTAAATCTTCTCATGAAAATTCTAATTATTATTAACTAGTCTAATTGTTCTTTGAAAATTCATTTTTTCATACTGATATTGACAAACCGTGACTTAGAATTTTATAATTATGACCCTTCCGATGCTATAGGAATCAAATTTATTTTCATGTAAATATTCCTATCTCAACACTATGTATGCGGTATTTCTCTGTGACCCTGACTTTCAACTCTATTGACTTACTCTCTAAGGTTTTCTGAGTGCCTGCTCTGGGCCAGGCCACGGGGCTCACTCCTGCAGTGAAGTCGGAGGCTGGCAACTGGCTGGAGTCTTCTTAGAGATGATGAGGCCTCAGCTCAGGCAATGGACCTAAAGCTATAGTTTGAAATACCCCCACACATTTCACTGTTAATGTGGAAATGTGAAACTAGAGTTCAAAAGAGAGGTCTCCAGCACCATTGGAAATAAAAGATTTGGGAACCAGAAGCCTGGCTTGTAATACACACCACTGGTAAAGACGAGATCTTACAGAAAGGGGAAAGAGAGAAGGGAAGACACTTGCTGGGTACAGTGGTCTGTGCCAGCGCTTGGGAGGCTGAGACGGAGCATCGCATGTTCAAGGTCAGCCTCAGCAATTTAGCAAGGCCCTCAGCAACTTAGTGAGACCCTGTTTCAAAATAAGAAATAAAAAGAACTGGGGATATAGCCCAGAGGTAGAGTGACCTTGGGTTCAATCCCCAGTATCCCCTATCGCCCCCAAAAAGAAAGAAGAGTAAGAGTAGAAGACTCTCCACGCTTAAAGGGCAGGCAGGGGCAGTGGGGCTGGGTGAGAACGTGGTCCAGGGAGATGTGCACAGAAGCAAGAGAGAGTGATAGTTTAAAGCCAGAGGAAAATAACAATAACATCAAGTTCCCAGGTTGTGGAGAGAATTTGAAATGAGCAAATACTTTTAATAACCCGAATCAATGTCAGTTTATTTTTCTCAAATTGTATACTGTGGCAATACAATAGAAACAGACTTCTCCAGGAGTCTGTGCAGACCAACCCTGCCTCACATAATTCTGCAGCTGACATGGACTTTGAGATCAGGGCGTCCATGGGGGAGACTGAAGACACGAGACCCAGATGAGCAAAGCAGTGAGGGGAGCACACCTCGGGGAGGTGGGGCGGTGCCCCAGCTCCCAGTCCACTGCCTCCCAAGGGCAGTAGGGGCCAGGTCCACAGAGAGCTCTGCCAGAGTTGCGTACACTGAGAAAGGTTTCAAATCTAACCTCCGGAGGCAGGACTGACACTCAGCACCCCTAGTAAAGTATAAACTCAGCTCTAGCAGGAGAAGGAGCAGCACATTCCTGGGCCTGCCTATGAGCAGAGAGTGTGAGGGTCTAAGGTCAGAGGGAGAACCTATCCAGGATCAGCTGCCAGGCAACGAGGGGCCACAGCGTCCTGGGAATCAGGGTAGCAAGTGGGCAAAAAGACATTGCATGTGAAATCATCGCTGTCCCCTGGCCATCTGCCTGGCCCAGCCAGAGAGCAGCTGTGCCTGGAGGAACTAGGGAAGTCTTCGTAGAAGGCAGGATCTGAACATGCAGCTGAAGAAAAGTAGCGTTGCTAGTGTACTGCAGAATTGTTTCTAACTAGATTATACTCTCAGCCAGCTGAAACCCATAACACTAGAGAAATGGGGATTTTGGTGGGTGGAAAGAGAATAAAAAGAGGGAGGAGGAGTGTTGCTGGAAGACAACCTCCTGTGGGGTCCCCTGGGGAGATCTCTGAAGACCCAGACACCCGAAGTGGGTAGCAGAGAGGCAAAAGGGAAGTTGGGGGTGCAGCCAAGGAGCAGGATGAGGCTAAAGCAAGCTGCTCCTGTCCTCGTAGGACCTGGGTCAGGGAGAGCATGGTGGGTCAGCCTCTTTAGGTTCAGGTTGCCAGCCCTCTGCCTACCGAGGAAGTGTGCCCTCTGAGTTGGGGGGCACTGCCCCCTGCTCCATCTCTCCCGGGTCTGCTGCATGATCACGCCTGAGCATGCTGTACCCCTTTTGTACCCCACCCAGCTCTTAGAGGCCCATCTGATAAGGTGCCCCTTTGCAGGATAGGATGGGGCTAACAGTCAGCTATCATCAGAAGCAAACAGGTGGGCTTTTTTTTTTTTTCCCCCAGTACTGGGGATAGAACCCAGGAGAATTCTACTTCTAAGCTACACTCCCAGCTCTATCTTTTATTCTTTATTTTGAAACAGAGTCTCACTGAGTTGCAAAGGGCCTCACTAAGTAGTAGCTGAGGCTGTCCTTGGACCACGATTCTTCCATCTCAGCCTCCCAAATGCTGGGATTACAGGTGTGCGCCACCACGCCCAGCAAACAGGTGTGTTTAAGGTTTGACCAGTTATGGCCATATAAGATTCCAACCTAGGGAAGGGGCAGTAGTTAGAAGCTGTTGGTCTTGAAACAGGGAACTTTTAACAGGTAGAATGACCTTGGGTTCAATCCCCGGTATCCCCTATCTCTCCAAAAAAGAAAGAAGAATAAGAGATATTTTTACTCTTGGGTGAATTGGTTTTATACAGAAATATAAAGATTTTCATTTAGAAGTTACCTAATTTTAATTTTTCTGTGTATCCTTTAATTTGCAAAAGGGAATTGAGCACATATTATGTGCAGATCCTTTCACGCAATCTCTGGGAGGAGGTAGGAATCATCTCAGTTCCTACAGATGAGAAGGTAGACCCAAGCTGTGCAGATCTTAAACGAAAGGCTAGGATTTGAACCCAAATCTTCCTGACTTCAAAGCCCATGAACTCGCTCCCCTGTACCTCATCATGGGTATAAATCATGGGCATCCCCATCGGTGGGAAAGCCTTTTTATGCTACTACTCACTAGAGACTTGTGGTTAACATTCATGAATACTGTGAGGGTAATTTCACAGAACAAATCAAATTGACATGTCAGAACTATTTAGAAGGGCGGATACTCTAGGCCCCTCCCCCAGGTCTTAGCAAAGTGTCCCCAGCATTTTACACCGGGGATTACAGCTCTTTCTTTTTGAGGAGGCATTAATGTCATATTATAGTTATGGCTGTAATTTTCCCCCCTCTGCCGCTCTTTCTCTTCTGAACCCTACGGCAGCCCATGGTTGTTTAGATTGAGCCCAGGAATGTTTTTAAACATTAATTTGGTTTGACATGACTTGGTGCCCAAATTAATTATTCAGGCACATATTGTTCCATGTACATGAAAAGAATGAAATTGTAGTGAATCGCTTTCTAACTACCACATGTGAAATGTAATGTTACCAGCAATCAGACTATTAAAGAACAAAAGCTGGCAACATACAGCAACTCTGACTTGGGCCAGTCCCACAAAATTAGCATAAATATGTGAAGCAATCAGAATAGTTTGGGACTTCTTAGGAAAGCGTCTCTATTCTTATCTAGCTCCAAAAGAATGTGAAATAAACTATTCATTTAACCAAGTATAAAAATATGTCTGCTATGCACTTATAATCATGTGTCATTAATCTGAAAATACTGCAGAAACTCTGACAAATTAAAAACACAAGGATGTGTCTGCAAGGGTTTTTTCAGCCATTAAAAAGCTGCTTCACCTCTCAGGCAAGCTCTTTTATGGCAACTTCTTGCTCAGTGTACTGACATCTTCAAAGGCTCTGACATCTGTCGGCCTTTGAACTACCATTAAAAAATATTATCCCATTTCCATTCTTTTATGCCCATTTTTTTAATTATAGCCCTTCTTTCAAGTTGGGAACATGGTTGGTTTAAATGATGCTGTCCTTTCGTTTTCAGCCACCCAGCTGCGGTTTGAATAAATTGATGTAGAATCAAAGGCGGGACTTTAAAGGAAAAAGGTTTGATGGACTTGGACTCCGAACCAGATGAGGTTTTATGATGAAAAGGGTTTAATCCCAGCACAGGCATTGCTTCTATCAGTGGAGCAGTACAAAGCAATTCATATATATAGGTTCACGCGAAATGATCTATTTTTTTAACAGCACAGATCTCTTCAGGACTTGCAAATGTGGCATTAGCTAATATTCAGAGAGCTGATTTCCTTTCATCCACTAGAAGCTTATGATTATGGTACAGTTCCCGAATTGGAAATGAGAGCTGCAACACAGATTTAAAGCTGTGCTGTCTGATTTGTATTCAGTAGACATGTCACTGCGGGACTGGCCAGTCGGGGCCAAGCCAGTTCAATACAAGGGAAAGCAAATTCATCATCTGAGATGCTTCGTCAAAAATATCACCAACTAATTAAAACCGCAGTGCCATGACTATTAGAGAGGTGTTTGGTTGATTGCTATCTCTTAAAATCTGACAAGAAGAAAGTGGAGATGCATCCTCTTTTTTTATTACAGATGCTGCTTCTTGCAGTGTTAATGTGTCCAAGTGCGCTGCACGGGTAATGAAGTGTAATCAGTCAACACAAACCACTTTTTAAAGGGGGAAACAACATAATTTAAAAACAGTTCCTCATTTTGCATTCAAGTAGTTCCTCTTATCTGATTATGAATCTGGAAAATCATTTGTAAAAGCAGAATTCAGCGTCGTCTGTGCTCCATATCCTCGCGAATAATAAATACTATCTAGAGACAAATAGTTGAGTAACTGAGTCGTTTGGGGGTAATTATAAACCTAGGACGTAGATCCAAGTCTCCATTAAGTCAAAGGTGGTTATGTTTTGATGTTGTGATAGTAGTTGGGAATAAGCACTAGAATCTTTTCTTAAGATTGCATGCACCTGCTTTATATTAGAAATCTATTTCTCAGAATAAAAAATGGTTCTTGCGTTCACTAGGAGGGTTTGCTAGCACTCAATTGTACCGATTTAGTAATTCTGCCACATTTTTTCGTGTTCTTCAAGTGGAATTTCCGTTTGAAACTATAAATATCAAACCATGACTAGGATAAATTCTGAATATGTATAATTTAAGATATCAAAACAGAACCCTTTGGGAAAACAGCAGATGATAGCAAAAATCTACCTCATAGAGTGTTTTGTTTTCTTTTTTCTTTTTTTTTCTTCTTTGAAGAAAACATGAGGAAAACCATTTATATTAATACTAAATAAGAAATATTACTTTGAATCAATTAGTTAAGTAACTGAACAGGTTAGAATAATTGTAAACCTAGAACACAGATATATAGGATTTACCAGTAAATGTGTTTTTTTTATAAGTACTGAATTACTTGAGAGAAGCTGCATTTCTCTTGGTAGAGTGTTCATTGTTTTTCACTCCATAATCCTATTTTAGCAACCTCATTTTTATTAGATTGTTTTTACCAATGTAGCTAGGTTTTCATCATTACTACACAGATCCCGTTTGCTTTATACTACCCAGTTATGCCTGTGTCTTCCCACCTGGCCCAGCTCCTTGCTTGGTCCCAGCTTCCCCTCTGGTCCCAGCATCCCACCTGGTCCCAGCTTCCCCTCTGGTCCCAGCATCCCCCCTGGTCCCAGCTTCCCCCCTTGTCCCAGCATCCCACCTGGTCCCAGCATCTCACCTCGTCCCAGCTTGCCCTCAGGTCCCAGCTTGCCCTCTGGTCCCAGCTTCTTCCCTGGTCCCAGCTTGCCCTCTGGTCCCAGCATCCCACCTGGTCCCAGCTTGCCCTCTGGTCCCAGCATCCCACCTGGTCCCAGATTGCCCTCTGGTCCCAGCTTCCCCTCTGGTCCCATCTTCCCCCTGGTCCCAGCTTCCCCTCTGGTCCCAACATCCCACCTGGTCCTAGCTTCCAGCATCCCACCTGGTCCCAGCTTGCCCTCTGGTCCCAGCTTGTCCTCTGGTCCCAGCTTCCCCCCTGGTCCCAGCATCCCACCTGGTCCCAGCTTGCCCTCTGGTCCCAGCTTTCCCCCTGGTCCCAGCATCCCACCTGGTCCCAGTTTGCCCTCTGGTCCCAGCATCCCACCTGGTCCCAGCTTGCCCTCTGGTCCCAGCTTTCCCCCTGGTCCCAGCATCCCACCTGGTCCCAGTTTGCCCTCTGGTCCCAGCATCCCACCTGGTCCCAGCTTGCCCTCTGGTCCCAGCTTTCCCCCTGGTCCCAGCATCCCACCTGGTCCCAGCTTGCCCTCTGGTCCCAGCTTTCCCCCTGGTCCCAGCATCCCACCTGGTCCCAGTTTGCCCTCTGGTCCCAGCATCCCACCTGGTCCCAGCTTGCCCTCTGGTCCCAGCTTTCCCCCTGGTCCCAGCATCCCACCTGGTCCCAGTTTGCCCTCTGGTCCCAGCATCCCACCTGGTCCCAGCTTGCCCTCTGGTCCCAGCTTTCCCTCTGGTCCCAGCTTCCCCCCTGGTCCCAGCTTCCCCTCTGGTCCCAGCATCCCACCTGGTCCCAGCTTGCCTTCTGGTCCCAGCTTCCCCCCTGATTCCAGCGTCCCCCCTGGCCCCAGTTTCCCCTCTGGTCCAGCTTCCCGTTGCTGCTCTCCTGCTCTTCCTGCTGCTCCTTTGTTCTCCTGACCTCCTCTACCTTCTAACACATACTGGAGTCTGGGCCATTAGTTTTGTTCTCTCCATCCTTCTGTGAAGTGGCCACTTGCATTTCAGTGGCTTTAAATTACAAGTCTGTGCTGAAAATCCCCAAAGTGCCCATCTCTCATCTCAAAGGTCTGGCTGCCTCTTGGCATCACCTCTGGGCTTGCTTACAGACGCCTCCCACTGCACATGTCCAGCGATGAAGCCTTCACTCTCCATCTTCCCAGGTCCATAGATGGCATTACTACTGCTCAGGGCTTAAGCCAGGACTTGGAGACTTTCTTGACTTTTTCCTTTCTTCCTATCCATTGGTAAATCCTGTAGATTCCACCCCTCAAATAGACCTCCCACTCTCTGACTTTCACCCACAGCCTTAGTCCGGGCCTCCACAGTAATGTCCCGATTGTCTTGTTCTACTTGTAAGAGCATAATATTTTTGAAAATGCATATTGGATTACAAAATTCCCCTGTTTAAAATCCTTCCATATCTTGTACTTAGAATAAAGTCCAAACTTGTTAGCATGGCCTCAGATACCCTGCGGTATTGGCTCTATCCCACATCGTCTGCTGTTCTTGTGAACTTTCTATCATTTTATTTAGTTTTTAATTGCATATTTATGAATTGCTTGACTATTTTCTAAAATGGGTATCTCAATCTATTTTCCTTATTTCTGTATACCTTCTCCTAAAAGGTTTCTGCGGGTACAGACTGTGGCCTCAGCAAGCATTTACAATTGGGTCTATTAACACAGGCAGATTGAGCAATGGAAGCCACAGCAAACCTGAGGCAGATCCCCTTGGAGGGGCCGGAGGGGCTTAAGCGTTTGGTTAGGTCACGGGCGTGTGGCTGATGGCTTCTGAGAGGAGCCAGAAGCTCGGTTGGTTCCTTGGTTGGTTTGTTGTTTGGTGGTGACAACCTCAGCAAGTGCTTATCACTCCCAGCTCAGTTCTCACACAATTGCTAATATACAACGACAGAAACACATATGATAAGCCCATACGTACTGTGGCGTCACGCTAGTTGCACATCTGTGTCTTCTAGAAGGACTATATCTTTTCTGCTTTTTATCCCAAGAATCTACTAAAGGCCCCGACCTAAGTGCGTACATTAGATCAGTAAGTGCATGATTGCAGATCAGTAATTGAACTGTTACGCAGGATTTAATTTTAGGCCTGGGCTTTGCTCGTTTCTGTGTCATATCTTTTAACCCTCAAATCTCTAAAATATGCAGAGCATTCGTATTTTAAATCTTAAATTTACAAAGATATTAAATCTTCAAAGAATAAAGACTTTAGAGAAGTGGCTCCTAATTTGGTACTAGGATTAAATGAAAGCAGACTCATCCCACATGTACCGAGGGCTTCCTTAGTTTCAGGCACTTTGTTGGCTGCTGAAGATGCAGAAATAAATAGGACACACTAACTTATGAGGGGTAGAAGCCAAAGAAACACAAATGAAAGGCAGCGTGCTAAGCGCAGGGGTAGAGGCGGAATGAGCCGCTCTGAGCCTTGGAGGAGAGCTGGGCCATCCCGGGTAGTTCTGTCTCACAACAGTGTTCTTGTGAAGTTTTTTCCCAGTTGAAAAGAGTATAATTTTCTTTTTGTATTCCATTAATGGTTTTTAGCAAATACAAAACTATTTTGCCTCTATATAATTTCTCCCAGTGTGGCCATGCCCCGACCCTATGAAGCAGAAACGTCATCTACAGAAGTCCCCGTTCTGTTCTTGGCTGAAAGGCACCCGAGCCAGCCAAGAAATGAGTTCTGCTACTGAGCCCTTGGTTTAGAACAGTATCCATCCACATGCTCAAAGTGGAGTCCATTTTAAGGAATGTCTTTAATTTTGTGGCTTCCTGGAAGTGATCATTGACACTGGTGTGGTTTTATCTTAAAGAGCTTTTAGGTGCGTCTGGCCCATGAGCTAAATTCAGTGTGCAGAAACACTCCTCTCGGGCTGTTGACGCGCTGCCACTGTGAAGACAAATGTGATGGTGTCGTGGAGTACGGCGGAGCCACAGAGTCATCCTTGTTCTTTTTATCCATGGCCAACGGGTATGATGTTATAATTAAGGATAGTTACTTGGCAAAGGGAGCAGAGTCTGAGATCATCCTCAGGAACTTCTTTAGCTCTTTTCCAGGCAATAAATTAACTTTCAAGGGGTAAAATAATAAGATGGTTGTTTGAAGCTATGTCTGATGTCCCAACGGAACACACACACACACACACACACACACACACACACACACACTTTTTTCTGCTTTGCCTCTGAAGTTAATGTGTGAACTTGGCCAAGTCTGTTCTAATAAAAATGACACAAAGGAGCAATATACCAGCTTTGATAAAGAAAGTAGCACTGTTTTATATTCCAGAGGGCTTTTGATTTCCTGTTCCTATCTTTTGTTTTTTTGGGTTTTTGTTTTATTTTGTTTTGTTTGAGTTATTCTGGGGTTCCTGGAAATCCTTCTACCTCCGGGCTACACTCCCAGACCTATTTTATACTTTTTTATTTGGAAACAGGGTTTCTTAAGCCAGCGCGGCTGGCTTCGAACCTGCGCCATCCTCCTGTCTCTGCCTCTCAAGCGCGGGGATTACAAGCGTGCGCCACCACGCCCAGTGTTTTGTTTTTATTATAATCGTAAACTCCCTAATTTGAGATTGAGTTCACTTTGGAATTAAGATATAGTGCTTTTTTTATTAGGCAAATAATGTGAGATTGAGCAGTGAGCTTTTAACACTTGCACACGAAAAGTTAAAACAGTTAACGGGTGTTGAGTGAGTGTATGTCGTCCTACCTGGGCTGGAGGCGTGGCAGCCCAGCCTTCAGCCCATGTCTTGCCAGGGTGTCAGTGACCTCTCTCCTGTCAACTCTCACTCTAAATCCAGGAGGTGGGAAAGCAGACCATGCTGGTCTCTTCAGAAGAGACTGGGAGCCTCACTTGGAAAGGCCTTAAACCGTAGATGCCACCATCTTTCCTAAGAAGGAAGTCACGGCCTGCACAGTGAGTTGAGTTAGCAGGCACTGCTCTCAGCACTTTGTCTTCCTCCCTAAGATAGCCTCCCTTTTCTATTTTAATTTTTGTTATTTTTGTAACCTGTGGCCTATTTGTCATATTTATAGCTTCCCAAATAGATTATGCACACATTAACAAATAATACAGCAGAGCCCATGATAAAAATATCACTACTCGTCACCGAAATTCCAGAAGGTACCTCCTTTAACTACTTTTTGTTTAGATCATTTTTATTGCTTCTGTAACTGAACAATATTCTGGTACCTCTAAGGCCTGAGCTGATGAGTTCAGACATTTATTAGAACCTTCCTATGAAAGTAAGGATTTAACTGACGTGTTCCCTTTCTGTCCAGCCCTCTCTTCTAATATGGTATCGTCAAGTATTTTTAAGCTTTTGTTTGTCAACATTAATGACTCTAAACAATACTTCCATAAATCTATATCTTGTTCACTAACTTCAGTACCTTACCACGAGTCCCTGACCTCTGCTCTCCTGGTTGAGGAGAAGGTGGCTGTTTTTCCTTCCTCAGACCTCCTCTGCGAGCCAGCTGCATGGCCACTTTCATGTGGAGGTTGACAATATTTGTCTTCTGTTTTGCACTCACAATGAAGTCATAACTGCTCATAAAAGTCGGAAAACAGGGGCTGGGCCTGTAGCTCAGTGGCAGAACCTTGCCTAGCATGTGCAAGGCCCTGAGATCTATTCCCAGCAACCCCCAAAGTTGTGAAACAAGAAGTAGTATTATATTATCAGCTTATACTATTTAAAACAAATCGTTGAGCTTTCACTTCCTTCCGTGGGATCTCAGCTATGACCACTGGGCCACTCCCAGGAGAGAATTCCAGCGCCAGGGACAGACAGGATACATCACAATGTTTTCATCCCAATTTTGACTTGCTTTAAATTTCTGATCATCCTTTCTTCTCATAACTAATACATCTGCATCCCTTTCCCAGGATTTGCCATTCGTGCAGCCGTATGGCAAGAATCAGTCGCCTCTCTCGTGTCCCTTGTTGCCAGCTCATACTTTACCCCCGTTCTCCATGGACAAGTTGCTGTTCAGGACTCTTGCGTAGCTGTCACTATGAGACATTTTTCTTCACTGCTCTCCCAGTTTGGCTCAAATGTTTCTTGCTTCATTTTTATAGAGTATATTTTTAGGTAATGCCCCAAGAAAAAGTATGGGAGGTAAACTTTAGGAGTCTTTGATTATTGGGAAAATACATGTTTTGCTGTCATATTTTATAATTCTAGGTTTAAAATATACTGAACTTCTCTTTGCAGCAGTATGATGACCTAGGAGAGTCTGAAAGGACCTCTCATTATAGATTCTGAGTAAAACATTAGTGCATTTGTGGGCTCATAGGAAGGAAAGGAAAACTCCAAGGACCATGTAGTCCTTCCCCCAGTTTCTCCAAAAAAGATGAGGAGAATTGGTGAGCAATGAGCAATCCAGACAGGTGGGGCTGCCCCAAGGGTAAATACACGTGAGCATCAACATAGTCATCTTCGGGGATGGCGACCGAGAAAAGCAGGGCTTAAGAGCCCCGCTATCAACCAATCTCCATTACCACAAAATCAGCGCCTTTCATAGCCAGAAAACACCATCACCAGAGAAACAAAAAAATCACCAGGCTCCAGAGAGAAAGTGGACTGAGAACAGAGCTCAGAGCCACAGAGGAGATACACCGGCCTCAGGCCCGAGGACGCGGCAGCAGCGCTTTACTGCCGGCAGCAGCGGCGGATTCACTGGACGGCTACAGCAAGCCGAGGTGAGCAGCTGCAGAACAGCCAGGCGGGATTTCTCGGCGCCAGGAGCATCTAAAGCTCCCAGTGGCTGAGCTCAGCACACACGCTGCAGGGATTCAGAGTGGAACTCAAAACGAAGAAGAAATACGCCAGCCTCACGGCCGAGGGCGTAGCAGCAGCACCATATTGCCAACAATCTCTTCAAGGAAGTAATAGAAAAATTTTCAAACATAAAGCAAGAGGTTGATACACAGATCCAGGAAACTTATAGAACTCCCTTTAGATATGATCGGAGAAGAGGATCCCCACGCCACATAATTGTCAAAATGACCAATGTGGAAGCCAAGCAGAGAATCTTAAAGGCAACAAAAACAAAGGGCCAAGTGACATTCAGAGGCAAACCAATTAGAATCACTCCAGACTTCCCAAACCAAGTCATGAGAGCCAGAAGGGCTTGGAGTAACATATTCCAAACTCTGAAAGAAAACAACTTCCAGCCAAAAATTTCCTACCCAGCAAAACTTTCTATCAAATTAGATGGAGAAATAAGAAGCTTCCATGACAAACAGAAACTGAAGGAATTTATGTCTTCAAAACCAGCGCTAGAGAAAATACTCAAAGAGATTAACTACAAAGAAGAAATAGGTAACATACACCAGAACCAGAGAAACAAGAGTTTCCATCCAACAGACAACTAAGATTGGTTATCTGTTTAGATTCATTATTTATGTTAGTCTGTTACCTATCTCTAAATGGTATTGTTTGCCTTTATTGTTGTTAATTTTTAGGATTTCTAGTTGGAATATTAATATACCTTCAGATATAGCATTTGGAAATATTTTATCCCATTCTATCAGTAATTTTAACTCTGTTTACATTGTCTTTGGATATACAATATTTTTTTTAGGGAGTTTGTATACTCTTCTGTTGCCTGTGCCATTGAAATCATATCCAAGAAATCACTGCCAATTTCAATGTTGTGAGGTTTTATGACCCAGATTTTCTCCTAAAAGTTTATAGTCTTAAGATTTATATTTAGGTCTATTATCTATTTTGAGTTAATATTTGTATATGGGATTAGGTAAGGGTCCAATTTTATTCTTTTCCATGTACTTATTATTTTTCAACAATATTTAGTTAAAAGATTATTATTTCCACCACCAAATGTACGTGGAAACCTTGTCAAAAATAACTTGACAATATAGGGAAGAATTTATCTCTAGGCTTTTATTTAACTCCAATGGTTTATATATCTGCCTTTAGAATAGTACTACACTGGCCGGGCGTGGTGGCGCACGCTTGTAATCCCCGCGCTTGGGAGGCAGAGACAGGAGGATCGCGCAGGTTCGAAGCCAGCCGCGCGCGCTGGCTTAGGAGACCCTGTTTCCAAATAAAAATGTAAAAATAGGTCTGGGAGTGTAGCACGGAGGTAGAAGGGCTTCCAGGAACCCCAGTACCACCAAAAAAAAAAAAAAAAAAAAAAAGAATAGTACTATACTGTTTCAATTATTGTAGCTTTATATGGTTTGAAATCAGAAAATATATATCTTCTAGCTTTGTTCTTTTTCAAGATCATTTTGGGTATCTAGAGTCCATATTCCATATTAGGATAGATTTTTTTTCTGAAAAATAAATATATAAATATATGATAGTTTCACCTAAAAAAATAGAAAAAAATATTCTCTGGTAAGAAAGAAAGTAAAAAGAAATATTGAAATGTTATCTTTAAGTCATCAAAAGCTTGGTATCAGACAAATGAAACTGTTATGTGAGATTATCATTTTTAATTTTGGATAAATTGCTATAATACTAGATGTCAACCACTAAGCCAAGCATGGGAGGGAGGGATGGGGAGAGAATGGGGTGGGGATCGGGTGGGGGCTGACTGGGCGATGTGTGCATGTATGTCTACAAAAGTTTGTATCCCACTATGATGTATGAATACAGTGCACCAATAAATAAATAAATAAATAAATAAATAAATAAATAAATAAAAAACATAGTCATCTTCGGATGAGGCTGTCATAAGGAAGGGACGCTGAATCTCAGACTCACATTAAGCCTGGGACCCTGTAAGGAGGCAGAATGGTCTCCCTCCATGTTGCTGGCTCCCAGTCAAAGAAAATCAACATTCTCTTGGGAAGAAAACTTTCCAGCCAAGGGCCACAGGTATCCTACAAGTTGAAATAAAAGAAATATGAGCTTATAAAACAAAAGGCAAATCAAAATGACACTGTGATTCCATTTAACTCCAGTTAGAATGGCAATAACCAAGAAGTCAGACAACAAATGTTGGCAAGGATGTGGGGAAATAGGAACCCTTATACACTGTGGGTGGGCGTGCAGATTAGTCCAGCTACTCTGGAGATCAGTGAAGAAGTTTCTCAAAAGACTTGAAGTGGAACCACCATATGACCCAGCTATACCACTCTTGGGAATCTTTCCAAAGGGATCAAAGTCAAAATATTATGGTGGCACATGCATATCCATGTTTATAACAGCACAATTCACAATAGCCAAACTATGGAACCAGCCTAAGTGTCTGTTAACAAAGTAATGGATTATGAAACCACACAATATACTTGCAGGGGAATTTTACTCAGACATAAAGAAGAGAAAATTCTGTCATTTGTGGAAAAATAGTTGGAACCAGAGAATATTATATTAAGCTAGATTAGCCAGACTCAGAAAGTGAGTTTTTACCCATATGTGGAAGCCAGAGAAAATTTGGAAAACAAAGAGGCTTTAGATAAATGGAGATACTAGAAGAGTGGAGGAGAATTTGGAGAGGGAGGTGGCAGGTGAAAGGGGAGCCTTAATAAAGGGAACAATTCAAATAATGTTTTGTTCTTATATGAAGTTATCAATATCAATTTCAATATAATGCACAGGAGGTCGGGGAGTGGGATGGGAGTTGGAAAAATACCAGGTGCTGTGTGTATGTATGTTTCTGTCACGCTGAACCTCATTATGATCCTTATGAGGTATCACGTGTGTGCGTGTGCACACACACACCTTGAACGAGAGCCCGCAGAAACAACCAGGAGATTCGTGCTTCTGAGGACTTCATATATTACAGTTTATAATAGATTCAAAGAAACTTCATATCAGCCAAAGAAAATGGGAAACCAGAGACTATAAAAAAAAATCTTTGAAATAACGTAAAAAAAGAGAACTTTTCAAACTGAAAAAATAATTGAAATAATCCTAATGAAAAGATTAATGTAAAAAATTAGACACAGAAAAAGACTTAGTGAACCAGAAAATAATCTCGAGAAATTATCTGGAATATAGCATCAAGTCAAGAAGACAGGACACACGGAGTGTAGCATTCAACCAATAGAATATTAGTTCCAAAAATAGAGGAGGAGGAAAATGGGCCAGGCATACTATTGAAGTCATTATGTCTGAGAATGTGGGGGGACTGATAAAAAGATAATGCATTGGCTCAACAAATTCTAATATGGATAAATAAATAATAAATCTACACCTAGACACAGCATAGTGAACAAAGGAAAATGCTTGAAAGCAGCCAGAGAGCAATGGTTGATTACCTGTGTAGCAGTAATAATTGGGCTGTGATGGGAAGCCGAAGAGAATGGATCAACTCTACAAAGCCACCCTACAGCTGTGTGCTCAGCAATACAGTCTCTCAAGAATTGAGGTGAAGAAAGGCATATTCAAACTCTAGTTAAAAGAGACATTGTTGGTTTCAATTTTTTTTAAAAAAAGGAAGGAGGGAGTTACCATTTATAGATCTTTGGTTAAAAAAAAAAAAATCTACCATATACTTCAGAAAGAGGAAAACAGTACCCAGAGGAAAATTTGAGATACAAGATCAAGAAGTGAGTTAATAGATTAGTAAATACAAAGGTAGGTTTATATAAAGTTGACCTATGTAAAACAATAGTGTCTAATTTGTGCTTAAAAATAGATATTCTGAATGCAGTCGTGTGCATGTCAAGAGGAATTACTTATGGATAACATATCTTGACCAAAACGCTCAGAAGACTGTATTTATTTTTTTTTGCATTTTGTGTAAGTTAAACCTCAATAAATATGAAAATGATTTGACTCCTATTTATGATTTTTTAAATTGAGTGATAAAAATATCAGCCCATAGCAAACAACATTGTTGATGAAATTTAGAAGTAATACCTTTCAACTTATGGTGAGACCCATTGTCCTGGCTCATATATAATATTTTATGGAAATTTCTATCTCTGAAGTAAAATGAGGAAGAAAGATACAAAGATTAAAAGCAAAACCCAAACTCATTATTTGTCGATAATATGAACAGTAGTTTGACAATCCCCAACTCTATTAATATTCAAGCAAAATGGCTATGTATAAAGTCAATTCAATATGTAAAAATCAGTAGCATTTTTATACATTAACAACAAAACACACTATATTTTTTAAAAAAATGCTATATACACTAGTACAGAAATATGAAGTATACAGGAATAAATCTAACAGAATATATGGTTGTCTGAAATGTCGCCATTGATGTGACTGGCAAAGGACCTTTTCTAGCTCTGGGAGTTTCACTTGGATGCTGCTAATTTCTCTCCTTGAGCTTTGTTTTTAATGGTAGTGTAGTTTGTGGTCATCATTGTCATTGTCCTTCTCCTCTTCTTTCTCCTCTTGGTTTTCTTCTTCTTAAATTTTTTTTTTATTTTATATTTTTACTCAGTTTTTTTTTTTTTTTTTTTTTTTTACAGATTTCCTTCCTTTTAGGCTTAGGAATTATAAACTCCAAGTGATCTGTTTGTACTTTTTCTACTCATTTTTCAGAGCATTCTGTTTTCATTTTATAGATGTAATGAATTTTCCTCTCTCCGGTTTTATGAATTAGAAGGATTTTCATGTTTCTTCCTGAATTATCTTTTTCCTCTAGGGTTAGCTTTTCTGTTTTTCATGTTATCTTTCATGTTATTTGTTTGGCTTTTCTTATATGTTGGCTGATTTTTGCTCCTGATTCATATTTAGAGTAGAGGAATGGTATCTGTGTCCTCTCACTATTTGTAATAAGCTGCCACAAGCTCTGTATCTTAAACCAACAGATACCTGTTATTTTACAAATTCCGAGGGTGAGAAATCTGAGAGCAACTTGAGTTGTTGGCAGGACCGGCCCCTTCTGGAGTTCCAGGGGAGGGGATGGTTCCTTCTTTCCCAGCCTCTGAGGCCACTGAGCATTCCCTCACCATGTCACCGCCCTTCCCGCTGCCTCAGTGCCAGGCCGCTGGCACGCTGCCCTCCTCCCTGCCCCCTGAGGACCCCATGATGGCACTGGGCCCACATGCATAATCCAAGAAAGCCGCCCATCCCGAGATCCTCACCTTGACCACATCTGCGGAGTCCCCTCTTTCCCACAGCAGGTTAAATAGTCACAGGGTCTACCCGGGCATGGTGGCGCACGCTTGTAATCCCTGCGCTTGGGAGGCCGAGACAGGAGGATCGCACAGGTTCGAAGCCAGCCTCAGCTACTTAGTGAGGCTCTCAGCAACTTAGTGAGACCCTATTTCCAAATAAAATATAAAATGGGTCTGGGAGTATAGCCTGGAGGTAGAAAGCGTCTGGGTTCCACTCCCAGTACCACCAATAAATAAATAAATAAATAGTCACAGGGTCTAGTGGTTACCATAGGTGGACATCATCCTCGGGAAGAGGGGGGAGTATTCAGTTTATCAGTGATGAGATATAGCCGATTCTTTTTCATGCCACCTCCTAATGTGTGTCCCCGGGTGGGGATTGAGAATGAGTTCTGGAGTGAAGGTTGGAGTGTTAGAATGCAGGCCCCTTAAGTGTTAGAATGAGGAGGCTCAATGGGGATTGCAGGATCCACAGTGTAAACAATGGCTTTCCCTGGTTGGTCATTAAATTTTGTCTCAGGGAAGAGCCTTCTGTTTTTCACCTGGCTTGCCCACTCCTGCAGGCTGGGTGGACCGCACCTCCTGGCTTCGCCACCTTCAGGGTTTGATTTTCACTTCTTATTGGTGATGGGCTCCCAGCCCTGCCCGAGTCTCCTCTCTCCACTCTAGCTCTCCACCACGCTTCTGTCCCTCAGCATCCAACACACTGAAATCAGACTTCTTCTAATGTGTATTTTTACTTTTAATATTGTATATATTTGAGTTTCATTACAATATAATAGATTCTTATACGTACATTTAAGGTTTAGAACTCAATGTCTTGATAGACATGTAAATTGTAAAATGATCACTACGTTATTGACCAAGCTAATTAGCCCCTCCAACATATCACACTTAGAATTCAAGAGTTTTTTTTCTCCTTATCTTGTAGCAAGAACTCATAAAATCTATTATTTTAGTAAATTTCAAGTGTACGATAGATTATTATTGATTATGGATAGATTGGTGAATATTAGGTCTGTAGAACTTAATCATCTTTCATAATTAAAACTTTGTACCTTTTGACCAACTTTTCCCCATTCTCCCCAACCCCCAGCCTTGGGTAGCTATTATTCTATTCTCTGCTTCTATGCATTTGACAATTTCAGATTCTACATATAAGTTGCAGGATACTGCTTTTTTTTCTAAATGATACTTCTATGTCTTTCTGTGTCGAGCTTTTTTTCACTTAGCATAATTAAAATATCCCCGAATTTCAAACCATGTTTTCATAAATATCATGATTTTCTTTCCTTTTCTTAAGCCAGCGAGGTTGGCTTCAAACCTGCGTGATCCTCCTGTCTCTGCCTCCCAAACACGGGGATTACAAGTGTGTGCCGCCACACCCGGCTATGATTTTCTTTCTTCTTTTTTTTTTTTTTTTGGTGGTACTGGAGTTCCTGGAAACCCTTCTGCCTCGGGTTACACTCCCAGACCTCTTTTTTATACTTTTTTTTTTTAATCAGGTCTCTTAAGCCAGCGCGGCTGGCTTCGAACCTGCGCGATCCTCCTGTCTCCGCTTCCCAAGCGCGGGGATTACAAGCATGTGCCACCACGCCTGGCTATGATTTTCTTTTTTAAGGCTGAATTATAGTTCATTATAGTCTCTTGATATACATATGTACGTATGTTATAAATGTTGTGCATAGGTGTGTGTGTGTGAGAGAGTTTCTCTTTCCACTCCTCCATTAATGGACACTTAGATCACTTCTTGGCTACAATGAATGTGGTAATGCAGATAACTCTTGGGGAATCCTTTGGATACATCCCCCAAAGTGGAACTGTTGGGTCCTAAGATGGCTCCATTTTTAGATATCTCGCTGTGGTTTCACTTTGCGTGCTCTGATATCCGTGATGTCGAGCATTTAGACCTGCCTGTCACTTTCATGTCATCTTTTGAGAGATGTCTCTTCTGGTCCTTTTTATATTACTCAATCAGGCTCTTGTGGGCTTGTTTTTGATTCGTATGGGTTTCTTACATAGTTTGGATACTAACCCCTTTCTTATCAGGCAAATGGTTTACAAATCATTTCTCCTATTCTGCGGCCTTTTCACTCTCCTTTGCTGGGCAGGAACTTCTCAGTTTGATTCAGTCCTCCTTGTCCATTTTTAGTTACATTGCCTATGTTATGGTTGTGTTTAGAGTACTCATTAGATCTATGTATTAAATTTTACCTTTTGAAATCCATTTATATTTAAATCATAAACAATGAATTCATGGTTACAGACACGATAAGTTTTTTTTTTTTTTTTTGGTGGTACTGGGGTTCCTGGAAGCCCTTCTACCTCCGGTATACACTCCCACGGGCTACACTCCCAGACCTATTTTTTTTAACATTTTTATGTGGAAACAGAGTCTCTTAAGCCAGTGAGGCTGGCTCCGAACCAGCACGATCCTCCTGTCTCCGCCTCCCAAGTGGGGGATTACAAGCGTGCGCCACCACGCCCGGCCAGACACGATAAGTTTTTACCAACCTGAACAAAAGTAGACGGCAGAAGTAAAAGCCCAGATAATAGAGTCTGTGAGGACGTCTCTGAGGCTGAAGGTCGGGAGCACAGGTCCACTCAGCCTGTGGAGTGAGAACTAAGTGATGCCATCTGTAATTGCTGGAAAAAGAAAAGTTTTTTTATTGAACATTATAAAGATAACCAGTAAAGGAATTTAAAATGTGCATGAAACTACAGTTTGAAAATGGTGAAGAGAGTAGGCAAGGTAACTAAGTTAAATATTTGACTTTCCTAGCAGGAAATCAAGAGGTAATGAGTACATTAATAACCCATTACATACGTAACGGTGTGATGGTAATTACCAGCAAAGTTACAAACAACTGAATGAGTTAAATATGTCTGCTCCAGGAGAGGGAGAGGTGGGAACTCAGAAGTAGAATTGTTTTCATTAAGAGCTCTTCTATACTTTGGTTTTCTTGAGTGTATGTATTTTTAAAGTAGAAAAATACTTTAGTGAAAAATTTTCACAAGGAAAATCTGTCAGTTCAAATAACGAGTCTTTTTATTTTTCTATTTGCATCTACTATTCCTAGGCAATCCTCCGAATTACATTCACAAGCGGTTTGAACAAATTACAGACTGATCTATTCATAATGAAAAATTTCAAAGAAATTTGGAGACACTTAGAAAACATTTATGACTTGGATCTGCTATTTTGGAATACAGCTCTCTTGCATGCTGTGAAATATTTTTAATACCATCATTCACTATGGGATTTTTTAAATAACACAGTAATTATACCAGCGAAAGGGTTTCACTGTGATATTTTCATACTTGCATACATTGTGCCTCAATCAGGTACGCTCTCCTTTCTACTCTTTCTTACCCTCCCCTCTTTTCCGTCTCATCCCTGACCCCCTTCCCCTTCCTTAATAGACCTTCTACTTTGCTGCCATCTTTTTTTTTTTTAATTTAGTTACTACATATAGGAGAAAACGTGACTCTTGTTTTTCTGTGTCTGGCTTGTTTTGCTTGCAAGATGACTTCCAGTTCCATCCATTTTCCTGCAATGACATGACTTCATTCTTTATGGTCACACAGTGCCCTGCTGCATTTTCCTTATCCATTCTTTTGTTGAGGGGCACCTACACTGATTCCATTACTCACTATTGTGAATACTGCTATAATAAACATGGGTATGCAGGTTTCTATACCCAGAAATGGTATAGCCAGATTGTACACGAATTCTATTTTTGTGTTGTTTTGTTTGTTTTTTGTTTTGTTTTTGGTACTGGGTATTGAACACAGGGCCATTTTATCTCAGATTCCCATCCCTGACTCTTTTTCTTTCTTTCTTTCTTTTTTTTTTTTTTTTTTTTGCGGTACTGGAGATGGTACTGGAGGCATTCTACCTCTGAACTGCTGCATCTCCAGCCCTATTTTATATTCTTTATTTTGAAACTGGGTCTGAGTTGCAGAGGGCCTCACTAAGTAGCCGAGGATTTTCACAAACCTCAATCCTCCAGTCTTAGCCTCCCAAATGCTGGGATCACAAGCACACGCCACCACACCTGGCATTATTATTTTTTTATTTTTGAAACAGAACCTAAGTTACTGAGGCTGTCTTTGAACCTGCAATCCTCCTGTCTCAGCTTCCCAGGTACTGGCATCATAGGCATGAACCACCATTCCCAGCCTATATTTGTTTTTATAGAGGAACCTCCACACTGTTTTCTGTAGAAGCTGCACTAATTTACATTCTCATGGCAGTATATAAGCATTGTTTTTCTCCGCATCCTAGCCAGCATTTTTTTTTTATAACAGCCATTTTGCCTGGGGTGATATGAAATCTCAGTGTAGTTTTGATTTTTATTTCTTTCATAGCTGAAGACACTGAACATGTTTTCATATATTTTGGGCCACTTGTATTTCTTCTTTTGAGAAGTATCTGTTCAGATTATTTGCCCACATTGTTGATTGGATTGCTTGTTCTTTTTTTTTAATTTATTTTTTATTGGTGCAATGTATTCATACATCATAGTGGTATAAAGAAAATACTTTTGTAGACATACATGCACATCTCGCCCAGTTAGCCCCTACCACAATCCCCACCCCATTCCCTCCCCATCCCTCCTTCCCACGCTTGGCTTACTGGTTGACATCTAGTATTATAGCAATTTATACAATATTAACATTGATAATCTCACATAACAGTTTCATTTGTCTGGTACCAAACTTTTGATGACTTAAAGATAACATTTCAATATTTCTTTTTGCTTTCTTTCTTTTTTTTTTTTAGGTGAAACTATCATACATTTATTTATTTATTTTTCAGAAAGAATCTATCATGATATGGAATATGGACTCTAGATACCCAAAACAGTCTCAAAGCTAGAAGATGTATATTTTCTGATTTCAAACCATATAAAGCTACAATAATTGAGACAGTGTAGTACTGTTCTAAAGGCAGATATATAAACCGTTGGAGCTAAATAAAAGCCTAGAGATAAATTCTTCCATACATTGTCAAGTTATTTTTGACAAGGTTTCCATGAACTTTTGGTGGAGGAAATACTAGTCTTTTAACTAAATATTGTTGAAAAATAATAATAAATGAAAAAGAATAAAATTGGACCCTTACCTAACACATATACAAATATTAACTCAAAATAGATAAAAGACCTAAATATAAATCTTAATACTATAAGCTTTTAGAAGAAAATCTGGGTCATAAAACCTCACAACATTGAAATTGGAAGTGATTTCTTGGATATGATTTCAATGGCACAGGCAACATAAGAGTAAACAAACTCCCTAAAAAATAAAAAAAATATTGTATATCCAAAGACAATGTAAACAGAGTTAAAAGTTACTGATCCTCTTCCAAGAGTTCCTCCTATGACCCATTTCTCCCTAACTCTCACATATTAGGGAAAGCATCTGATTTCTTATTTTTTGTGCCTGACTAATCTCACTTAGCATAATGTCCTCCAGTTCCATCCATTTCCCTGGAAATGATGTAATTGAGTTTTTTTTGATGGCTGAGTAAAATTCCATTGTGTACATATCCCACAGTTTTGTAATCCATTCATCTGTTGATGGACATCTTGGCTGGTTCCATAGTTTGACTATGGTGAATTGTGCAGCTATGAACATAGATACACATGCATTAGTTTGGTAGTTTGGTTTCTTTTCTTTTGGGTAGATACCCAACAGTGGTATTGCTGGATCAAATGGAAGATTTGTTCCCATTCTTCTGAGGATTCTCCATACTGTTTTCCAAAGTGGTTGCACTAATTTGCAATCCCACCAACAATGTCTTAGAGTTCCCACTTCTCCACATCCTCGCCAGCATCTGTTGTTGTTTGTGTTTTGAATGATGGCCATTCTAGTTGGAGTTAGGTGAAATCTCAGGGTAGTTTTGATTTGCATCTCTCTGATTGCCAGTGATGTTGAGCATTTTTTCATGCATTTATTGGCCATTTGAATTTCTTCTTTTGTGAAGTGTCTATTTAGTTCATTTGCCCATTTTGTTATTGGATGCTTTGTTTTCTTAGTGTTGAGTTTCTTGAGTTCTCTGTATATTCTAGATATTAGTCCTCTATCAGTGGTGTAGGTGGCAAAAATCTTCTCCCATTCTGTTGGCTCTCGATTGAGGTTCTTGATAGTTTCCTTTGCTGAACAGAAGCTCTTCAGTTTCATGCAATCCCATGTATTGATTCTCCTTTTAATTTGTTGTGCCTTTGGGGTCTTGTTGAGGAAATGTTTGTCTGTGCCTATGTGTTGTAGTGTTGGACCTATGCCCTCTTCAAGGAGCTTCAAGGTCTCTGGTTTAATTTCCAATTCTTTGATCCATCGTGAGTTGACTTTTGTACAGGGTGAAAAAGTGGGATTAACATCCAATTTTCTGCATATGGTTAACCAGTTTTGCCAACACCATTTGTTGAAGAGGCTATCTTTTTTCCAGTGTATGTTTTTGGCCCCTTTGTCAAAAATCAATTGGCTGAAAGTGTGTGGACTTGTTTCTGGGTCTTCTATTCTGTCCATTGGTCTATATATCTGTTCTTTTGCCAGTACCATGCTGTTTTTATTACAATGGCTTTGTAGTATAGTTTAAAGTCAGGTATTGTGATTCCTCCTGCGTGGTTTTTGTTGCTGAGAACTACCTTGGCTATTCTGGGCTTTTTGTTATTCCAGATAAATTTAAGGACTGATTTTTCTATGTCTGTGAGGAATGATCTTGGTAGTTTAATGGGCGTTGCATTAAATCTGTAGATCACTTTTGGGAGGATGGCCATTTTAATGATATTAATTCTGCCAATCCATGAACATGGAAGGTCTTTCCATCTTCTAAGATCTTCGATTTCTTTTTTCAGTGTTTTATAATTTTCTTTGTAGAGATCTTTTACTTCCTTGGTCAAGTTTATTCCTAGGTATTTTATTTTTTTGTGGGAGATCCTGAGTGGAAGTGTTTTCTGAATTTCTTTTTCAGTGGATTTATGGTTGGTGTACAGGAAAGCTTCTAATTTTTTAAGATTGATTTTGTATCCAGATACCTTGCTGAATTTGTTGATCAGTTCTATAAGCCTTTTGGTTGAGTTTGTTGGGTTTTCTAAATATAGTATCATGTCATCTGCAAATAGTGAAAGCTTAAGTTCTTCTTTTCCTATTTGTACTCCTTTGATTTCCTTTTCTTGCCTTATTGCTCTGGCTAGAGTCTCTAGTACTATATTGAAGAGAAGTGGTGATAGTGGACATCCTTGTCTCGTTCCAGTTTTTAGAGGAAATTCTTGAAGTTTTTCCCCATTTAATATGATGTTGGCAGTGGGCTTATTGTAGATTGCCTTAATAATGTTGAGATATGTTCCTTCTATTCCAATTCTCTGCAGTGTTTTTATCATAAATGGATGTTGAATTTTATCAAATGCTTTTTCAGCATCTATTGAGATGATCATGTGGTTTTTGTCTTTGATTCTGTTTATATGATGAATTACATGGATTGTTTTTCGTATATTGAACCAGCCTTGCATCCCTGGGATGAACCCTACCTGGTCATGGTGAATGATTTTCTTGATGTGGTTTTGAATGCGTGTTGCTAGTATTTTGTTTAATAGTTTTGCATCCAAGTTCATCAGAGATATAGGCCTGTAGTTTTCCTTCCTTGAACTGTCTTTATTCGGTTTGGGTATTAGTGTGATGTTGGCTTCATAGAATGTATTTGGGAGAGTCCCGGTTTTTTCTATTTCCCGAAATAGTTTGAGTAGTATTGGGATTAGTTCTCCTATAAAGGTTTTATAGAATTCACTTGGGAAACCATCTGGTCCTGGGCTTTTCTTTGATGGTAAGCTCTTTATTGCTATTTCAATCTCTTTGATTGTTATTGGTTGGTTTAAGTGTTCTATATCTTCTTGACTCAGTTTAGGAAGGTTGTATTTATCTAGGAAGTTGTCGATTTCCTCCAGATTTTCCATTTTGTTGGAGTATAGTTTTTCAAAGTAGTTTCTGATAATCCTCTGGATTTCTACGCTGTCAGTAGTAATGTCTCCTTTTTCATCCCTTATCTTCATAATTTGGGTTGATTCTCTCTTTTTTTTAGTTAGGTTGGCTAGTGGTTTATCAATCTTGTTAATTTTTTCAAGAAACCAGCTTTTGGTTTTGTTGATATTCTGTATTGTTTTTTTATTCTCTATTTCTTTAATTTCTGCTCTAATTTTAATAATTTCCTGTCTTCTGCTGGCTTTGGGGTTCAATTGTTCCTGCTTTTCAAGGGCTTTGAGGTGTGTCATAAGGCTATTTATTTGAAGATTTTCTGTTTTTCTTATGTGAGCACTCAGTGCTATAAATTTTCCTCTTAATACTGCCTTCAAAGTGTCCCAGAGGTTTTGATATGTTGTTTCTTTATTTTCATTTGTTTCTAGAAATTTCTTGATTTCACCTCTTACATCTTCTATGACCCATTCTTCATTCAGAAGTGTGGTGTTCAGTCTCCACATGTTTATGTTGTTTCTCTGGGTCTTCTTATAGTTGATTTCTAGTTTCATTCCATTATGGTCTGAAATGACACAGGGAAGTATGTAACATTTTTTAAATTTGCTAGTGCTCATTTTGTGTCCCATGATGTGATCTATTTTGGAGAAGGTTCCATGAGCAGCTGAGAAAAATGTAAACTCTGCTGTAGTTGGGTGAAATATTCTATATGTGTCCAAAAGGTCTATTTGGTTAATGGTGTTCTTTAGTTCTGAGACATCTTTACTGACCCTTTGTCTGGAAGATCGGTCTAGTATTGTGAGAGGTGTGTTGAAGTCTCCCAGTATTATTGTGTTGGGATTTATGTGTGGCTTCATGTCACAAAGAGTTTGATTTATGAAAGTAGCTGCCCCTATGTTTGGGGCATAGATGTTGATTATTGTTATTTCCTCTTGCTGGACTATTCCTTTTACCAGTAAAATGTGACCTTCTTTGTCTCTTCTAATAAGTTTGGGTTTGAAGTCTAACTTGTCTGATATCATAGTTGCTACTCCTGCTTGTCTTCGAGTACCATTAGCATGGATTACCTTGCTCCAGCCCTTTACCTTGAGTTTGTTCCTATCTTTACTTGTGAGGTGTGTTTCTTGTAAGCAGCAGATGGATGGATTCTGGCTTTTAATCCATTTTGCCACTTTATGTCTTTTTATTGGGGAGTTGAGGCCGTTTACATTCAGTGTGATTATAGAGAGATAATTTTTAATTCCCAACATGTTAAGATCTTATTTCTGTTTGAGATACTGTTTATTCTTCTTTGCTTAGTTGTCTGCTGGATGGGAATTCTTGTTTCTTTGGTTCTGGCGTGAATTACCCATTTCCTCTTTGCAGTTAATCTCCTTGAGTATTTTCTCTAGCGCTGGTTTTGAAGACATAAATTCCTTCAGTTGCTGTTTGTCATGGAAGCTTCTTATTTCCCCATCTAATTTGATGGATAGTTTTGCTGGGTAGGAAATTTTTGGCTGGAAGTTGTTTTCTTTCAGAGTTTGGAATATGTTACTCCAAGCCCTTCTGGCTCTCATGACTTGGTTTGGGAAGTCTGGAGTGATTCTAATTGGTTTGCCTCTGTATGTCACATGGCCTTTTGTTTTTGTTGCCTTTAAGATTCTCTCCTTGGCTTCCACATTAGTCATTTTGACAATTATGTGGCGTGGGGATCCTCTTCTCTGATCCTGTCTAAAGGGAGTTCTATAAGTTTCCTGGACCTGTGTATCGACCTCTTGCTCTATGTTTGGAAAATTTTCTGCTATTACTTCCTTGAAGAGATTGTTGATCCCTTTGGTTTCACCTTCTTTTCCCTCCTCTATTCCAATTATTCTTAGGTTAGCTCTCTTGAAATGGGCCCATATTTCTTCAATGTCAGATTCCTGCTGTCGGGTTTTTTTTTCTAAGTTAGAAACTATGCGTTCATTTTTAGAATGATCATCTTCAAGAAGCGAGATTCTATTCTCCATGTGGTCTACTCTGTTGTTTATACTTTGAATTGAGGCCTTTACTTCATTAATTGCATCCTTTATCTCTTTTTGACTCTCTCTAAATTCTTTTCGAAAGTCCTCTATTATTTCTAAAGTTATTTTCCTAATTTGATCTTCTAGAGATCTTTGGGTTTCTGTGTTATCAGATTCTGATGTTGTGGTGTTGTTGGCATTCACTGCTCCATTGTTATTTCTCTTTCCCATGATTTTGGAAGTTTGTGCCTTCTCTGGGTTCTTCCCTGAGTCACTACGAGTTCACTTAAGATGCTCTGGATCTCTAGTCTATGGTATCTCAGTCACCACTACTCCTTTACTGTGTTGTATCACAAAGTCTCAGACCCAGGGAGTCAATCAAGGCTGCTTAGACTGTGGGGGGTGCCAAGTTGGGCGTTCTCCAGTGGGGAGTTGTGACTATGGTATGATATCTCTGCCACTGCCACTCCCCCACTGGGCTGCACTGCTAAAATCTCCGACCCAGGGAGACTATCTGCGCAAGTCCCTGGGAGTGCAGTACTGGGATTTCTCCCCTAGGGGCCACAATTTGACTCACGGTTGTTGAGTGCGCTGATGGAGCTGTAGTGAACTCGGTGGATTCGCTGCTGCCGCCACTGGCAATATGGCACCACTGCCACGCCCTCGGCCGTGATGCGGCGTATTTCTTCTCTGGTTTTGAACTCTGCTCTGAGTCCTTGCCAGTTGTGCTGCGCCCAGCCCTTGGGAGCTTTAGATGTTCCCTGCACCAACAAAACTGCTGACTGCTGCCCGGCTGTTCAGCACCTGCTCACCTCGGCTCGCTGTCCACCCCTCCTCTTAGGCGCCTGGTGGCTGGTTGAGTGGGTTGGTCTAGGGCCGTCCGGTGAACTCGCCGCTGCCGCCAGCAGTAAGACACTGCTTCTGCATCCTAGGCCGCGAGGCCAGAGTACCTCCTCTCTGGATTTGAGCTCTGTTTTGAGTCTCCCTCCTCTCTGGAGCCTGGTGTTGCTAGGGGAGATGTAGGCCGCGCCGCTCCGGCCGCTCTGCACCGCGGCTCTGGCTGCTCCGCACCACGGTTCTGGCCGCTCCGGCTGCTCCGGCCGCTCTGCACCGCGGCTCTGGCTGCTCTGCACCGTGGGTCTGGCCACTCCAGCCGCTCCGGCCGTTCCGCGACGCGGCTCTGGCTGCTCCGGCTGTTCTGGCCGCTCCGCTCCGGCTGCTCTGGCCGCTCCGCTCAGCTGTTCTGGCCACTCTGCTCCGGCTGCTCCACTCCGCGGCTCCGGCCACTCCGCACCGCCGCTCCAGCCAATCCGCGCTGCAGCTCTGACTGCTCCGGCTGTTCTGGCCGCTCTGCTCAGCTGCTCGGAACCGCGACTCCAGCTGCTCTGTACCGCGGGTCTGGCCACTCTGGCCGCTCTGGCCGTTCCGCGCTGCAGCTCTGGCTGCTCCGGCTGCTCAGGCCACTCCGCTCCGCGGCTCCCCCCAATCCGCGCTGCGGCTCTGGCCGCTCCGGCTGCTCCGGCCGCTCCACGCCGCGCGGGCGCGGCACTTCGGGCTGGTTTTTTTCCGGTGTCTTGTTTTTCCAGCCCTTTTTCTCTGTCCCTTGTATTTACCGTTTTTATTTCTTTGCTGTGGTGTTTTCTGGCTCTGAAAGGCGCTGGTTTTGAGGTAGTAGAGTTGGATTGTTAGCGGGACTTGTAAGTGCCGCTTTCCTCCGTCGCCATCTTCCCGGAAGTCTCTTCCCAACCTGCTTGTTCTTTTGTTTGTTTGCTTGTTTGCTTTTCCTGTGCTGAGGAATGAGCCTAGGGGCTATTTTTTTTGGGGGGGGCTACTCCTAAACCTATTTTTATGGAAACATGGGCTCCCTTAAGTTGCTGAGAGCCTCCTGAGGAGCTAATAACATCCCGATGGAACCTTTGATGCTCCTGTCTCAGTACTGGGATTATGCGCCTGCACCGCTACAGTGGTTACCTGTTCTTTTGTTATTAGGTTTTGAGTTCTTTATATTAATCTTCTGCCAGATGAATGGCTGGAAAATATTTTCTCCAGTTCTCTCGGCCCCCTCTTCACTCTGCTGATCATTCCTTTGCCATTCCCTGTAATCCCATCTGTCAGTGCTTGTTCTTCTCTTATAACTTTTAGACTGTTAGAGTCCTCGTCAGGGAATCACTGCCTATGCCAGTAATCTTGAAGTTTTCCCCTGTTATTTCTTATAATATTTTCAAAAATTTTTGGCCTTACATTAAGGTGTTTGATCGATTTTTTGAATTAAAAACATCATTTTGAATTGATTTTTTTTTTTTTTTTTTTTGGTACAGGGTGAGAGACAGGGGTCTAGTTTCCAGCTTCCTCATATGGATATCCAGTTTCCCCAGAACCGTTAGTTGAAGAGGCCATCTCTTCAACAGTGTATGTTTTGGGTTTCCTAAGAATCAGTTGACTGAAGATTAGTGGATTTATTTCTGGGTTCTCTTTTCTATGTGTCTGTTTTCTATGCCAATACCATGCTGATTTTGTACAATAGTGTTGTAGTACCTTTGTGTGTGTGTGTGTGTGTGTGTGTGTGTGTGTGTGTGTGTGTGTGTGTTACTGGGGATGGAAACCAGGAGCATTTTACCTCTGAGCTATACCCCCAGCCCTGTTTTTTATTTTTTATTTTGAAACAGGGTCTCACTAAATTGCAAAGGGCCTCACTAAATAGTAGCTGAGGCTGTCTTCCAACCACAGTCCTCCTGTCTCAGCCTCCCCAAATGCTAGGATTACAAGCATGTGCCACCACACCTGGCCTTCTAGTACCTTTTGAATGAGGCACTGCTATGTTCTTATGAGAATGTCCAGTACAGTACTTCTGCTATTGGTTTAACAAAGGTGTGTGCATTAGATACATATTTATATGTACATTAGCATTAGAAAGTATCATTTGGAATCATTATTTTGATGAACATTTGAGGTAGCATGGGGAAACCCCATCTGGGCTCCACCGTGCTAGCCATACATGTTTTAACTATGATTTTTGTGATGCCAGGATAAAGAATAGTCCACATGCATAATTTTATCTATATAAAAAGTACATTAGATACAGCCATCCCCATGATACAGTCATCTATGATAGTAGTGAGTTGAAGATACAAAGTCCGGGTTGAAGAATAATTAAGAAGAATGCCTTAGGAAGTTAGGATCCAAATGGAAAACTGAAATATTAGTGGAAATCAATAGAAGGTAAACTGAGTCAAAACCCCCTTAGAAATCTTGAACATCTTGTGCAAATGTAATTTCACAATGCAATAAAATTTGAGGGGAGAAGAAATTGCAGACTCTTGGCCGGGCGTGGTGGCGCACGCTTGAAATCCCCGTGCTTGGGAGGCAGAGACAGGAGGATCGCGCAGGTTTGAAGCCAGCCGCGCGCGCTGGCTTAGGAGACCCTGTTTCCAAATAAAAATGTAAAAATAGGTCTGGGAGTGTAGCCCGGAGGTAGAAGGGCTTCCAGGAACCCCAGTACCACAAGAAAGAAAGAAAGAAAGAAAGAAAGAAAGAAAGAAAGAAAGAAAGAAAGAAAGAAAGAAAGAAAGAAAGAAAGTGCAGACTCTCATTAAAATGGCATTATATCAGAGAGATAATTTGCTAATACATGGGAAACAACTCCAAATGGGGGAATTCAACATGTGCTTTTTTCTACTAACATTATTTCATATTTCTTTAGTATTGACACATTAGTCAAATCAGTTTTGTTGACTTACCTGGCAACTGTTTGTAAAATAAAACCAAACTGTGGTCATTAAAGATTTTAGTGAAAACCTAAAGAAAGTGCCCCGGGCATTGAGTCTAAACCTCTGCAAAATTTCTCTGGGCTCTAGCGCAAGACGCCTTGCTTACCTGAAACGCGGAGCTGAGCTGTCAGATGGAGCGGGCACAGGAGGTCAGAGGTGTGAGTGCCAGGCAGGCCTCTGTCACCTGCAGATTTATGAACTGACGCACACACGCTCCTCTCATCTTTTTGAGCATTCATTAGGTCATTTTCACTGAAAATGATAACTTGATATGTATTATAAGGATCTTGAGTAGGTCTATGAAGCTAGCTGCCTGTAGACTTTTTCTTTGTGTGTGTGTGTACCAGAAATTGAACTCAGGGGCATTCTCTCTCTGATCTACACCCCCAGCCCTTTTTCTTTTTTTTTTTTTTGAAACAGTGTCTCACTAAGTTGCTGAGATTGGTCTTGAACCTATGATCCTCTGTCTCAGCCTCCCGAAAACTGGGATTGCAGGTATGCACACCTGGCTCTGCTTGCAGAACTTGGAAGCATATAGAATATATGTACACACACACATTCTCACATGTAAGTGTTCTAACCTATGGAACTGAAATGCAGAGTATTATTTAAGTGATAGGGTTTATATTATGTGTATTATTTTAATTAACAGGTATAGTTTATATATGTATATTAAATTATAATCATACAGGAGTGAGAAGAATTCTTTCCTTATGACATGAAATTAGTATGTGCCATATACCCACATTCAAGGCATCTCTTACAGAACAAATAACAAAAAACAACCAAAACATCCTTTAGTTGATTTTTCTGCCATTGAAGGCAATATGTACTTTCTGATTCCCTTGATCACACTCTTAGTATATTTCTGTCTCCTCACTGGCCACTTCTTGGCTTTGGAACTGCATAGAATAAAAGTGAGGTCATAGAGCTAGTTCTGTATCCATGACAACAAGGATTTCTATCTCAGCACTTTGCAGGTAGTTATTTTCATTGAGGGATACAAGGAGATAATTGTCCCAATTAATGGCCTGAGGCTCAAGCCAGTAATCTCAATACTTCTAGGGATGGTAGAGGGAGGAGATTAGAACCTGGGTAGTAGGCATGAAGATGGACCATTGATTTTTAGAGAGTCCGATGATAGGTCAGAAATTGAGTTAGGTCACTTTTAGGCTAATGAATTCAGATCAAGAGGTCAGGGAGAAAACTTCAAGAACCCAAGTATTTAAACTAAGAAATACAAAGGATATAATAATAGAAACTTAAAAATCTAATCACATAAAAAGATTTGGGGAGTCCATGGTTACCTCAATTTAGGGAGGTACATAAAATGAGGAATCTAGATCCCCAATTATGAAGCAATGTATCAGAGGGGGAGGGTCAGGCCTGGAGCCTGACAAGAGCCTGACCACAGTCCATGGCCCCGAGCTCCTTTGGGGGCACGGGGAGTTTTGCCCGGTATGTCCTTAGTTGGCTGGGAAGCCAGTGATTCAGGAGTGGAGGGGAGAGAAAGGATGGAGTTTCTGAACTGTAATTGAGCAAAATAAAAAGAGTCTTATCTGGTATCAGTCTCATATACAGTGGGGTGACTGTTCTGTGACCTGGGTAAGTCCAGCGTGTGACTGGTAAGTTACCAAGAGTTAACAAGCGCTGAAACTTGTTGAGTACAGACTAATGGAAGTCACAGGAAGTTATATGGAAAGAACTGTCTAATCACAGGATGGTTTTAGGAGATCTCTATTAAATTGTGTAGGACATTTTTGTTAACAATTGTAAAATAGATTTGACGTCTATTAGTCTTTAGTGAAAAGGATCAATTCACTATTAAAGTATTATGGTCATTTAAACCACTTCTAATTTTTTGGTTATTGTTTATTTTGAAATTTTGTTACAGTGTTTTTTCTTTTTTGGGAATTGAATCCAGGGGCATTCTACCTCCAAGTTACAACACCAGCCCTTTTAATTTTTTATTTTGAAACAGAATTCCACTAAGTTGCTGAGACTGGCCTTGACCGGGATCTTGCTGTCTCAGCCTCACAAGTACTGGGATTATAGGCACAGAGCACCGTGCCTGGCTAATTATAGCATTTTTTATGAATTTTGAAAATATGTTGGCATCCCATGATCTTGATAAAGGTAGCTCTGTTCTTTGGTTTATTTCAAATATGTGATAATTAGAATCAGTGTGCCTTTAGCTGTGTGAATTTTTACGATGCAAAACTTTACTTAAATTTTATAACTGGTTTTAACGGACGCAATGCAATGTTGAACAGATTTTCACATATCTAGTAAGAATAATCCTTAAAAATGCTGGTTGAACTCTTTCTATAATTTCCTTAAAATCTTGATTTTATATCATTGTTCTGATGTCTATATACATATTAATCATGCTAGATATTTAAAAGTATATATTTACATTTATAACCAGAGGCAGATAACAGTATTATGATTTGAATTACTACATTTTTCTAGCTTATTTGCATTGGCTTTGCTCACCCAATTCCTTTTTCTATTAGGTGAATTCATTGTAGTAGTAGAAACAAAAAAAGCCAGTGAGGTCAGGAGTAACCATACAGACCTTTGTCGTGAGTTAGGTTCTGTGCGGTTTCCTGGGGCTGCTGTTCAGCTGACGTCCGCGTGGTCAGTAGTGTCTGGGATCGGCACTCACAGGACGTAGACAGTGTTTGGGAGGCTAGCTACCACAGAACTGGCAGAAAGGCTGGCTCACAACTATGCTTTTCTGGAAAGGGGAAGTAAAGTAAGTGGAGAGGGCTGAAAATCTGCTTTCCAATCACTTAAATGTCATTCTTCATAGAAAGTGTCCAGTGAAGAAGAATCCAGCCTGAACTCTATCCTTCTTCCGAGGCCAAATAGGCTACCTGTGAGTCCTAGAAGCACCTTGTCAAGAAAATAACGTTGTCTTTAGATGCTGCAGATAGCACCTTCCCCCACACAGCTCTGTTCATTAGGCCTAACGCTGCATCTGAGTGAGTTATGGATAATACATCAGTGTGGGCTTTTTAATAAGTGTAGTTTATACTTTATTAACAGTGCCATTTGAAGAAGTTTCATTTTAGCGCCCTCATTCTCAATTAGAAGGTCCCAGTTATGTAATTCTATTTGAGTTCAGAAAATGTATGCAGTAGACATATTTTGTGCTTCTATTAATCATATAGTGGATTTATTTAAAAAATTGACTATTTTAAGTGTAGTAGATATTGCATTTGCAAATTTCCAAACCAGGCCGATGTGTTATAAACCTTCTTTTATCCCTTTTTTTTTCCTTTGGGTAGTACTGGGGTTCCTGGAAACCCTTCTACCTCCGGGCTATACTCCCAGACCTATTTTTTTATACTTTTTTAAAATTTGGAAACAGAATCTTTTAAGCCAGCGCGGCTGGCTTCGAACCTGCACAATCCTCCTGTCTCTGCCTCCCAAGCACGGAGATTACAAGCGTGCGCCACCTATGCCCGGCATTCCCTTTAATTTTAATTTAACCTAAAAGCATATTGTTGTCCAGGTATGGTGGGGGCACGCTTGTGATCCCAGTACGGGTGGAGGCTGAGCCAAGAGGATCACACATTGGCCACCAGCCTCAGCACTTATCAAGTCCCTCAGCAGCTTAGCAAGATCCTGTTTCCAAATAAAAAATAAAATAGGGCTGGGGTGTAGCTCGGAGACGGAATGCCCCTGGGTTCAATTCGCAGTACCAACAAAACAGAAAAATAAGAAAAAGGCACATTGTTAGGGATTTTTTACTCATTTCCCCCAAGATCTCTTTTCAATTGCATGATTAGGGTGGTTCTTTGAAAACAAGGCTAGAAATGTCCGCATCCGTCTAGAACCTTTATCAGTGTCATCCTGACTCACGTTGGCCAGCTCATGGGGCTCGGCGCGCTCTAGTTCTGCTTTTGAAGCTTTTGTGTTTTGCTCTCATGACAGGCATGTCAATTAATGCGATTTTTTTCTCTAGATTTTCACCCTTTTCTTATTTGCTAGTGCTGTTTTTCTCTCTATCTAGAGTACTCCGTTCCTTTGTGGGTAAAAATATTTTTCCTTTTTGACACGGCCCTTTATAGCATTCTCCAAGGCTGAGTATTACTTGTTCTAAAATTTTTAAGCAAATCTAAGTGTGTCTTGCCCTTCCTGTATGTTTGGTTTTGTCCTCTCCTTCATCATATAATTTCCATTATGAACAATTGCATCACGTTTTAATGTAATTCCTTCCAGAACTTACGTTACCTTTTTAGAGTAGGGGGGCTTCAAGCCTTTTTCTCATCTTTACAGGTTACCAAGGAAATAAAAATTTCAGAGAATCGCAAAGTGGGCTAATGTTTTTGTTTTTAATTATTAAATCTAATAACAGTAGAACAAGAATCTAAAAACACAAATGTACTTTAAGAATCTCAAATATGCATATTGAATCTCAGAGCAATTTTTCTAATTACTTGAAAGGTAAATCTGTTGGCTCTATTTCTAAACATCTTTTAGTCATTTAAGATATTTAAAAAATATTTTCCATTTGATAGAACACAGGTATTATGAGTCAAATTTCTATTTGCAGCAGGTTAAAAATAGAAAATATGCTGCCCTGGGAACCTGAGGACCTGGTTTCTTGCCCAGACTTCTCTGTGACTTTCCTGCTTCCTTTAATGTTTCTCTTTTCTACTATTATCAACTGCTTGTCTTTCCTGTGACATATGGGAAATCACTTTAAAAGATTTAGCTCTATAAAAGTAGCTAAATATAAGCCAGTAATAATTATGGCACGCTTATAATCCCAGCGCTTGGGAGGCTGAGACAGGAGGATTGCACAGGTTTGAAGCCAGCCTCAGCTACTTAGTGAGACCCTGTTTCCAAGTAAATTATAAAATAGGGCTGGCGGTATAGCCCCGAGGTAGAAAGTCCCTGGGTTCCACCCCCCCAGTACTACCAAAAAAAAAGCAACTAAAATATAAAATTTATTTAAAAACTCAGCAAAAATTTTATACCTGAGAGCTATAAAATAATATTTTACCATTTGACTTAATTTGGAATTATTTATTTAACAAAGATGCCAATGTTATTGTGTATGTTATAGGATTTAATTATAAATGAAATATGCTCTTTTTTTTTTTTTGGTGGTACGAGGGTTCCTGGAAGCCCTTCTACCTCTGGGCTACACTCCCAGACCTATTTTATATATTTTTTATTTGGAAACAGGGTCTCCTAAGCCAGTGAGGCTGGCTCGGAACCAGCGTGAACCTCCTGTCTCCTCCTCCCAAGCTCGGGATTACAAGCATGCGCCACCACGCCTGGCAGAAATATGCTTTTGTTTTAATTGTTAAAATGAATTTCAGTTTTTACTGGTAATAATAACCATGTAATATATAATTGTATGCATAATATAAATTTAATCTCTATGAAATAAATGGGCAGAATGATTTCCTTTGAGGACTAAATCTCCCCTTTTAAAATGTATGAATGCTATAAATCTAATGAAATGTCAAAAATTCATATTTCATTCAACATATTTCTTCCATTAAAAATTGCCGGGCGTGGTGGCGCACGCTTGTAATCCCCGAGCTTGGGAGGTGGAGACAGGAGGATCGCTCAGGTTCAAAGCCAGCCGCGCTGGCTTAAGAGACCCTGTTTCCATAAAAAAGTATAAAATAGGTCTGGGAGTGTAACCTGGAAGTGGAAGGGTTTCCAGGAACCCCAGTACCACCCCCCAAAAAAAATTAGACGCTGTATTTTTATGGAGTAACTGTTGAAGATGAAAAAGAATCTGAAGTCCTGCCTCATTTCGGGCGTGTGCCGCCACACCCTGTAATCCTAGTCCTTGGGAGGCTTAGACAGGAAGATGGCAGGTTCAAGTTAGCCTCAGCCTCTTAGACTCTTAGCAACTTTCTTTTTCAAAAAAGAAAAAGAAAAGAAAAGCAGGAAGTGCTGGGGTGTGGCTCAGAGGTAGGACGCACCCGGAGGTAGCATGCACTCTTCTTGCTCAACACTAACAATGACAAGTTGGTCGTCTCATTTCTACACTCAGCACACAGACCAACACACACGCCCTTCTTGAATGAGGTAAAATGAAAGACCCAAGCAAACAAAAGGTGACAAGCAAAACAACCCAGAGGGCCCCTCCCCTGCAGGGAGGAGGCAAGCGCTGACCTCTCTGGTGTCATGGAAGGGGCTGGCTCCTGCCTGTCATTACTCCTCAGGCCTGAGGTAATGACAATGTGAGAGGATCTTGCTGCCCTTTCCTGGATCCCAGAGAGGTGGCAGCACACCCCAGCCATCTAGAAGCCATAGAAGAAACGCATGTGTGTGTGTGTCCGTTATGCGCCACCTTGCTCTAGAAGCCAGAGAGCAGTTCTCATAATACCTGACCACATACCTCCAGACTGCACTGTGTCTTGATTCTAGCCATGTGCTAATTCTGACCAGCCAAAGGATGTCAAGGAAAGGAAGAGAAGGGGGTCAGGGCCCTGCTGGTGGGCGCCCTGCCCTTCCATTGGGGTTTCCAGTGAGGAAGTCCAGAGCTTAGACTGCTTCTCAAAATCTAAACCCAAAGAGCTTCCTCTGACAATTCTGCCTCCTTGGTAGACCCCACGTGAAACGAAAACACTCTTCAGAAACACATGCCGAAGGCTCATTAATAGAGACAAGCTTCTCCTTAAAGTACAGTTCAGCGAGGTGATGGATGTTTAGATGGATGGACACAGAAAGAGACAAGTGACTGCCTTAGTCGCCGAGGGAGCTTCCAACTACCCAGGGACCAAAAGTCTGGAAAAATGGTCCCAGTAGGTGTTCCTTGGCGGTACTCGGCATGCGGTGACACTTCTACCTGAGGCTGAGTTACATGTCCTGGGCCAGGCTTTGACTCCTCTTCTTGTTTGATTCTAATACTACCTGTTCATATTGTCTGCCCCTGCCACCGCCTGCACACAGAACAGAGTGCATCCTACACCATCTGTCCTGCTCGCCACAGAGCGGGCTGGCGTAGAATTATCGCATTCAACTTGGTAAAAACAAACTGAGGATCTGTCGTTATTTTGTTACTTTTTTCTTTGGGAAACAAAAGCAGTGTTTTCTTATAAGGTTAAATTCTCTTTCATGCTAAAGTTTCTATGATAGTTGTTTACAAGGAAGATAAAATTTTTAATTTTTTTTATTTTATTGGTGCATTGTATTCATATATCATATTGGGGTAAAAAACTTGTGTGTACATTCATGTACACATCACTGATTTAACCCCTACCCAATTCCCACCCCATTCCCTCCCCATCCCTCCTTCTCATGCTTGGCTTAGTGGTTGACTTCGATATGTTTAAGTACATTGTGTGTTTTAGAGAATTTCCTTCTTCCCCCCTCCCATCCCCTCATTTAGTTTGTCTTGTTTGCTCCTTTATAGGATTTCCTTTTTCATCTAGAGTTCCTTCTCTGACCCATTTCTCCCTAACTCTCACATATTAGGGAAAGCATCTGATTTCTTATTTTTTGTGACTGACTAATCTCACTTAGCATAATGTCCTCCAGTTCCATACATTTCCCTGAAAATGATGTCATTGAGTTTTTTTTAAATGGCTGAGTAAAATTGTGTACATATCTCACAGTTTTGTAATCCATTCATCTGTTGATGGACATCTTGGCTGGTTCCATAGTTTGGCTATGGTGAATTGTGTAGCTAGGAACATAGATACACATGCATTAGTTTGGTAGTTTGGCTTTCTATCTTTTGGGTAGATACCCAGAAGCGGTATTGCTGGATCAAATGGTAGATTTTTTCCCATTCTTTTGAGGATTCTCCATACTGTTTTCTGAAGTGGTTGTACTAATTTGCAATCCCACCAACAATGTCTTAGAGTTCCCACTTCTCCACATCCTCAACAGCATCTGCTGTTGTTTGTGTTTTGAATGATTGCCATCCTAGGAAAATAAAATTTTGTTACATAAAATAATATTAGAAAAAAAAACCATAAATTAAAATAATGAGTCTTTTTTGAATTTGTAAGCATACATATATATATTTGGTCCAATATAATGAAAATAGGGACTCATTTTGATCATTTTTATATGATTCAAAATCACAAATTTGGTAGTATTAATATTAACCATGCATAATTAAAATGTGTACCAGAACTATTGATATATTGCTCTAAAGAAAATACCTGTAGTTAACTTTATTACATGATAGTAAGAAGTAAAGAATAATGAAGCAGTGTGATAACTGAAAATCCTAATTAGAACTGAGGGCTCCCTGTGAGATATTCACAACAAAAGAAAAATGACCACAGGATGCCTCATCTCTGTAATAAAGTAAGAGCCAGGGTATTAAAAATAATTGCTGTATTAAAATATAAGAAATTATTTGTTAGAGACATTCTCTTTGTCACCTCCTCTTAAAACCTCTGCATCACCTTTTTAGTGTTTATCTGGAGTCCGATACATACAAAGAATGTATAGTACTTAGGTACTAATGCGTACAGCCCAAGGGATGCCTGGGCTGCCTGACCCCGCAGCCTGAGCTTCAGGATGCTCAGGTTGTAGCTTTTCCCTGTGCCTCCTTCCTGCATTGCCCCGCCTCCCCGGCACACAGGTACCCGTGCCCCTGAGTGTGCGTGCTGATAGCTGCCTAGCAGGCTTTTTCCCGTTTGGCTTCATCACAGGTATGTTCTCTGAATAGAATTTTTAAAAACTTTTTTGACCTGTTTTTGAGATGTAAAAACAGTTGCATGTCACAGATAATCTGCAGTTTGATGCAGTATTGTGTTTGTGTGTGTGTGTGGGGGGGGGGGTACTGGGGTTCCTGGAAGCCTTTCTATTTCCAGGCTACACTCCCAGGCCTATTTTATACGTTTTTTTTTTTTTTCTTTTTTCTGGAAACAGGGTCTCTTAAGCCAGCGCGGCTGGCTTCGAACCTGCGCAATCCTCCTGTCTCTGCCTCCCAAGTGCGGGGATTACAAGCGTGCGCCACCACGCCCGGCTGATTACTAGGATCGATGTTCGTTGTCTTGTGTGCAGCTCTGCTTAGCTCATTTAGCTAGGTTAACATCCCATTGTCTGAAGAGAAATCCGCCGTGGTGAACATTAAGACTTGTTTAGCGACACTGGGACTTTTCTAGACACTGCCAGTTCATGTACAGTGAGAGTTCTGTCACTTTACACACAGCTCAGCAGTGTCTGAGAGCATCCACTGATTGATGACATATCCTTGCCAGCTTTTGGTGTCATCAGATTTCTTGATTTTTGCCAGTAAAATGATTGTAAAGTGATATAAAAATGGCCATAATTTTCTCTCTGATAATTTATGAGATTGGGCACCTTCTCATATGTTGACCATTAAAGTTTTGCCATTTTTGAAGTGACTGGTGATTTATTTCACTCATTTTTCTATTGGGCTTTTATTTGTTCTTGTATTTCAGAAATCCTAGATAATATTCTTTTGTTCTATGGAAATGTTGCAAATCTCCTCTTCCAGTTTGTGGTTTTTCATTTTTTTGTGTATATCTTTTGATGAATGGTTCTTAGTTGTATTGTAATCTAATTTGAAAATATTTTCAACATAATGTAGTGTCCTTTGAATCATGTTGAAGAAACCCTTTCTTACCCTAAAGTCATTGGCCACATTTTTTTTAGTTTGCATTTTACATTTGGTTTGAATGCACTGAGAATCTGTTTTTAAAGAAATCACAGCTTAACTGAGATATAATTGCCACACCAGGAAGTTCACCCACTGAGTACATCCAGTCTAGTGGTTTTTGGTGTGTAATGTCCACCCTTGTCTGTGGGTGCCTGGACACATGCCTAGTACCAAACTCTGTGTATGCTGTGGATTTCCTATATGTACCTCTATGATAAAGTGTCATTTATAACCAGTAAGGTGTTAATAACAGTAACTTACAGGATAGAACAATTGTAACAATATACTATAATAAGTCACTTAAAACTCATGGATTATTTCTGTAATTTTCTATTTAATATTTTGAGACCGCAGTTGACCGTGGGTAACTGAAACTGTGGGTAGGAGGAACCGCTGTTTTCAAAGCTCACCAGAGTCAACGTTAGAACCGCTCATCACCCCCTCAAACCCACACTCGGTAGCAGTCAGCTCTCATCCCGTCCAGCCCTCCTCGCCTTAGACAGACGCCTCATCTCTATCAGAAGATACCCTGTTTCAGAAATCTTAGGTTTAATATAAAGTTGAGTAATACGGTACATGTGATGACTGGCTTTCACTCGGCATGTCTTTGAGGTTCATTCCTGTTGTATAATATTCCATTACATAAGTACATTATACTCGCCCATTCATCAGTTG
Source organism: Muscardinus avellanarius (assembly GCF_963383645.1). Lineage (NCBI taxonomy): Eukaryota > Metazoa > Chordata > Mammalia > Rodentia > Gliridae > Muscardinus > Muscardinus avellanarius. The sequence continues at coordinate 61,466,873 of NC_137802.1, forward strand.
ACAGACACTGGGTTGTTTCCACTTTGGGCTATTATGAAACACATTTCTATGAGTATTCATGTTCAAGTTATATATAAACATGTGTTTTATTTCTCTTGAATATAGATCTAGAGGTGGAAAGAACTGGTTTTTTTTTCTTGTGTAAGGCATGGATCTGATTTTATTTTGTCATATATGGATAATTTGCTACTTCAGCACAGTTTTTAGAGTAGTTGGTTGCAGCCCCAGTACATTGCAGTGCCATCTTTGTCCAACATGAGCCCCTTGGAGCGGCCAGTTGTGTTATTCCCTATGACAGTATTGCCCCGAGTTAGTGGCAGCAACGTGAGGTTGGGTCCAGAAGTCTGCTAGGGAGCGTCACACCACTTGTTCTTCGTAGGCGTCCTGGAGCTCTGTGCGTCTCTGTGCTTCACACCTGGCCATGTTCCTTGAATACCTATGTTCATAGCAGCGCAATTCGTAATAGCCAAAATATGGAGCCAACCCAGATCTCCATCAACAGATGAATGGATAGCAAAACTGTGGGAAATACACACAATGAAATTCTATTCAGCCATAAAGAAGAACAAAATCATATCATTTGCAAGAAGATGGAAAGCCCTGGAGAACATTATGTTAAGTGAGATCAGACAAGCACAGAAGGAGAAGGTACATATGTTTCCTCTAATATGCCCAAACTAGGAAACACAGAGGATACCAGTGGGACTCCAGATAATAGAGGGGAAATATCAGCAAAGCTTGAATGGAAAGATAGGAGAGGAGGAAGGCTGATCTTGATTAATGAGGGTCTACATCTGAATATGTGTAAAATTATGAGTATGACATGGTTAACCTGGTCAACCATTGCTTGCAGGGGGGAAGGGAAAACGGGGGCGGAGGGGAGAGGGCACCAAATATAGTTTAAATGTATACCATTTATGTTCAATAAAAAAATTTGTTTAAAAAAAAAGAAAAAAAAACTTCTCTTTACACTTTGATCCAACTCAGATTGATGCTCTAGGTCAGTCTGGGAAAACTGGTAGGGAGGTGTTTCTTCACCATGACAATCTCTCTTAGGTAATAGGCATTCTTTTTTGTTTCTGGTTCTAAAAGGGAAATAGTAAAACTTCACAATGAAAAAATAAATGAAATTCACTGAGTTTTTAACAGATATATATATATATATATATATATATATATATATATATATATATTTTTTTTTTTTTTTTCTGATTAAGAATATTCTTTTCTAGCCAGGCGTGGTGGAGCACACTTGTAATCCCAGTATTTGGGAGGCTGAGACAGGAGGATCGCAGGTTCACCGCCAGCCTCAGCTACTTAGTGAGACTCTATTTTGAAATTAAGGACAAAAAATAGGGCTGGGGTGTGGCTCAGAGCTAGAATGTCCCTGGGTTCAATCCCCAGTAACCCCCCAAAAAAGAGTGTTCTTTTCTGATCTTATTAGCTAGGGATTTCTGTCATCGGATTTTTAAAATTTTTTAAACTTTTAAAAAAACATTAAATTTTAATTTAAATATAATAAACACATGAAAACTGGATTGTATTAAGTACTTTTCTGTGTATTAAGATTATTTCCAGGCATGGTGGTGCAGGCCTTGTAATTGGGAGGCTGAGGCAGGAGGGTTTAAGGCCAGCCTCAGCAATTTAGCAAAACTCTCAGCAATCTAGTGAGCTCCTGTTTCTAAATGGATGGATGGATGGATGGATGGATGGATGGATGGATGGATGGATGGATGGATGGGTGGGTGGGTGGATGGATGGGTGTGTTCAGAGGCAGAATGTTCCTGGTTTCAATCCTGGGTACCACACACAAAATGATTATCATCATGATGATTTTTTCTTGAATTCATCACGTCATAACTTATGTTTCCGGTTGATTTTGTCATGCCAGCCTTATGTCCCAGCCTACTTTATTACACTGTGGCATCACTGCATCTAATTTGATAGTAGTTCGTGAGCGAGACCGGCCTGAGTTTCCCTTCTGGGCTCCCTGGGCTGTTTCTATGGCCACTGTGCTCACCTTATGAACTGACTTGCTGATGATGCGTCTTTGTCTTTCCTCTGAAAAATCCAATATGAGAGTGCATTATTTATTCCTTAAATATTTAGTGGCACTAACCAGTAGAGCCATCTGGGCTTGATATTTCACTTCTGGAAAGATTTTTTGCTAGTATTTCAGCTTTTCTAATGGTTATAGGATGATTTACATTTTCCACTTTTTTTTCAGTGAATTTTGGTAAATTTTCCTAGTTCAAAAATGTTTTCTTTTCATTTAAATTGGATATGTAGCCAAGCATGGTGGCACACGCATGTAATCCAAAGGCCTGGGAGGCTGAGACAGGAGGATCGCACAGGTTCGAAGACAGCCTCAGCTACTGAATGAGGCTCTCAGCAACTTAGTGAGACCCTGTTTCCAAATAAATATTTAAAATAGGTCTGGGAGTATAGTCTGGAGGTAGAAAAGCCCCTGGGTTCCATCCCCAGTACACAAAAATAAATAAATAAATAAATAAATAAATAAATAGGATATGTATTGGCATTTGTCAGTTCTTTTAAGTGTTGAACTTTCTCTGTATTCACTACAACTTATATATTTTATTTTTATGCACTGATAGGTGTGGTTTGTCAATAATAAGATTTTTCCACCTGTATATATAGGTTAGTTGGGCTGGAAATTTTCTTTTCCTATCCCTGTTGGCTTTTGGGATCAGTATAATGATGACATTTAAATTAATTTTAGAATATTTTTGTCTTTTTCTGTTTTGTGGAAGTGTTTATGAAAGGCTAAATAATCTATCCCTTGGGAGGTGTTTTAAGAACCCACCTAGAGCCGGGCGTGGTGGCGCACGCTTGTAATCCTTGCACTTGGGAGGCTGAGATAGGAGGATCGCACGGGTTTGAAGCCAGCCTCAGCTACTTAGTGAGGCTCTCAGCAACTTAGTGAGACCCTGTTTCCAAATAAAATATAAAAAAGGTCTGGGAGTATAGCCCGGAGATAGAAAGCCTCTGGGTTCTACCCCCAGTACCACCAAAAAAAAAATGAACCCACCTAGAAAACTATGAGCTTAGTGTTTTATTTACAGAAAGATGTTTAACTATCCTGTTTCTTTAATTAAATTATTTAGCCATTTGTTTCTTCTTTTGGCATTGTATATATTCCTAGAAAATTTGTTCATTTCTCCTAGATTCTCCAATTATTGCAATTACTGGCATAATATTACTATGGAATTTTTTTGTTGTTGTTGTATTGAGGATGGAACCCAGGGGCATTCTACCTCTGAGCTACACTCCCAGCCCTATTTTTTATTCTTCATTTTGAAACAGTGTTCACTAAGTTGCAGAGGGCCTCACAAAGTAGCAGACGCTGGCCATAAACCATGATCCTCCTGTCTCAGCATCCCAAATGTTAGGATTACAATTATGGACCACCATGCCTGGCTGGCATCTTATTTTTAATCTCTGATGTGTCTATTTTAATTTAATGTTAGTTGTTAATATCCATTGTGTAAATAACTTTGCCGTACCTTTATTTTCATCCTTAGGGTTATGTCTGCATTCTTTTTTTTTTTTTCTTTTCTTGATTAGTCTTACTAAATTTTTGTTTTCTTTTGTTTGGGGGGTGTTTTTTTTTTTCTTTTGGTACTGGGGATTGAACCCATGGTTGTTCTACCTCTGATCTATACCAACAGCCCTTTTTATTATTTTGAAACAAGGTCTCACTAGGTTGCTAAGAATCTTGCTAAATTGCTGAGGCTGCCCTCAAACCTGCAATCCTCCCATCTTAGCTTCCCAAGTACTGGGATTATAAGAAGTGCCACCATGCCTGTCTCCAAAATTATTTTTATCTTACTAACTTCTTAAACTATTTATTTATGTCATTAATAACTCTGTGTGTGTGTGTGTGTGTGTGTGTGTGTGTGTGTGTGTGTCTGTGTGTGTCTGTGTCTGTGTCTGTGTTATATGTGTTACTGGGATTGAACCCAGAGTCACTCTGCCTCTGAGCTACACTCCCAGCCCTATTTTATTTTGAAACAGGGTCTCTAGTTTGCTGAGAGTCTTGCTACACTGCTGAGATTGTCCTTGAACGTCCAATCCTCCTGTCTTGGCCTCCCAAGTACTGGGATTCCAGGCATGAACCGCCACTCCCAGCTGGCTGATAATTCACATTTTAAAAATAGCATGCTAAAGCTATCCATTTCCCTGGTTTTAAGATTTGCTAAGTAATATTTTCATCATCAGTCACTTACAAATATTTTATTCAAATTTTATGTATTTATCTTTACTAGCAAATATGTTGACATCAATCAGAATTACAAACCACAAAAATAGATACAGCAAAGCATCTTCTACCTCTGCTGACATGTCATCCCTTACTCCTTTTATTCGCATTAAATAGTATCTCATCCCTCCTTCCAGAGGTCACTTCTATTTTTAAATGTATCTTGATTTTATCTTGAGGGTGAATTAAAGGTTATTTTTTAAATTTCAAAGCATATGGGAAATTGTTTTGGCTTTTGATATAATTTAGTTACTGGTTCTTAATTGCAGTGTTGTAAAAAATCTCCTCTGATACCACCAGTTTCTCGCAGTTTGCTTTCACCTCACACGTATCTAGATATATATGCATGTTGAAATTTCCTACTAGATTGGTCGATTCATATTTTTCCATGTCGACGTATGAGATTTGTTAGACATACTGGGAGACGAGTCCCTTACCATATATGTGTTTTGCAAATATTCCCTGCCCACCTGTGCATTATCTTTGCATCCTCTCAGCCTGACTTTCCTGGAGCAGAAGTTTTAAAAACTTTCATATCAGTATTTTTATTTCATGGATTAGACTGCTGTTATATCTAAAAGCACATTGCCACAGTCAAGATGTACTATGCTGCCTACTGTTTCCCTCTGTTTTTGTAAGGCTCACTCACCTCCTGGGCCCATTGCAAATGCGGGTCTGCCCACTCTTCAGGACCCTCCCTCGTGGGACGTAACTGCTCCTGCAGCTGACTCTTTAGAGCCCTTTATCTTCTCCTCTATCAGGTGTGTGCACCTTATTATTATAGTTCAAATTACGTAGGGAATTTTTTTTTCTTAAAGTTACCTATCATGATGGTGTCTAGATCATAAGTTCTAATAAATTATGTGTCAAAAGTAGTAAATTATACATCATTTTAAAGTAATGACTGGTGCAAGGGAAATATTTCAGCTCGTTATGATTGACCAAAATCTTTCTTGGAATGTACCAAGTCAGCCTTGTCTATCAAGAAAGTCTTCACGTGCCTTTATTTCAAGAATATCTCTGGAACAATTTTTCAATGTTGAAAATAACCCAGATGATTGTTTCTTAACAGGAACATGCATTTCCTCAACTTAGGTGCATTTTCTTTCATGAAGGGCATTTTAGGTTTTTGTTTGCGACTAGCTTCATAGTAAATTTGGAAATTCATAAGCATTTACAGGACTTTGAACTGTGCACTTGTTTTTCCAGAACATGTCAGAGTCTGCGTGGCCTTCAGAATGCTTGCTAAGGAAACTGGCCTGGGTGTTTTAATTATTAATTGAAAGTCAGTTTGATAAAAGTTGTTCTTGTAGTGTGCTTCTCTTATACACGACAGTTATTAACTTGTGGGTTTTTTTTTTGGTAACTCAGCTCTTTTGTATCATTCATTTATAGCTCACTATCATATTAAAGAAAAAGTGAACGCATCTATTTTATATTGGCATTGGAGCTTTTATTATTCTGTCAGCACATGCTAATGATTGACCTAAGACAAACCTTTAGCCCTAAGTTATTTCACTGAATATTATATTTTTTCACTAACTAGTTAATAAATATCTCTGTTTATTTCTTCTGTTTGAAAATCTCCATTTTATTAAAGCCAGTACATGCCAGCATTGCTAGAAATAAAAATGTACAGGGCAGTGAAGCGCAGCCCCAGCAGGGCATGGGGAAACAGGTGCGTACACACCCTGCTGTTCACACTACAAACAAGATATGCTGTATCTTTGGATCAGATGACCTGACAAATATGCCATAAAGGCAAAACTCCACTGTGATTTGTTCATGCAGATCTCATGTATAGTTGTAAATAAATGTAAATAAGACAAGTAGGTAAGATGTCCTGCAGCAACACGAGGGAGAAGCGGCAGCAGCAGGGCTCAGCCCTTCTGTCCAGCTGGGGGGGTCTTCCCTGACTGCAGCCCCTTCCTTTTTCAATGCCCAGAGTTTCTCAGAGTGTGTTTTGGTCATCTTTATTACTCTCGTTATGATTAATATCTAGAGTCCAGCTCCGGCCATCTCTCTGGGTGATCCGGGGCAGGCAGCGAGCAGCCCATCCTAGTTTGCCATCTTGCTGTCAGGCAGTGAGATTTTTAAAGAGGGTTCTGCTTCCTAGGAACATGACCGCTCTCTGTCCACTCTCAGAGTATTTCTCATCTATTCAGAACCTGATTCAATGGACGATCTCTTATTATTCCCAGTTATTGAGTTTGAGGGATCATTCGGAAACAAGGAACAAAAGACAACAGGCTTTGTTTTCAAAGACAGCTGGTATACCTGCTATTGACATACAGCTGCCAATGCCTCTGTAAAGTAGAGGAACGGGCGTAAAAGAGTTCTGTGTAAAGGGGGAGCGCCTTTAGTACGCAGGAGAACCAGCCAAGTCCTCCTACACATTTATTTGATACTATTTCAAGTCAGCACTGTTAGAGAAGCAAAATAAAGATGAGATCCCCATCACCTCCTCATCCTGGGGCTCAGATTCATTATTACAGAGCACTTTTTCCTCCTTCAACATTGATGTGTTTGTCCAGCTATTTGCAATAGATTTTGTTTCATCACAGTAGAGAGGGAACAGGGTCAATAGCTGAGCTATTTTTTTTCCAGAAAAAAGGGAAAACTTTGTATGCTAATGGGTTCTTGCTAAGAGTAAATAAAATAATCTACATAAGATTAAACAAAATAATCTACATAAGATTAAATAAAATAATCTACTTGGTAGAAAATAAGCACTCAGAATTCTAGCTCCTAAGCCAGGGGTGGTGGTGCACATTTGTAATCTCAGCACTTGGGAGGATGAGACAGGAGGATTGCAGGTTCAGAGCCAGTATCTGCAATGTAGCAAGGCTTTCAGAAACCTAGTGAGACCCTGTTTCCAAATAAAGAAATAAAAAAATTGGTCTGGTGCTGTAGCTTGGATGTAGAACGCCCCTGGGCTCAATCCCCAGTGCCAGAAAGAAATATTATTTTTATTATTTGTGTGGAAATGTGGAGATGGTAAAGTTGTTAACATTCACAATAGCATGAATATAATGTTTATTGAAAAATAATGGATTAAAAAATTGTGGGATATGTACATGATAGAATTTTACTCAGCCATAAAGAAAAACACAGTTACTTCATTTACAGGGAACTGGATGGAACTGGAGAACATTATGATAAGTGAGATCAGTCAGTCACAAAAAATAAGAAATTGGGTACTCTCCCTAATATGTGGAATTTAGAGAGAAAATGGGTCATAGGAAGAACTCTAGACGAAGAAGGAGAAGCTACAGATGAGCAAATAAGGAGACCCGAGGGGGATGAGAGGAGAGAAGAGGGGAATTCCCTAATGCCCATGATGTACATTAACAAACATATCAATCACTAAGCCGGACATGAGGAGCACGGAGCGGGAGGGAATGGGCTGGGAATTGGGGAAGGGGTAATTGGGGGATGTGCATGTATGCCTCCACCATCTTTTACTTCATTAAGATGTATGACTACAATGCACCCATAAAAAGTTAAAAAAAATAAAATTCCCCAATAAAAAAGAAAAAGAATTATTGTAAGTATTTTGATTACTAAAGCCACTTATTACCTTTTTATTCTTGTTCTCAGCCCCTAGTATTACTTTTGTATTGCTGTCACATTTGGATTTTTTGGTGCCTGTCAGGGAATTGTTGGTGTAAGTAGTGCTTGTTAAATGTACATCATACATAAAGAGTTACTGTGTTATGGAAAATGTCGCATTCATAGCTAATACATTAGTGTTAATTAAAGATCCCTGAAGGCTGAGTTAATTCTTCACAGGAGGGCAGTGTCGCAGACTAGGTTTCCTGATCAACTTTGAAAATGACTAAAAAGGCTAGATAAAATTATTTTTTAAAGAATGTCTTTTTTTCTGTATTCATGAACCGTCACATTAGTTAGACACTCAAAAACAAAACACTGAATAAAACCAGAAACCTAGACACAGAAGCAGAGCACTGAAGGAAGTGTCCCCCCCTCCGACCTATTCTAAACGGAGCCAACAGGGACTGTAGTCTTGTCCTGCGTGCGTGTGTGCATGCATGCGTGTGACTGGGAATGGAGCCCAGGGCCGGTCTACCTCCAAGCTACACCCCTAGCCCTATTTTATTCCTTACTTGAAACGGTCTCACCACATTGCAGAGGGCCTCCACACATTGCTGAGTCTGGCCATGAACCTAAGATCCTCCTGTCTCAGCCTCCCAAGTACTGGGATTACAACTGCATCATCACGCCCAGCTTTGAGGACCGATTTTAAAGTTATCGGAGATGCTGACCTTGCTAGCTGTCTGTCAGGAAGACAGAGTTTCTGGAAACCCCACTTCCAGTCCCAACAGATAAAAAGCCAAGAAACACGATCCTACATTGGAAAAGAACACAAGACACATGAGGAAACTGAGCGCCGTGGACCCGAGCCTTCAGAAGTCATGTGAGCAGAATGCGTCCCGCGAGGCCTGAGCACTGGAATTATCAGCCATGAAACAGAAAATAGTCGTATTTAATATGGGATATAGATTAAGGGAATTTTAAGTGGATTTAAAACAATAAAAGCAAGAGAGTTTTAAAATTACCATTCATATCCGAAACTCCTAAAATATAAAATAGAAACAAAACAATCAAAATTCAGAACTTGAGTGGATCTGACATCGAGTTACAGAAGAAAGTATACAGAATGTAGGAGGGACTGAAAGAGATGAAAATAAAGCGATGAAAATGTTAAAAAAAAAAAAAAGAGCTTAGGGGAAGTGAAAGAATTCGGAGTGCAGGCTTCACCTAAAGGAGAGCCAGAGCGGCAGGAGGAGCGCAGACAGCTCACGCCAGGAAGTCCACGGTACTTAGCAGAGACCTGCCCAAGACAGCACGGACTCACAAGTCCTGATGGAGATAGAAGGCATGCCTGCACCTAGGGAAGCCCTGGGCCGAGGAGCACTGAAGCCCAACAGAAGATCTTAAAAGCAGCAGCCACAGCACCTGCAGAGCAGCAGCAGCTGGCTCTTCCACAACACCCCTAAAGATGTTCTGAGGCCAGTAAAAGCTGGGGCGCTGGCCACCAACCCGCTTTAAAGAACTGAGAGGGGCAGGTGGGAGTCGAGTGGCAAGGAGCGGTGGCCAGGAGCCCCCGGTGCACAGACGGGCAGGTGGGAGTCGAGTGGCAAGGAGCGGTGGCCAGGAGCCCCCAGTGCACAGACGGGCCTGTCTAAACAGCTGCTGACCCGGCAGAACAGCTACAATAGCGAATTGAGAAAAACCCAGGAGACAAAAATTAGCCGTAGAATGTAAACCTGGAGTAGGAAAACACAACTTAAAATGCCTTAAGTTTCTTTGATTGTTCAGGAAGAAATATTTACGTTCACAATTTGGTAAGTGAGGCATGGGTCCAGAGGCTTCTTACTGTTATCACTAAAAGAACGACTTCCCAGCCAGAAAGGAGGAGGGAGGTGATGGAGAAAATACTTATTTAGAATAAAATAAGACTAGAAAAGGAGAAAAAATGAAGTGCATCAAAACTAGGAATAGAACCACCATATGGACTCCCCTTGGTATCTGTCCTAAAGAACTGAAGTCTGGATTCTATGGGGATGCAGGAACAGCCATGTTCATAGCACAGTTCACAACAGCAAAATTATGGAGCCAACCCAGGTGTCTGTCAGCAGAAGAATGTGGGATAAAACGAAATTTACTCGCCATAAAAGAACACAGTTATGTCATTTGCAGAAAAATGGATGGAATTGGAGAATATTACGGTTGGTGAGATTAATCAGTCTCGAAGTCAAGAGCAGTAGGTTTTTTTCTCATTTGTGGAAACTAGAGAGAGTAGAGAAAACATAAGGAAATTCAAATAATGCAAAGAAAACACAAGGAACATCAGATAATGTAAAGATCAGTAGAGGAGTTGAATGAGGCTAGGGGTGAATTAGGGAGCCCAAGAGGGACGGAGGTGAAGGAAGCAGTTCATATTATGCTACAGCAATATGTGAGGTATTAGTAGCAACCTCAGCAACTCAGGTGCACAGGGCCGAGAGGGGAGTGGGGTGAGACTTAGAGGGAAGTACAGGAAGAAGTGTGTGTGTGTGTGTGTGTGTGTGTGTGTGTGTGTGTGTGTGTGTGTTGAAGTTCTGGGGATGGAACCCAGGACCATTCTACCTCCGAGCTACCCCCCAGCCCTATTTTTTATTCTTTATTTTGAAACAGGGTCTCCCTGAGTTGCAAAGGGCCTCACTAAGTAGCTGAGTCTGGCGGTGAACCACGATTGATCCTCCTGTCGCAGCCTCCCACATGCTGGGATTACAAGCGTGCGCCACCACGCCCGGAAGAACTGTATGTTTTTAACACTTTGAACTCCTGACTATGATGGATAATTGCAGCGCACTAGAGATATTTTTAAAAATGGTCAAATCATTGTGAAGAATTAAAACTGTAACTAAAGACAAAAAAAAGTAGAGCAAAAAGCACAAGATACAAGAAAAATAAAGGTAAATATGTAAGGATATACAAACTAATTAGACCAAGCATTCCATTTAAAGACAAATACTGATTCTGGGTTTTAAAAATTAAAACTCTATTTTTACATTCTTATTGTAACTTTTAATTTATATTTGCATTGTAATTTTACATGATAGATTTATAATGATATATTCATATATACACATAATTTTGTCTGTCTACTTTCCCATACCTCCCTCTAACTTCCCTTCTACCCCCCATATATAAAAATCTATATGCTACAATCTCACTGCTCAGGAGGCTGAGGCCAGGAGGAGGATTTTAAGTTTGAGGCCAATGCATGGTAACTTAGGGAGAACCTGTTTCAAAATAAAAATGGGTGAGGATGTAGCTCGGTGGTAGAGCACCACTGGGTTCAATCTCAGTCGCCACTATAACACACACACACACACACACACACACACACACACACACACACTCCTCTCTCTCTCTCTCTCTATCTATCTATCTATCTATATATATACACATACATACATCATACATACATGCTGTTCATTATATATATATATATATATATATATATATATATATAAAGATTGAGGATGCAGAAAGGTTTAAAATAAAATATTGGATTAAAATATACCAAGCAAATATTCTCCCACCCCAAGAAAACTTACTATTCAAAGTCTATTAACATCAGACCAAAGTGACTATAAGGTAAAATTGATACAGGAGAAAAAAAGAATGAGGATCATTATTAAATAACAAAAAGCCAGTCGACATATAAACTCAAAATAGTATAAAGGAAAACTTAAGAGATATAAAAGAGACAAATCAGCCAGGATCATAGGAGGTTTAAGTGCACATCTGTAATAGAGCATGTAAAAACTCAGCAAGTTCCGGGAGATTTCAAGGACATCGCAAGGTTGATGCACTGGACAAGTGGGTATGGCTCTCAGCTGGACAAGTGGGTATGGCTCTCAGCAACTACAGAAAGCAGAGTAACATTTCTAGCAATCATTCATGACACTTTTAAAAACTGACTCTGACTTACCATCAAGCAATCTCAACAATTTTCAGAGAGTTAGTGGAAGATGTACTGGACTCTTTGGCTTTAAACCCAGGATGACCTGTGTCCTTACGTAAAGAGGGAAATGGGTACAGATACTCAGAACAAATCATGTGAAGACAGAGGCCAATAAAGGCAAAAGCCTACCCCGCAAGCACCAGAAGCTAGGACGGAGGTGGGGAAGAGCCGCTGCTGCGGGCTCCAAGGAACCACTGTGCCTTGAGGGTCAGACTTCCAGCCCCTGGGACTCTGTGAGAAGTTTTCCTCCTCTCAGGGCACCCGGTTGTGCACTTTGTCACGGCGCCCCTACGAGGCACATACACTGTCTGTGTTCGGGAATTAAGACACATGCTTCTAAATGACTCATAGGTCAAAGAAAAAATTTAAATGTTTTGAACAAATGATATAATATCTAAACCTAAGAGGTAGAGCTACAAACTTGAGATGATTTATGTAAATGGTTCAAAAATCAAAGAAAAAAAATAAAAGAACTTTTTTAAATGCCTAAACTAAATGATGATGATATAATACCTAAACCTAAGAGAAAGTGTGGGCACTGTGAGGTCCGGCTGTGAGGCTGGCCTGAAGAGGCAGAGAACAAGGGAACTCCAGCAGGGGCAGGAAAGTGAGCCCAACCTTCCCCTGGGGGGCCTCGTAAGTCTACTTGCCCTGGTCCCTGTCAAGACCACCACTGGGGAGAAGCCACACTGCCTAGGTTCCTCCCTCTGCGCCCCAAAACAAGCCCCTCTGCTGACTCTAGTGGGTTCTCTTCCCATCAGATCCCCTCCCCAGCTTTCCTCCAATTAATGAGCCTGTTCTGGTCTGTAGAGCTGTTTTTCTTTCTTTTATCCCTATATTATTATTATTATTATTATTATTATTATTACTATTATTACTATTATCACTATTTTGGTGGTACTGGGGTTCCTGGAAGCCCTTCTACCTCTGGGCTACACTCCCAGACCTATTTTATATTTTTATTTGGAAACAGGGTCTCTTAAGCCAGAGCGTCTGGCTTCAAACCTGCGCAATCCTCCTGTCTCCGCCTCCCAAGCGCGGGGATGACAAGCGTGCGCCACCACGCCCGGCTTATCCCTATGTTACTTAACAGAACTAAAGTAATATTTAGAGAGACATTAATAGTTTACATTTATAAATCAAAAAAGAATAAACAGAAATGGGTTAATTATCCTAAATAAGTTAGAAGAATCTAAAAATAAACGTGGCAAAAGTAGAAGGAAGGACATAAAACTAAAGACACATATCAATGAATTAGAAAACAAAAACGCAGTAGATAGGACTGGGTGAATTTCACGAACATGATGGCGTTGCCTATTTGAAAAGCCAGTCAGAGGACGGGTGGTGCCCCATCCACCTACATCTGGGGAGCAGCGGACGCTTCACCAAGAGTGTGTGGCTACAGGTGCGTCCTTCGGAGCCGGAGGGACGAGGGGCCCAGGAGCGGCTCTCCCTGCTCACACCTCGGCCCTTGTTCTCTTAACCCAGGTCCTGGCCGACATGGAGACCCAGGTGCACCAGTTGCGGGAGGAGCTGATCAGCGTGAACGCGCAGCGGAAGCAGCAGCTGGTGGAGCTCGGGCTCCTGCGGGAAGAGGAGAAGCAGCGGGCGGCCAGGGACCACGAGGCGGCGGTCAGCCAGCTCAAGGCCGAGGCGGAGAAGATGAAGCTGGAGCTCGGCAGGACGCACGCGGCCGAGACGGAGATGGCGCTGGAGAAGGTGAGCCGAGCGGCGCCAGGCCGCGCTCCCCCTGGTCTACTGGGGTGCTGGGGTCCAGCCCACAGCCTGCTGCCTCCGAACCACACCCCCAGCCCTTGCTATTGTTGTTTTGAAACAGGGCCTAGCTGAGTTGCTGGGGCTCTTGCTAAGTTGCCGAGAAGGTAATAAATATGGAAATACTCCCTACGTTTATAAACTCTTTAAGGAGCAATTTAGATACACCTTCCCCTGTGGCCGAGAGCCCCAAAGTAATCTAGTAGATTTCCTAACTTTATCCTTAAGTTTCATGGAAGGGATCATATTCCATTCCATATTAATTAAGTATACATTGTGTAAAATGATGTTATGGTATTGTTAAGTATTATTATGATTAGGAATTCTTGGACCAAATTTTCCTAGGTTAAGACGGTAAGTTTCACTTTTTTCCTAGGTTGTCTAATAATTCCTAGACTTCATAGTTTTTCTATAACACCCTCACATAAATGATAACATGTATTTTTCCAGTTTTATATTTTAGTAGAAATAAGAAAGCTTTTTAGAAATATATTATTATTTAATATATTATTAAAATTAATGTCAGGATAATAGTTAACATTTTGGAGTTGACTCATATTCAAGCTACAATCTCAAATATTCTTTCTTTTGATATTCTGAAAAAGTACAAATATTTTAATTATGTACTAAACGTAAATTGCTAATAATCATAGCAGTTGTAAATTGCCCCTTGGATAATGTGTATCTTGGGAACAAGAAACTTAAAAGGGTTATTTCAGAATCATCTAATTCTATTCAAAAAAATTTTTTTTGCCTCTTCATCATCTTCAAATAATGTTGACCCCTCAAAGAGACCACAGCACCATTCTGAGCAGGAAACCCCTAGGAACGTGTCCTACACCCAGCTGTGATGCTCACCCGCTATTGAAAAACACTCCTGCATATCCTAAGAGAAGGCAGGACTACAGAGGCGGCAGCAGCAGGGTCGCCCATAGAGAGGGCCCTAGGACCAGACAGAGCCCCAGACTGCTGCGGGAGAGCGGAGGAAGGTTAAAAGAGAATAGCTGTAAAGGAAGGACTGAGGGAACTGCTACGTGTGAGAGCTTGGGGAGGAGACAGGAAGGCCATCGGGGAAAGGAATATGGGTGGATGTGTGCTCATGGAAGTAGACTGAGTGTGTGAAACGGAGAATTCTCAAGAATGTGACAGAAACCAGGGAGGCTGAGGGTTGAGGAAAGGTCACTGGATTGGAAACTGAGAAGCCACTGATGATCTTGGGCAGGGAAGCAGGGCTGCAGAAGCCGAGTGAGGAAGCGGGGAAGAGCGGCCGTGTGCACGCTGCCACCACCACTGTGAGCTACATGTGATGTGAGACTCTAGTGCACCAGCAAAAGTGTCGTAGTAAACAAAAGCAGATGGGAATACCGAAGCACTTTAAACAGCTCTGAAAGTTAAGATATTTGCTAGCAGTTCAAAATCCAGTTCAGCATTGAGGGCTTTAGACATCAGTTTTCTGTCATTGAGTATAAAGTTGAGGTCCAAAGAGAAGATAGCAAAAGCACCAGAGTAATAAAGAATCCGAAGGGAGCATCCCGGGGCCCAGGTTGTTTCAGTGGCATTCATCATGCCGAGGTGCTTAGGAAGGGATTCCTGAGTCCGCTCCTACCTGGGTTTCTTCAGCCGCCCTTTAGACCCAGGTGCTGTCTTCAATTATCTCCATAGGGCACAGTGCTGGAAGTAGAGTCGAAGGGAGTCAGTGATTGGCATGTGCACAGTGAACACTTCTTATCTGCCCTTGTAAAGTCTTCTCAAACAGAATAAAAAATTCCACAAAATATGAACCTTTGAAAAATTAAAGAACATTACTAAGTGATGATAGTAAGTTTCAGAAAATTCATGAAAACTTTGCCATTAAAACTTTGCCATTGTTTCAGAAAACTATTGAGCTATTTTAAGAATAACCTTTCCTTAATTAGGAGACATTTTAGAAAATAAGAAAAATAAAGAAGTGTGTGAAGCTGTTTCTGCCACCACCCATATATAACCAATAGCAATAATTTAGCAATATGTAAAATAGCTCTGTTGACTTCCATAGCTGCAGTCATACTAAAACAGTTCTATCTCTTTTTCTGGTGTTGCATTTTATGGATGTTATTTTATTTGGGGACATTTAGTTGTTGTTTTTTTTAATTTCATAGTGTGGGTATTGGTATCTTTATACTTAAAATTTTGTCAACACTTGTGTGTGTGTGTGTGTGTGTGTGTGTGTGTGTGTGTGTGGTGCTGGGGATGGAACCCAGGGGCATTCTACCTCCAAGCTAAACCCCCAACCTTATTTTTATTTTGAAACAGAGTCTCAATATGTTACGGAGGGCCTCAAAGTAGCCGAGGCTGGCCGAATTTTGTCAACATTTCCAATTTTTACCCCAAAGGTTAAAATCTCCATAGAATTACCAGGCCGATTAATATTATTAATATTTTTCCCATTTTGTGGAAAAGGCATTTTTAATTTACGATTTTAAGAGCAAGTTCAACATTGCACTAGATTTCTTATTTGTATTTCAGTGTCTATGAAATAAAAATTATACCTATTTATGCCTTTTGCCAATTTTACTTTTTTTAGGGTCCTGATATTTTTCTCATGAACTTATATATGCTTTCTTTACAGTTTGAATGCCAAAACCCTTTATTGTGGAAAAAGTTTTTGGTGTTTGCCTTTTAATTTCATGATATATATTAAAAATTATTTGTATTTAGTCAAATCTCTTCATCTTTTCCTTTTTGAGTACCCCAATATAAATTGCTGTTTTAAGCTTAACATTTTGATACTAAAATTATATCAACACATCAAGCATTTTCGAAACCTTATGAATTTGACATAACATTTAGCAGCTTGGTTTCTGGCCTGTAATTTTAAGTGGTATCTGAAGGATTATACTGGAATTCTGCCAGCCTGAAGTCATTAAAAGACTCTGAGCACAATTCAGCATCTTTTTCAAATTTAAGAAAGGCTTCATATGGCATAATTATTCAGAGCTAAGGTCACAGAAACTACTTAAACCTTTGAAATTTATAATTAAAGGATTAATATTACCTTATGAAGACATTGTCATGTTGGCTTAAAAAGGATTTCTAATCTCACTCAGTTCTGGTCTTCCTACTTTGATCTTTTCCTTGACTTTTTTCTTTGCTAAAGATATGAATTTTTAGATCCTTGAATTTTAAAATTAAAGATTAAGATTTATAAAAATTGATTGACAAATGGCATCCAGTATAATTTTTATTATCTCACAAATGATGATTAATTTAAAGTTGGCATTTTCCTGTTTTTAAGCTACAGTCCGATGTAATGGACTATAATGGAATCTCTAAACATAACAGTAAATTAATTTATAAAAGAAAACACACAAACACCAACTTGGAAAACTTAGGATGTAGACATAATTTGGATGCAGTGAGTTGGTGTTCATTTACATTGAGGCTTAAAATTTCGAAGTGTCACCGGGCCTAGTGGTGCACGCTTATAATCCCAGCATTTGGGAGGCTGAGACAGGAGGATCGTGGTTCACAACCAGCCTCAGACCCTTTGCAACTCTGTGAGACCCTGTATCAAAATAATAAAGACTAGCCGGGCGTGGTGGCGCACGCTTGTAATCTCAGCATTTGGGAGGCTGAGACAGGAGGATCATGGTTCACAACCAGCCTCAGCTACTTAGTGAGACCCTTTGTAACTCAGTGAAACCATGTGTCAAAATAATAAAGACTAGCCGGGCGTGGTGGTGCACGCTCCTAATCCCCGCAACTTGGGAGGCGGAGACAGGATCGCGCAGGTTCGAAGCCAGCCTCACTGGTTTAAGAGACCCTGTTTCCAAATAAAAATATTAAAAAATAGGCATCTGGGAGTATAGCCCGGAGGTAGAAGGGTTTCCAGGAACCCCAGTACCACCCCCCAAAAAATTTTAGTGATGCCGGTTTATGTACCTCCTGTGTAACAGGAGGTGACGTGTTTTCTTTGACTCTTGACTTGGCTCTCCAGATGGTCCCTACTTTTATCTGGGTTCTAATTTGAGGCACCTGTTTCACAGGTAGGCAACCAAGTCAACACTAGGGTCAGGTGTGAGGTGTTTGTTTATTAAACAAAAAGAGCAGGGTATCAATCACCATCCCTGCTTGGATATTTACCCTGAAAAGGTCTCCCGTTCCTACCTGAGTGGGGCTGCAAGGCCCAGTGCAGGGGGAGTGATGGAAAGGGAGGGGCCTGTGGACAGGAAAGGGCTGCTCCCTGCTGAACAGTCCCCTGCCCGCCCTCCTTCTGCTGCTTTGCTCTAGCAATCTGAGAGATCCAGGTAAGAGCTTAACTTCAAAGTCAAGTCTAGTTTACCAAGGCTAGAGAAATGTTTTACTTGGAGAAAATTAAGAGGCAGTGTTTATATTAAGATTATTTGAGTCTCGCTAGGTTGCCGAGTCTCACTACTTGCTGAGGCTGCCCTTGAACACTCAGTCCTCCTCTCTCAGCCTCCCAAGGGCTGAGATTAACAGGTGTGTGCCACCATGCCCAGCTAAAACAGTATTTTTAATGAATGCCTTTTGGGCTCTAAAACTGACTTTAGGTTATAGATAACTAGGCTATATTTATTTTAATACTTATGCAACCTTGCTGATGCCTTCCCACAGCACATCAACATTCCAGCAGCATTTAATGCTCTCAGAAGTATTTTCTACTTTTAGGAAGCTCAGGGGAGGTGCAGTGGGGGACGGCGCCGGCCTATTCCATTCTCCCCAGTGCTCGGCATAGACTTCCTGTGAATGGCGAGTACAGAGGGAGCCAGTGGGTACCGGGCGTGGTGTGCTGAGTCTCTGAGGCTGCAGAGCGCCGATGTGGGGAGGAGCGGAAGAGGTCTGGGCTTAGAGGCAAGTCTGACTGTAACTCTTACTCATACTAGAAGAGAAGTCATTCCCTATGGGCCTGAGTTTTTTGATCCAATATTATAAAGATTAAATAAATGAATAATTGAAAGTGATCAAGAAATTTAACTAAATTGAATACGAAATTAAAATTAGAGTACTGTAGGGATGCGTGCATACCCATGTTCACAGCAGCACAATTCACAAAAATTATAGAGCCAAGTTAGGTGCCACTCAGTAGATGAACGGGTAAAGAAAATAGAGCGTATGGACGGAATTAAAGAACATCATGCTACGTGAGATCTGCCAGGTGCAAAATGAGAAACCATTAGAATAGTGCAAGGGGCTTGGGGAAGAAGAAGGGAGAGGGAAAAGGAGGCTGGAGGAAAGAAATCGCTCATAAAACATTCTGTGTGCATATGATCACACTACTACCGATCGCTCTAGTGTGTGCAGGAGAGAAGAGGCAGGTGGCGTGGGTGAGGAGGAGACACTCCCAGAGATGCGTGTATACTCATGAGCATATCACTTTGAATATGACCATGCACCAAGAAAGAAAGAAAAAAGACTTTAAGATTAATGATTAAAAACAGCCATTTATAGCCGGCCGTGGTGGCGCACACTTGTAATCCCCGTGCTTGGGAGGCAGAGACAGGAGGATCGCGCAGGTTCGAAGCCAGCCTCAGCTGGCTTAAGAGACCCTGTTTCCAACTAAAAAAGTATAAAAATAGGTCTGGGAGTGTAGCCCGAATGAAGAAGGGTTTCCAGAAACCCCAGTGCCACCAAAACATACACACACACACACACACACACACACACACACACACACAGAGTCATTTATAAAATTTACAAAGTGCTGATAGTGGGAATTAAAGCCTTTGGTAATCTGTATTATGGACTTTAAAAATATCCACCTCTTTTAACCATCTAAAAATGATCGATTGCTGGGCATGGTGGTGCATGGTTGTAATCTCAGCATTTGGGAGACTGTGACAGGAGGATCGTGGACAGCCTCAGCTACTCAGTGAGGCCCTCTGCAACTTAGTGAGATTCTGTTTCAAAATAAAGAATACAAAATAAGTCTGGGGATGTAGCTAGGAGGTACAATGCCCCTGGGTTCAATCCCCAGTACTGCAAAATAAATAAATAAATAATCAGTCATACTTTCGAATATTGTAAAAAATTCAATTGGCAAGCCAGGCATGGTGGTGCATACCTATATTCCCATTACTTGGGAGGCTAAGACAGAAAGATCACAGGTTCCAGGCTTTTTTGAGCAATTTAGAATGACCATTTTTCTTTTTTTTAATAAATTTTTATTGGTGCATTGTACTCATACATTTTAATGGGATAAAAACCTTGTGGAGCTGGGCGTGGTGGTGCACGCTTGTAATCCCCACACTTGGGAGGCAGAGACAGGAGGTTCGCGCAGGTTCAAAGCCAGCCCCACTGGCTTAAGAGACCCTGTTTCCAAATATAAAAAAGTATAAAAATAGGTCTGGGAGTAGGAGTGTAGCCTGGAGGTAGAAGGGTTTCCAGGAACTCCAGTACCACCCAAAAAAAAAAAAAAATACTTGTGGAGATATACATGCACACATCACTCAATCAGCCCATACCCAACCCCTAACCCCTTATCTCCCCCTCCCGTCTTCCCATGCTTGGTTTCCTGATTGACTTTGGTATGCTTGTTTAAGTACATCATGTGCTTTAAAGAGTTTCCCTCTTCCCCCTCCCATCCCCAGATATGTCACCTTCATCGCTCCACTATAGGGTCCCTTCTTCATCTAGAGTTCCTCCTGTTACCCATCTCTCCCTAGTTTCGCACATTAGGAAAAGCATCTGATTTCTTATTTTTTGTGACATTCACTGTAAATGCCATAATTTTGTTCTCCCTTATGGCTGGGCAAAATTCTATTGTGTACACATCCCATAGTTTTGAAATCCACTCATCTGTTGAAGGACATCTTGGCTGGTACTATAGTTTGGTATTTTGGTTTTCATCCTTTTTGGTAGATACCCAGAGGTGGTACTGCTGGATCATATTGTAAGATCATTTTCCTTCTTCTGGGGATCTTCGATACTGTTTTCCAAAGTGGTTGCACTAATTTGCAATCCCACCATCAATGTATTAGAGCTTCTATTTCTCCACATCCGATCAATTACAGATTGTTTCTTCTTTGGAAGTCCTTCTTTTAATTTCCACACTGATTCCCACTTACTGAAATCCTGAAAGCCAGAAGGTGAGTAACTTTAAGATGATCCACCCAAAACCAATTTTTTTTCTAATAGAGGTCACTTGGATCTGGGAATCTGCTGAGAGATGTGGTGAGGTAGAGGCAGCTTCTAGTGCTTCCTGGCTACACGGTTGCAGGGACCTGCTGGCCCTGTCCAGTCCTGGCCTTGCCCTCCAGCAGGCTCCAGACCCAGCCTACCAAGGCCATTTTTCAAAACAAAAATTCAAAGAGTTGGGACTATAGCTCAGAGGAATAATGCTCATGGGTTCAATCCCCACCACAAAAAAAAAAAAAAAAAAAAAAAATCAATGGGAAAAGGAACTTAGTAGCACATTTTAAACAGTATATACCACAATCACATAGCTTTTATTTCAGGAATGCAAAGATGGTTTGTTATTAGGAACACTATCAATATGATTCATTGTATTGGTTAATTAAAAGAGGAAAATTGTGCGTGGTCCTTTCTGTATTAGTTAGGGCAAGCCTAAACTTTTGTAAAAAAAAAAAAAAAAAAGAACCCCTAAGTATGGTGGATAAACTAGATAGATAGGTAGATAGGGAAGCATATTTCACTATATATCACGGTCTAGAGGTGTTAGGGTGAGATGTCTGTTGCCCTCCACATGGTGCTCCCATCTCTGTATTGTATTAAAGGCTGCAGCTCCACTTGACACCATATTCCAACCAGTAGGAAGGGGGAGAAGACGACAAGGGCAGGTCACCTTCTTAGAGGAAGTGCTGTGGAAGTGGAATCCAGTGTCCTCATATCCTATGGAGAAGACTTCCTCCCAAGGCCACAACTAGGGAAGCAGGGGCCTGATAGTATGCACAGTGCTAAAAGTTGGGAGGAGGTTTCTAAACAGAGAAGAGATGCAGAGAAGAGTCAGCAGCACGGCATCTCTTAATATTTCCATATTTGGTGCCTCTTTTGTGTAAAGAGGCCTGGGCATTGAGGACGTAACAGTGAACAAAAGAGGAAGACAGTCCTAACCCCTCAGCTCAGTCTACCAGGAGGCGTGGACTCTAAGCCACGATTTGGCTATGTGTACACAACTCATGTAGGATTGTAAATGTGTCTATTGCGATGCTGCTGGGGTGAGAGAGAATGAGGGGCTCTGGCGAGACGGGGCTGGGCTGTTTAGCAGTGTGGTCGGTGTTGCCATCATCAAAGAGGCAACTTCAGTACAAAGACAAAGGAGTTGAGTGAGGCCTAAGGCCACCTGGGGGAAGCAATTGCCAATACGGAGAACCGCCAGTGGGAAGTCCCTTAGGCACGAGTGTGGCTGAGGAAGAACAGGAAAACCGCCTTGGGAGAGAGGGGTGGGCAGAGGAAGAGACCCCCAAGGCCGCCTCATGCTGCGCCTCTGAGCCCCTTCCCAGCATGTGGGCCTTGAGTCATCGGAGGACACGAGAGGGTTACACTGCAGAGAAGTGTTCAGTTGCATGAGAACAAGACGAGAAGCCCATGAATTAGAAGAGGGCTTTGGTGATCCAGGCGAGAGACGAGAGATGGTTATGGCAGCTTAGACCAGAGTAGTGGCAGGGGAGATGGTCGGAGTCCACATACATTACAGTTTGAGTCAACACAGCCTTCTAACAGCTCTGATAGAGGGCCTGATGTTACCGGCGGGTTCAGTCCTGTGGGGGGCAAGTCCACTAGCGGTCGGGGGCCTCAGAAAGATGGGTCAAAAGGCAGGCGGCGTTCTGCAGATCCTTATCTGCAGCGGTTCTTTTCCCCTCTATGAATTCCTTAAGTTTTTAGTTACGACGCTTTGGGAAAGAACCTGGGGTGGACAAAGGCTTCTTGAGCCAATGACACTTTATTACAAAAACCCAAGAAATTTATACACTTCACCAGTAAAGTTAAGAGAAACGGGGGCGGTCTTTTAGCTGGCTGTTGACCCTCGAAGAATTAACTTCTGTTTCTCTCCAAGGTCTTGCAGATAAGCAGCTCCAGGTGGCAGCCTCCCAGGATAGTCAAGGCTTGGGAGCTTCTCGGGAACTTTTCCTGGAACTTTCCATCTTTTGGGCTCAGTTCATATAGCAAGTGTGGGGAGATGTGGTGATTCAGGTGGATGTGATGGAGTTTTTTCAGGTGTTGGCATCTTATCTTTTAAATCTGAAAGCTTAAGCATACTCACAACACAGTTTGGCAGACAAAATACCACAAACAACACCACAAGGTTCTTAGTTCTAATTGTCAGATGTATTTCCTTAACTGCTGAGCACTCTTCTTTAAACAACAAGCCTATTAAAAGAATCCACTTCCCTGTCACAAACTCTCTGCAACCTGCTTCTAACTTTCTAATTCCTTTCCCAGTTGGGACTTTCTTATGATAAGCTCTTCTTCATGCAAAAATACTTTTCTTACTCTTACGGTATTTCTTTTCCTTCATACATATATATTTAGAATGTCTGTCCTTTATTTTGTAATATTCATTTCTAACTATGCGGCCATTTTTTCTATCTCCTGGGGTGCTCACACTGAGGTAAAAGTTAACAGTCTTTTTCTTTGGGTCTATTGTATTCGGGCAGCTAAGTTGTTTCTTTAAGGTCACACACAAAGTTTTTCTCTGTCTCTAGGCAGGATTTCAAGGGTGAATAATTATTTTGAACTGAGCTACTTTTGCCGGAGTGATAGATAGTGATGAAGGTCGGAGGCCATTTGTGATTGCTGCAGCTGGGGTGCTTATCACAGTACCTGAATTCTGGCCAGTTTCTCATTATTGTTGAGCAGAGCCTAGGACGTTTAGACAAATTATTAGAAAGTTTATCTCCACGGACTCAGTTTCTTTTTATAGTCCTAATTTCACATCACTGGAGCAATTCGTGTAGAAAGTTAAAAGAAATAATAGTGAAGGGTATCTAAAAGTGGGGGGTACTTTAGCCAGAGACGATACCTCCTTCTCGGGGCGTTTTTGCCGATTAACTATGTGGAGTGGGGTTCTCAACACATAGATGCCGAGGCAGCAGGATGTCTTGGCAGCCTGAGACTGAGAATATTAGCCAGGAATTACCTTACACCTGGGAGGAAATATGGCAGCTCAGTTCTCTGGGGGATGAGATTACATGTGGTTTTCAAATTGCATTTTTTTGTATTTTTTTTTTTTTACACTTTCTATGTTATAAATGCTCTACAAGCTGAACAGTGAAATTCAGAAGTCACAGTCTGGTCATATTGTTGCCCACACTGTTCCAAATCTTGGGAATAGCATCAGCCTACTTCCAGGTTCTGCCCAGAGACCAGAGTCACAAAGAAAAGAGCATGTTAGCCTGCAGCCATGGCACCACACCAGCTGACCTGGGACACCAGGCAGGAGGATTGTGATGTCGCTGCCCCCCCCCACTCTCCATGGGAGAAGGCGCTCCAGACTCTCCACCTTCTGGGTCCTGGTCACCTTTGCCTAGAGCAGCAGCAGCAGCAGCCCCCACATGGAGCTCTTGTCATCGAGTCTGGAATCTTAATGGGGGACAGAGGAAATGTCGACTTCTCTGACTTCCAACTTCCCATCTTGCAAGGAGAGTCAAGCCTTGGGACTCATAGAAAGGAACGAAGAGAATTGTAACACCCCTACAAAAGAGCAGGCTGTCAGGCTGAGACCCCTGAGGGACACTGGACCACCTGGCGCCAAAGAGAAGAAGGTAAGACGGAGACACTCTCTGTGTTCCTAGGGATCTTGCTAGAAAACGATCTTCATTGCCCAGTTGAGCTAGGCCCTGGGGATATAGCAACATTCCCTCCCCATAAGCTGAGTCATTTGAATAAGAAGAGGGGTAATGGAAGAAATAGACTGTGATTACCCTGAACTGAAATTGAGGCCATCACCAAAGTCTGCTGGACTTCATGCCCTGAGAAACACCAGGAAAATATCTTGAAGTGTGGTGGAAACAGACGGAATTGGGAAGAACTTCGTGGAAGTTGTAGACTGTGAATCAATGGTACTCCCCAGCTCCTTTGCTTAAAAATTTACAAAGTTAGCCAGGCATGGCGGTGCATCTTTGTAATTCCAGTACTCCAGAGCCTGAGACAGGAGGATTGCAGGTTCCAGGCCAGCCTCGGCAAGGCCTTCTGCAATTTAGGAACACTCTGTTTAAAAATAAAATAAGAACCGGGCATGGTGGGGCATGCTTGTAATCCCAGCATTTGCGATACTGAGACAGGAGGATTGCAGTTCGTGGCCAGCCTCAGCTACTTCTTAGGCCCTTTATAATTCAGTGAGACCATGTTTCAAAATAAAGACTAAATAATAGGGCTAAGGGTGTAGCTCAGAGGTGGAATGCTTCTGGGTTCCATCCCCAGTACCACAAAAATAAATAAATAAATAAATAAATAATAAAATAAAATAGTAAAAGCTGAGAGTGTCTCAGAGAGGTAGAGCAGCCCTATGTTCAATCCCCAGTACAAAAACAACAACAAAACACACACACAAAAATTACAAAGTGCCACTACCTAAAACAAGTTAAGTTGCTGTGGCACTTATAGCTGTCTGGGCACAGATTTGCATAGTCCCATTTCTCTATCTCTTCTTATTTTTTCTACTTCTTTGTTTAAATTAATTAGTTTTAAATCACAGTTACCATTTTAACCAATTTTTGGTACAGTCAGTGGCACATTTTGTACCACACAACTGTCACCATCAGCCTCTCCAGAACGGTTTGCATCTTGCAAAACTGGAACTGTACCATTAAGCAGTGGCTCCCCATGACCCCCTCCCTCCTGCCCTTGGCGACTACCGTGTTCCATCCTGCCTCTACATACCTGCATACTCGGAGGCACCTGATGTGATGGAATCACACAGTAGTTGTCCCTTCCTGTCTGGCTTAATCCACTTTGTATAGTGTCTAGGTTCCTCCATGGTGCATCATGTGTTGGAATTTTTTTTTAAGGCTGAATAATATTCCTCTGTGTGTGTGTATAACACATTTTGTTTACCCATGCATCTGTTGATGGACACTTGGGTTGCTTCTTCCTTTTAGCTATGGTGAATAATGCTGCCATGAGCCTGGGTATACAAACATCTGCTCTTGCTCCTGCTTCCAGTTCTTTTGGGTATATGCCCAGACGTGAAATTGAGGAATACAATTATTCTTTTTTTGAGGAAGTGCCACATGCATTCCCTAAGGGCAGCTCCGATTTCTTCACATCATGGCCAGCACTTTGTGTGTTTATTTTAAAACAGCCATTGGAATAGGTATAAAGTAGTATCTACTTCTTAACTGTCTCCCTCGCCAAAGACGCCATCTGCTGTGCCCACTCCAGACAGCTCCCTTTCCACAAATGGGTGTGACAGCTTCCCCCCACAGCCTCACATGTACTGTCCCTGTGCCCAAGACCTGCAGCTCAGCACCCTCCCTCCAAGATGGTACCTGTCCTTGGCTAACAAAACATATTTTTGTATTTTTTATTTTTATCCTGATAGATTTGGGAAAAGAACTCCTCAAAACAAAACAACATATGAAGAATCATATAAGACAGAGAAAATGCCTATATGGTATGAAAACAGGAACATTTGTAATTTCCAAGTTTACTTTTTTACATCCTATAAAATCCATATGATTTTTTAAAGTGACTATGAATAATCATGGGATAAGTGATTGGTATTTTTAAATACCTTTCTTTAAATATGAGTTACTCTTACATTTAACTCTTCAAAGTAGTTATTTCTTTTTAATAATCAAAATGATAGGAAAAGACTTCTAAAATGTTGTTTACCTACATTCTAATTATTCCATTGGATTGAGAATCTTGGCTCTATAAATACTCATATTTCTACAAGTCAGACTTAATATATTCTCCAACATCAGGCCAAATTTATCTCTTTTCCACACATATTAAAACATTGGTTTAAAAATACTTTAATTCATTCATCTGTTGATAGACATCCTCGCTGGTTCCATAGTTTGGCAATTATGAATTATGTAACTATGAACATAGATCTGCATGCATTCTTTTGGTAATTTGGTTTCCGTTCTTTTGGGTCGGTATCCAGAAGTGGTATTGCTAGATCATATGGTAAGGTTGTTCCTATTCTTCTGAGGATCTTCCATACTGTTTTCCAAAGTGGTTGCACTAATTTGCAATCCTACCAACAATGTATTAGAGTTCCCACTTCTCCACATCCTCACCAGCATTTGTTGTTGTTTGTGTTTTGACTGATTGCCATTCTAGTTGGAGTTAGGTGAAATCTCAAGGTAGTTTTAATTTGCATCTTTCTGATTGCCAGTGATGTTGAACATTTTTCATACAGCTATTGGCCATTCATTTAATGAATTATAAAACTATGGGTTATGTACACAATGAAATTTTACTCAGCCATAGAGAAGAACAGAATTACATCATTTTGGGAGAAATGTATGGAACTGGAGAACATTATGCTAAGTGAGATTAGTCAGTCACAAAAAGTAAAAAATTGGATCTCCCTAATACATGGAAGCTGGGAGGGGAGGGGAAGGGTCATAGGAACTCTATACAAAGGAGAAACCATAGATGAGCAAGTAAGGCAACCTAACTTAAGGGTATGGGGGGGAATTCCTTAGTATACATGATGTACATTCACAAACAGCCAAACACGAGGAGGGAATGGGAGGGAATGGGGTAGGAATTGGTGAAGTGCTGTCCCTGTTCTCAAGACCTGTAGGAATTGGGGAAGTGTGAAATGAGTGATAAATTATATTAGTTTAATAGTTGGGAATTTTTTAAGTATTAAAATCCCCTAGTTAAGCTGGGCATGGTGGCACACGCATATAATCCCAGCATTTGTGAGGCTGAGACCAGAGGATCACAGTTCGTGGACAGCCTCAGCTACTTAGTGAGGCCCTCCGCAACTCAGTGAGACCCTGTTTCAAAATAAAGAATAAAAAATAGGGCAGGCAGTGTAGCTCGGAGGTCAGATGCCTCTGGATTCCATCCCCAGATCCACAAAAAAAAAAAAAAAACCCAGTTATATAGAAAATCCCTTTAACTCTCATGTTTAAAACTACATTTCTAGACACTGCTGAATTTGTTAATCAGTCCTAAAAGGTTTTTGTTGATTCTAAAAGTTCTAAAAGTTTATTGTGTCTTGTAAGTATAAGATCAGTTCTTCTTTTCTTTTATATTCCTTTTATTTCTTTCTCTTGCCTTATTACTCTGGCTAGAGTCTCGAAAACTATATTGAAAATGAGTGGTGAGAGTGGGCATCCGTGTCTTGTTCCTGAATTTAAAGGGAATTCATATAGTTTTTCTCCATTCAGTATGATGCTGGCTATGTATATTGCCTTTATTATGTTGAGGTAAGTTCCTTCTATTCTAGTTCTCTGCGTTTTCTTTAGCATGAATAGGTGGGTGTTTGATTTTGTTGAATGCCTTTTCAGTGTCTATTGGTCATGCAATTTTTGAAATGATCATGTAATTTTTGTCCTTAGTTTTATGTGGTGAATTACGTAGATTGTTTTTCATATGTTAGACCAGCCTTGCATCCCTGCAATGACTCTGACTTGGTCATGGTGTATGACTTTCTTGGTGTAGTTTTGAGTGCCCATTGCTAGTATTTTGTTTAGAAGTTTCACATGTAGCCGGGTGTGGTGGCGCACGCTTGTAATCCCCGCAGTTGGGAGGCAAAGACAGGAGGATTGCCGCAGGTTCAAAGCCAGCCAGCCAGCCAGCCGTGCTGGCTTAAGAGACCCTGTTTCAAAAAAAAAAAAAAAAAAAACCTATACAAAAAAAATAGGTCTGGAGTGTAGCCCGGAGCTAGAAGGGCTTCCAGGAACCCCAGTACCACCAAAAAAAAAAAAAAAAAAAAAAAAGTTTCACATCTAAGTTCATCAACAATGTTGGCCTGTAATTTTCTTTTCTTCAGCTGCCTTCATTTAGTTTTGGTATTAATGTGATGCTGACTTGCTCCATAGAATGTGTTTGGGAAAGTCCCATCTCTTTCAACTTTAGCAAAGTGTCTAGATACAAAATCAGAAGTGTTTCTATGTGCCAACCATAAATCCACTAAAAAAGAAATCCAGAAAATATTTTCACTCACAATAATCTCAAAAACAATAAAATACTTAGGAATAAATATAACCAAGAAGGTAAAAGACCTCTACAATGATAATTATAAAATATTAAGGAAAGAGATGGAGGAAAACCTTAGAAGGTGGAAGGTTCTCATGCTTTTGGATAGACAGAATAAATATCATCAAAATGGCCATTCTTCAAAAACTGATCTACATATTTAATGCAACCTCCATTAAAATACCATGGTAATTCTCCACAGACATAGAAAAATCAGTTCATAAGTTCATTTCAAACAACAGAAAACCCAGAATAGCCAAAATATTTCTTAGCAAAAAGAACCATGCAGGAGGCATCATACTATCTGACTTCAAACTATTCTACAGAGCCATAGTAATAAAAAAAAAACATGATGTAATCACAAAAGCAAACACATAGACCAATGGAACAGAATAGAAGATTCAGAAACAAATCCACACACAGCCAATTGATTTTTGACAAAGGGGCCACAAACATACACTGAAAAAAGCCTCTTACAGTTTGGGCAGAAATGGTTATCGATATGCAAAAAAGTAGAAATATATCCCACTTTCTTACCCTGCAGAAGAGTCAATTCAAGATGGATCAAAGACCTAGAAATTTGACCAGAGATTTTTCAGTTACTTGAAGAGAGCAGAGGACTAACACTCCAACGTATAGGCACGGGTTAAAACTTCCTCAACAAGACCCCAAAGGCACAAGAACTTAAAATGAGGATTAACACATGGGACTGCATTAAACCGACGAGCTTATGTGCAGCAAAGAAACTACCAAGAACCTCAACAGAGAGCCGACAGAATGGGGGATCGTTGCCAGCTACCTCTCCAATAGAAAACTAATACCTAGAATATACAACGAAAGAAACTCACCACAAAAAACAAAAACAACCCAATCAAAAAACGGGCAAGTGAACTAGACACTTCCAAAAGAAGAAAGGACAAGTGGCCAATCAATGTATGAGAAAATGTCCAACATCATTAGCAATCAGATGCAAATCAGAACTACCCCGAGATTTCACCTAACCCCAATTAATGTCAGTCATTAAAAACACAAACAACCATAAATGCTACGGCGGATGTAGAGAAGTAGGAACGCTGATACGCTGTTGGTGGGACTGGAAAGTAGTGCTATCACCTTGGAAAATAGCACGGAAGATCCTAGGAAGAATGGGAGCGAACCTACCATATGATCCAGCCGTGCTACTCCTGGGTCTCCACCCAGAAGAATCAAAGCCAGTAATAATACCATAGTAACGCATGCATGTCTATGTTTATAGTGGCACAATTCACAGTGACCAAACTGACACCAGCTGAGATGGCCATCAGATGAATGGATTGCAAAACTGTGGGATAAAGACATAATACACTTCTACTCATTCATAAAGAACCACATTATGTCATCTGCAGGGATTTGATGGAACTGGAGGATATTATCTTAAGTGAGATTAGTTAGTCACAAAAAGTGAAGGATCAGATGTCCTCCCTCACATGTGGAAGCTGGGGTGAAACTGGGACACAGGAGGTTCTCCAGACAAAGGAGAAACCTTAGTGAAGGAGAGACCCTAACTGAAGGAGGAAGGAAAGGAAGACTTGAAAAGGGCAACACCTCTGTGGACATGATGTAGACACATAGACAGACTTATCAAAGCCAATCACTGTGCAGAACACAGGGAGGAGGAGGGGGAGGAGGGGGAGGGAGAGAGGGGGGGCTGGGGGAGCCTCAGCGAGTGCTCTGTGCATGTATGCCTCTATCATTCCGAACTGCATCAAGATGTATGACTACAGTGCACCAGTAAAATACATAAATAAATAAAATGACATTTCCTTTAAAGATATTTTATTTGAACTGACTGGTTATGTTAGCAGGATATATTTGAAACTTTTTATATATTAAGGTTAGATATACTTGATGCTGAAAGAGTTACTACCGCACACATGTATCACACTACTTAGATACACTAATGACTTTCAGAGATAGAATATCCTGTATCACTGTACTTAGGGCTGCAGCACTAGTAACCCAGCCAGGTAGAGAGTACTGGACCACATTTTTGTGTGTTTTTCAGAGTGTATTACAAATTATTATTGAAAGAAAAAGAGAGCTATGTTTCTAAGTGTGTGCAGATGTGAGTTCTGGCTAGCGTGACTTTTTCTTAGTCATCTATGGTATTTTCTTGGCAGAGAAAACATGTTTGTTCCCACTGCACGTCTTTAGCAGATCAATGGATGTCCTAGGGATACCCCAAGGAAGCAACCCAGGGTCATGGAAAATACTCTTAAAATATCGGTATCTTTGAACCTCATTTTTGACAGTTGCTTATGTAATCATACGTTTCATATTTTTTGAATGAGAAAGTTTAGCAGATTTTTAATGAGCTTTGAATATTTATAAATTAAGCCTATATGTCTATAGATTCTTATAATTTGGCATGAATTATGGTGTTTATTCAATCCAAACTAATTTAAAATATAAAGAAATATATATTTTATAGACTTTCTGAGAACAAGAAATGAGCATAGTTTTCATACTTACATGATAGCCATTCAGTACTATATTTGGTGTCTAATAGCACGGAGAGGCTGTAAATGGATTATGTGAACTTCCGAATCTCTGTAACTTCTTAAAAATTTTATGAGTGGATGAATCAGCATATATTCAACAATCATTTACTACAATCTTAGTTTAGAGTTGGGGAAGATCACAAAAAAGATATAAAACTTTTTCAGTGCTGTCTTGGGATTTTTCTTATTGTAATGATAATGAAAAATTCTAAGCATAAAAGAAACACAAACTATGCAGTTATGCATAATAAAATTGTACATTAGGGTACAGTGCCGGAAAGTATGAGGTCTATAGTAATCAGAGGATGTTTTGAGGAAGATGTGAGTCTTGAGGCGCAGTATTGGAGCTGCCCTGGATAGGAGGCATTTGCTGGAGCCGGCAGAGGGATGACATGGGAAGCTCTGAGCGCAGGACAGCTTCAGGAAGTGTGAGGCAGTCGTCGTTCATGAAAACTCTCATTCTAAAAAGGACTGCAGGTTACTATATTGCCTTCTTAAACTTTTTACTTAGACTTGGTGAAAGTTTTCAAAGTAGTATAGAGAATCCCCATGCAGACGTCACCCAGCTTCCTTTAATGCTGGCATCTCGTTTGCCCACGGTACAATGACTAAACCCAGGAAATTGATGTAGTACTGGGAAGTTATTCATTCTCCATTTGTAAGATGTATTTGGAGAAATGCAGAGAGAATAGGCAGATATCCCTGGACTTTTGCCCACTGGCTTTACCGCCCACTGTGAATGGTGGGTCAGACTGTGGCTCCTTCGTTACTCAGAGCTACCTTGAGGTTTTGGCTTTTTCTGTATTTAAATTATGCTGAGGATGTTTGGAAAGAGTGCTTTTTTTTCATTTTTGTTGTTTTATGTCATTAGGGGAGAAATTATTGAAGTTCAAGTATGAAATGTGTGTGTGTGTGTGTGTGTGTGTGTGTGTGTTTTACTGGGCTAGAACTCAGGGGCGTTCTACCTCTGAGCTACACCTCAACCCTATTTTATTTTATTTTATTTTATTTCCAGTACTAGAGATGGGACCCAGGGGCATTGTACCTACAAACTACACCCCAGTCCTATTTTTTAGTCTTTTTAGTTTTGAAACAGGTTCTCACTGAGTTGCGAAGGGCCTAGCTAAGTAGCTGAGGTTGTCCATGAACCGTGATCCTCCGGTCTCCACCTCTTGAATGCTGGGATTACAAGTGTGCGCCACCACACCCGGCGTTAGTTAGTTAGTTAGTTAGTTAGTTAGTTAGTTAGTTTTGAAACAGGGTCTCACTAAGTTGCTGAGGGCTTGATAAGTTACTGAGGCTGGCCTCGAGCTTGTGATTTTCCTGTCTCAGCCTCCCAAGTAATGGAATTACAGGCATGCACCACCATGCCGACTTAAATATGAACTTTGAAATGCATGATTCTTTTGAAGTAAGGGATCTGATCTAAAAATAATAATAAAGGAAAAAGAAGACGAAGCTAAAAAGAGATTCATGAAAGCAGCACCCACAGCCCATGCCTGCTGCGGGTTTCAGTGCCTCCTATGCAGGCGCCTCACTCTGACTCTGCAGCCTCCTGAGCTAATGTTAGGTCAGCACCTCAACTGGACAGGACTCAGTACAACAGACCTCTAGACAACACAGATCCAAATTTTTTAGAATTGAAAGCTGTGACTGAAAATTGCCATGTGTTTAGTTAGCATTCTCAACAGCATTCCTACAGAACAGCAACCCCCGCCCCCCGAGAATGGAGGTGAGAGAGGTACTATTTTTACTTCAACTTTTTTTAAAAAACAGAATGAGTACTGGGCTGAGACGTGATGCGTGAGAAGTCAGTGCAGCTCCAGGAGTCCTATAAAAACTCCAAATTGAAGTCATCTGGGATTAACAGACTCATGAGTAGATGGTGGTTTCTTCAGTAATGGCTGAATGCTGCTTATCTCAGTAACTTATCAAACCCTGCTCTTTGAATGCCATGGTTAGTAGTATCTTCCCTGTGGTCGATCATTTCATTGTAAAGTACTTTCTAAAGAAAATATATAGGGATGTCCCAAGTAACCCTATTACAAAATAGGTCCATAATATCAACCTTAAGGAGAAAGTTAGAACAAAATCGAGAGTTAAGAAGTATTTGCCTTAGCTGTTGTGATTCTGTTTTTTTCTTTCTTTTTTTTCTTTTTTTTTTTTTTTTGGCAGTACTGGGGATGGAACCCAGGAGCATTCTACCTCCGAGCTACACCCCCAGCCCTATTTTTTAGTCTTTATTTTGAAACAGGGTCTCACTGAATTCCAAAGGGCCTCATTAAGTAGTAGCTGAGGCTGTCCTCGAACCGTGATCCTCCCGTCTCAGCCTCCCAAATGCTGGGATTACAAGCGTGCGCCACCACGCCCGGCTTGTTGTGATTCTTGAGGGGAAATATTTCTTCTGAGATACTTCATCTACCTGAGTGGAGAGGGGTCAGCAGAGGAGTGATACAGAAGAGGAAGGGTATTCATATGCTTCTGGGTTATTGTTCATTAATTTTTATTTTTTATTTTTTTGGTGATACTGGGGTTCCTGGAAGCCCTTCTACCTCCAGGCTACACTCCCAGACCTATTTTTGCATTTTTATTTGGAAACAGGGTCTTCTAAGCCAGCGTGCGCGGCTGGCTTCGAACCTGCGCGATCCTCCTGTCTCTGCCTCCCAAGCGCGGGGATTACACGTGTGTGCTACCACACCCAGCTTGTTCATTACTTTTCTGTTTCCAAAGAGCTAATTTTGGCATCTTAAAACTGTGACTTTTTGTATTATACAATGAAGACTTTGCTATTTTTATTTTTAACAAAGTTAAAAAACTTTTTAGAATATTTAAATAATTCACAATAATATACCTGAGATATGCCAAGTAAATGTGTTTGTACATTTACAACCACCTCCATGGAAGGACAAAGAATTATGTGATTGCTTCTTTCCTTGTATATCACATTGGCATCTGACTTTGGGTTACTTTATGAACTACCATCTTTTTTTTAGGAGTTTGCAAATATTATTTATTTCTTTTATAAATTTTTTATTGGTGCATTATATTTATACATCATATTGGGGTAAAAAAAACTTGTGTGTACATACATGTACACATCACTGATTTAACCCCTACTCAATTCCCACCCCATTCCCTCCCCGTCCCTCCTTCCCTTGCTTGGCTTAGTGGTTGACTTCGATATGTTTAAGTACGTTGTGTGTTTTAGATATTTTCTTCTTCTCCCCTCCTTTCTCCTCCTTTAGGTTGTCTTGTTTGCTCCTCTATAGGATTTCCTTTTTCATCTAGAGTTCCTCCTATGACCCATTGCTCCCCAACTCTCACATATTAGGGAAAGCATCTGATTTCTAATTTTTTGTGACTATCTCACTTAACATAATGTCCTCCAGTTCCATCCATTTCCCTGAAAATGATGTCATTGAGTTTTTTTTAATGGCTGAGTAAAATTACATTGTGTCCATATCCCACACTTTTGTAATCCATTCATCTATTAATGGACATCTTGGCTGGTTCCATAGTTTGGCAATGGTGAATTGTGCAGCTATGAACATAGATAGACATGCATTAGTTTGGTAGTTTGGTTTCCTATCTTTTGGGTAGATATCCAGAAGTGGTATTGCTGGATCAAATGGTAGATTTGTTCCTATTTTTCTGAGGATTCTCCATACAGTCTTCCAAAGTGTGAACCACCATCTTACTAGTTTAAGTAGTTAAGCTTCATGTTCAAGGTAAGCCTTTATCGAGCACTGACCATGAATTGGGGGTGTGTTAAGAACTGAAGATACAGAGGAGAAAAGTCAGCAACAGTGATCAGGACATAAAAGATCAAACTATATTTTAACGTAGATATTTTTAAATTATTGATTAGCTGAGATCTCACAAAATATGGCTGAGAATAAAATAGCACCGATATAGCATTAGTTCAGATCAGACACAGAACTCACTTGGATAAGTAGACTACATTTGGCAGCACTGATAGAACTTCCATGTTGTCTGCATTTATTAGAGTATATGATGAAAATAAAGTATTATAAAAATTGCCAGAGCAGTGTTTTGGTATGGTTTTTTACTTACCATCTTTTTAAAATTATGCCTTATATGGCCAAGGTGCTAGACAGCACTTTAGTAAAAAATCCAGATGTTGAGATTGATGTTTATTTATTTAAATACCCTAAGAGACCTCAGGAATAGAAGCAAGTCAAAACTCTTCAGTGTTAGAGACATAATCTTTACTGCTCAGAAGCTAGAAATAGCACGGTTTATGATAGTTGGTTTTGGGACAATCTTAGGTTTTCAGAAATCACAGGAAAGGAAATTTACATGAGCATAAAAGGAGTCTGGTTTTTTCTTTAATTACATCTTCCAAGAACGAAAGAAGAAAGTCATTAGGAAGCCATTTTGTAATCTTTTTCAGTAAAGTAACTATTTAGCCACGCTGAAATTAAAATGTCAGCCATGAAGAACATTAGGCAACGTGTGGAATATCTGTGTTTGCTAACAGATAACATAATAATCCTCTTTACTTTTATGTTTTTAAGATAACCTTTAATTTTATACTATACCCATACTTCATTATATATTATATTTACATATATAAGTCACTCTCTATTTACAAAGCAGAATATTTTAAGCAAGGTAGAAAAAAAAACCAAAACCTATGTAACTATTTCTTGCTGCCACAAATATTCATGTCAATCTCTATATGCAAGTAACTGCTAGCATTCTTTGGCAGAAAAAAAATTATAACCATCTGCTTCCACAATCTCTGTGGAATTACCCTAAGAAGAATCAATGAATTGATAAACAAGTACATTTTAAAGATGACTATGCTGTGTATAGTCTACCAAACACTTAAAGGAAGAAATGACATGAATTCAATGCAAATTATTTCAGAAAGTAGAAAAGCAATAAATATGAGTGTTTTTCACCTTATATGCATAGCATTGGCTTGATAACAAAGCTAGACAACGTGATAAGCATAGGATATTACAGACTCTACAAAGAGAGACTCGAAAATCCTTATCAAAATATTGACCAGTCAGCTCCAGCCATCCGCTGAAAGATCACATCCTGGTCGGCTGGGAATCTCACCAAGGATGCAGAGATGTTCAACCCCAAAGCTCGGCGTAATTCACGAGAGTAAAAAAAAAGGAAATCATATTAGCTGGTAAATGCAGAGAGAGCATTTGACATTTTTTTTTAACACTCAACCAAAGAACATATACCAGAAAAAAAAAAAAAAAGAGTCCGCAATTAAAGTCGTGCATCATGGCAACAGACTACATTATCTCTTCCCGAGATTAATGGCAAGACCGAGATGTGCACCGTCTCCACTCTTCTCACACTCCGTTTCCTGGAGGGCCCAGTGAGAGTACCAAGGCAGGAAAAAGAAAGAAAAGGCTACAGCCGAGGAAGGAAAAATTAGAGCTCTCTGTATTTGTGCACACCGTGTCATCAATATGAAATAATCCAAAGGGATATGCAAAAAAAAAAAAAAAAAAACACAGGAAGTAAACTTGGCAAGATCACAGAGTACCGGAATCAATATGTGAAAATCAATTATATTCCTGAGCACTAGCAATGAACGATTATAAGTTGGATCTTTAAAAGTTAGTACCATTTACAGTGGCATCACGAATATGAAATACTGGCATAACAAGATATATACAAGTCTGAAGACTGGCAGCCACAAAACCTCATGACATGCAGAAGACATAAATAAGTGCAGAGAAATACCGAGTTTATGGGTTGAGAAACACCCTGATTAGAATATCATTGCTCCCAAATTGAATCAGTGCATGTTAGTCAAAACCGCGTCAATTTTGTTGTTAAAATGTCAAACCTGGCTCTAGATTTCATTTGAACGTTGTCAAATCACTTTTGGGGGGAAAAAAGAAAACCAACAACAGGGATTATACTTTCTGATTTCAAAACTAACTATAGAGTTATAATGATCAAGAGAATGTAGCATTAGTGCAAAGATAAACCTATCAATCAATGCAGTAAAATAAAACATTCTGAAATGGATCTGAACACTATAATCAATAGATTTTCTTTAAAAAAAAAGTGTCAAGATAATAGATGGGGAAACACTCTTTTGAGGGCAGCTCTGCACTGTGGACACTCCTGGCCCTAATTGCCTCACTAGTCATGAAAATGGCCCACATTTATTGCACCAGGTGTCCAGCATTGTTGTGAAGCCGCACCTCCAGCAACCCTATGACATAAGCGCGTTTACTCATTTTGTGGAGGCTTAGATACATTCAATAAATGGAGAGACTAATTCCAAACTCAGACACCAGAGCCTGCACTTAGGACAACTCCATTACATACATGGTAACAATATGTCCAAGCAAGGACTGTGTTGGGAAGGAAAAGATGGGAAGCGAGGATAACAGGCCAAAGCAGACAACTAGTAGGATTGTAGACCACCACAGGCTTCCCTGGGAAATAATCCTAATGCTCCTCCTTGAAGGAGTATTGGACATTCACTCAGGCAGCGGTGTGGCTCCCAGCAATG
The DNA here is from genome assembly GCF_963383645.1 of Muscardinus avellanarius. Lineage (NCBI taxonomy): Eukaryota > Metazoa > Chordata > Mammalia > Rodentia > Gliridae > Muscardinus > Muscardinus avellanarius. Next base: position 61,504,648 of record NC_137802.1, read on the forward strand.
CCACGCCTCTGTCAGTAACTAAGCATCCCTCGTCCACACCACACAGAACAGGACTCTCTCCTGCTCCTGTGTGACCGCTGTCTTTTTAAGCATTAACTTCTCTTTCTTTTACATCTCTTTTCTGTTATGAGAAAAGGACCCTTTTAGTGAATAAAGATATTTATTATCTGAGTGTAAATACATTTGTAATATCCTTTCCCTTCTCATTTTATTCCAACATTTTGGTCAAGAAATACACAACTTTTAGTGGAGTTTTTCTTGTTATAAGTTGCCATTGTGAGCTGGGTGCAGTGGCGCATGTCTGTAATCCCAGGACCTGAAGCTGAGACAGGAAGATTGCAGGTTTGAGGCCAACCTCAACAATTTAGCAAGACTCTCATTAATTTAGTGAGACGCTGTCTCAACAAGAAACAGTAACATAGGGCTGGGGGATATACCACAGAGGTAAAATGTCCATGTGTTCAATCCCCAGTACCATTGAAAAAAAGTTGACATTGTCAACAAATCAACCATATTCTTTTTCTTTCTTTCTTTCTTTTTTTTTTTTTTTTTTTTTTTTTTTTTTTTTTTTTTGGTGGTACTGGGTTCCTGGAAACCCTTCTCCGGGCTACACTCCAGACCTATTTTATATTTTTTAAAATTTGGAAACAGGGTCTCTTAAGCCAGCGCGGCTAGCTTAGATCCTGCGTGATCCTCCTGTCTCCACCTCCCAAGCATGGGGATTACAAGTGTGTGCCACCACACCCAGCTCATATTCTTTCTTCCTTTCCTTTCCTTTCCTTCCTTCCTTCCTTCCTTCCTTTCTTCCTTTCTTTTCTCACAGAGCACCGGAATCAATTTCTTTCTCTTTCTTTTCTTTTCTTTCTTTTTTTTTTTTCAGTACCAGGGATTGAACCCAGGGACATTCTACCTCTAAGTTACACCCCTAGCCTTATTTTTTATTATTTTGAAACAGGGTCTCACTAAGTTGTGGAGGGCCTCGCTAAGTAGCTGAGGCTGGCAGTGAACATGCGATCCTTCTGTCTCAGCCTCCCAAGTACTGGGATGACAAGCATGTGTCACTACACTCGGCCCAAATAAATTTTTAAAATAAACACATATAAGTTAAAACCACTGATTGCAATGGCTCAGGCCTTGGACCTAACGGAAGAAGGCATTTACTGTGTGTACTTTCACAAACCTTATCTACCTGAATTCTCACAACCCTCTGAAACTAATACTAACCTCAGTATCGCTTCCGAACAGTTGGAGATGCTGAGGCTTCAGCGGAATTAAACAAATTGACCAGAGTTACACAGCTACAAGTGTCAGGACCAAGATTCTAATCCCAGCCAGCCTTCCTCCAAAAACTATGTCAGGAATTGTGCGTTTTGCTCACCCCCCAGCTAGTCCAGCAACTGAGCGCAGATAGGTGGCCTTGAGCAAAAGCCAGAAACAGCCCCTGCTCCCAAGATAAGCGGTTTTATGGACCCGTTTACACCTGGCACCCATGTTTATTCCTAGCCAGACTCCAGTTCAGGTTCCTAATGCCTCATTATCCACATCATTTGTACCAAAGTCCCCTCCCCATCTCTTGTTTCTGCCTCTGTGGCTTCTGTGAGTGTTGGGCACTCGACTGGTCTCTGAGCTATCGTGTGATCACTTAGAGCTTGCTCGTAGGTTCCTTTGACTTTTGGAGCCCTCTTACTGTGTTATTCTTCCATGGTGTTTCGGTGTAGGTTGACCAGAAGTCCTCCTCAACCATGCTGCCGGCTGCCTGGGTTCAGAGGAAATTCTCACATTCGCAACGCCATTGAAATAATGATGTAGAGTTTTGTTTTGTCCTTTGACTAGCACTACAGAGTTTTACTTCTCTACGAATAATTTTTCTTCTCAATAATAGCTTTAGAAAAGCAGTCTTTTTGTTTTCCATTCTAGAAATGCTAAAACAAGCTTTTATTTTGTGTATATTTATTTTGCGTATATTTGCGTATATTTAGTTTTAAAAGTGTAAGCTCTCTGTAAATTTTGCTTGAATGTCTGTAGAGATTTCTGTCTGTTTAAACGCTTGAGAGTCACCTTGACTTTGGAAAGCTGCTGGATCTCCTTATCTTTGTCTTTGAGAGATTAAGGAGGCTTCTTTGGGAGGATGCCTTTTTATTTTCCTAAATAAAACTGAAGTTTTGTTGTTCCATTGTAATAATTCATTTTAATCTGGTTGGGTTTTTTGTGGAGATAACTTATAACAGGAGCCAAAAATAGTGCAGTGGAAACCCTTCAGTTAAATGGGTGGGTCGTTACCTGGTTGCACAACAACCTTGTCAACTGCCCTAGACCGTTGCTATACATGTGGGTTCTGCAGGTCTGTTTTAGATCAATAGGATGACAGCCATTTCTCTTTCTTTCATATCTATGAATCATCTACAAGGATAAAAAAATATTTTTATGTAAGTACCCTGGAAAACAGACAAATTGAAAATCAAGGTAGAGTAAGATATTTTTCAACAAGAAAGAATTGTTTCCCAAACCTATGATTAGGACTGGAAGACATCAGTCATTCTTAAGTTTCTTTGCACTGTTAATAATTTGTCATGGCTCTAAACTGGTTAATTATCAATACTTTAGTGTGACTAATACTTCCCCAGATTATAAGCCCGTGGTTGGGTGATAGGGAGATTCCATTATCTTGAGCACCACCAGTCACCCATAGCTAAAGAGAAGGTCGTGTGTCCAGATCGTTAGCTAGAACTAGATGTGGTCCCTGCCTGCCTGCACGGAGCTCACATGGGTACGTGGGAGTGGGTGCAGGAGGGAGGGGACAGGTCGGTCGGCAACTATTGGTAAATGCTCCACTGCACCCAGCCACCCAACCATAGTTACCATAGTTTTGAATTACAGCCAGAGTCTACAAAAGGACTATACCTCTTTCTTCTCTCTTCCATATTCTCTCTCCCTTCTCTCTCTCCCTCTCTCCCCCCTCCTCCCTCCCTCTCTCTCTTTCTCTTCTCTCTCTCTCTCTCTCTCTCTCTCTCTCTCTCTCTCTCTTTCTCTTCTACATGGCCATGAAGCTCTTAGCCACTGCATGGCAACAGGTGATCTTTACCCTGAACACAGTGCTCAGGCCTCCTGTCTTGATCTCAATTGGCCTCTCAGGAGTTGGGGCACCAGTGACCACCCTCTCTGCTGGACTCTCCAGGGGTCTCTCCTGCTGGCCAGGGGCCCCACCTCCCCTCCCCCCCACCTCAGGCTTCTTTACTCCATTCTCACCTCCTCGTGTCCAGTCCGGTGGCTTTAAGCACCTTCCACGTTCTGATCACTTCCAGTTTATATCTCCAGTCCTACTTTCCTCCCTAAGCTCCACACTTGTAATATCCAACCTCTGCCTGGACATCTCCCCTGAAATTCTAATAGGCCTAGTGATTCTAAGAAGCCTCTGATGATTCTGATTTGATCTGCCCTAAAATTCTCATAGGCCTCTCACACTTAACGCTGCTGACAGAGAACTCTTGCTTCTCCCCCCGCCTTTTCCAAATCAGTCAACAGCACCGAGTCATCCTTGACTCATTTCTTTCTCACCCCACATTCTTCCTGTCAAAGTCCTGCTGATGCTGCCCCAGACTGTATCCCACATCAGATCATTCTTCATCCTTTCTGCTGTTGCCACCCTAGCCTCACACACCGTCAACTCATGACTGAACTTCTGCAGTAGAACCCACCTGGTCTACCTGTTTTCATACCCCCTCCAAGAGTTTATTTATACAACTACCAGATCATTTTGAAAGTAGATAAGATCTTGGCACTCTCCTGCTCAGAGACTTCCAGTGGCTTCTCATCACTGTTAAAACAAAATGGAAACTCATAAACTTTATCCTCAAAAAGAGATAAGTGATCCTACCCCACCCTCCTCTCCACCTCTCCAGCCTAATCTCCCAATCTCCTAATCCCCTATCCTTCTCTGCCAGTCAGCACACAGTTCCTGCATGCGGCTTTCTTGCCCTTTGTAACCAAGCCAGGATTATTTCTACCTAAGGTCTTTGAACTCATTTTTCCTCCTGGTTTGTATTTTCCCTCCAGATTTCCTGTCTGCTAGGTTCTCTGCCTAAATGTTAGAGATTCTCCTGTTACTTTGTTATTGTACGTACCTTTTTGCACCACCTACTTCTTAAATCTTGGGCTTTACTGCTTGTTGTAGCCGTTGTTGTTTTTTATTTTTCATTGTTTTTTCTGTGCTTAGAATAGTGCACAATTTTGTTGATGGATGAGTAGATGGATGGATCTTTTAATGTTTTTTCCAACTACAGCACCCTAAATTGAGACTTTCTATATTTCATAAAGAATAATTCTGGAATCTTGATTTCACAAAAATTGATATGTGCGGATACTTGTAGCTTCTGGAAACACAATTGAACAAAATGATAAAACATCTATGCTTTTGTATCAAATATGTAGCTTAAAATTCTGAAAGTAATACAGAACTGTTAAACATTTGAGATGGCCAACCCCAGTGAGAGACGGAATGAAGCTCTTCAAACATTTTCTTTGAAGTTTTGATTTTAGGCAGAATATTGGGAGATTGGCAGTCAGATTCTTGAATACCGTGACGTGTTCATTTTGATTATTTTTCAACAGTGCACTGTTGAGTTGAATTTTCAAGAGCATATTTAAAACCAAATGAAAGGAAGGTACAGGAATACCTCACTTACCAGATATTTTCCAGAAATGCAATGTTCCGCATGTCAGTTTCCAAATAACCAAAATGTAATCCCCATAGATGTGCCAAAGCTTACCGTTTGGAAATTTCCTTAACATGCTACATATTATTACTATTCTTTTCAAACAAAAAACTACTAGAGACATCAACTCAAGGGTCAGCACTGCCGGGCGTGTTGGCACACGCTTGTAATCCCAGCATTTGGGAGGCTGAGACAGGAGGGGTTTGTGGACACCTCAGCTGCCTCAGTAGTGAGGCGCTCTGCAACTCAGTGAGACCCTGTTTCAAAATAAAGAATAAACAGTAGGGCCGGCGGTGTAGCTCAGAGGTAGAATGCCCCTGGGTTCCATCCCAGTACCCCCAAAAGAGAAAAAAAAAAAAAAAAGAGTCCGCACTGTGACTGTTTGGGTACCACATAAAGGATCTCCTGTGATAAATGGTCACTCTAGTTCTCTTTTTGTAACCCTCCTCCCTCTGCTTTCACATGTCACTGTATGCTGATGACAGCTGCTTTCAATTGGTTGACTGATAGTATAAAACCAAAACTCCTGGCAAGGGCCCAAGGACAGCCCTAAACAATACAGACCAGAGTTCCATAACCTTGACCTCCGGGCAACTGAGAAATTGCAGTAGTGGTAGATATAGTAAAATAACATAAAACACATGAAAACTATGATGTTGATGAAGACTCTTATGACTCTGCTTGCCACTATAAAGATTACCTTGTACAGGACTTATCCTTTGCTAGATGGGCTATGGGTCTCACCTGGTATTATTCTATTATTCTGTTAATAGCATGTTGAAAATATGATTCATATTTAGGAGAACCGTAAGTCCCAGCATAAATGCCTGTTTTTAGTGTAGTTCTTAAGGTTCTGTTCACTCTCAAAAGTTATCCTATTCTGACAATAAATTATGTGCATTCTAAATAATTTGCAAAGTACAATTTTTTTCATTCAAGCCAGAATGTCACTGAATGGAATTAGAAATTAAAACACAGATAAGGGAGTTTTTAAATGATATCATCAGAAACATACTCTTTGGAAAATTACAATGTAGTAAGCAAAAAGAAATGTGGATAAAAGGACATTTTTCCTATTATCTCTTTTAGGGGATTTTTTGTAGTTGATAGAGTACTCCAAACATGTTAAGATAGTAATAGATTTAATCACTTATATGTAGACAATTATCTGAAATTATTTTTAAAGCTTTGGGGCTGGGATGTAGCTCAGTGGAAAAGTGTGTTTTGGGTATGTGTGAGGCCTGGATTATTCAATCCCAGCAACACACACGCGCGCGGACACACACACACACACACACACACACACACACACACACACAGACATCTTTATAGACCTACATTATAATCAAGTATCATATGCATAGAATGCACATACAATTTTAGTAATTCAGGGGAAATTTTTTATATTTGATAATCAAAATACATATCTCCTCTTGTGTCCACTTAAGTATCATTTGGCTTTGGTCAACCACAACAAAGAATGTTCTAGAAACTATAGGTAAATAATCCCAACTCTTTTTAAAAATACTTCCAAGTCCCTAAATGGGAAATTTTTTTCTGCATGAGGCTTGGTTTAATCTTGAATTTCATTTATCTATATTTAGTAGCACCTGTTCTAAAGAAATATAGTCTCAAGATAATTAGTTTGAAGTTGAACATGTATTAAACTTCTGTTTATTTTTTTTATCATTGTGGATTTGTCTACATCTAGGATACAGTAAATAATCCATAACCATAAACTTTTTCTGTGGTACTGAGGATGGAACCCTGAGGCATTCTACCTCTGAGCTATACCCCCAGCCCTATTTTATTTGTTTATTTTGAAACAGGGCCTCATTAAGTTGTAGATGGCCTCATTAAGTTGCTGAGGCTGGCCACAAACCTGTGATCTTTCTGTCTCGCCTCCCAAGAATTGGGATTACAAGCTTGCACCACCATGCCTGGATAACCATAAACTATTTTAAGTTTAATTTCACTGTGTGAAAATTTGGAATTAATAGGTGTTATCAGTGATTCATAAAAGGATTCTTTTCAAGGTTGGTGTGATGGTACACACCTGTAATCCCAGTACTTGGGAGGCTGAAACAGGAGGATACTAGGATCGAGGCCAGCCTCAGCAACTTAGTGAGACCCTCCTTCAAAATTAAAAAGTATAGGGCTGACAGTGTAGCTCTGAGGGAGAACGCCCCTGGCTTCAATCTCCGGTAACCTCCACACACCAAGACCTTTAACCTCACAAAAGTTTACCTAAAAACAGTCACATGATATACTCAGATATTATATACTAGAAACTTGTAATATGAATGAGCTAGAAATTATCTGTATGACTTATCCATTTTGATTTTTTTTTTTACATTTTTACCTTTAGAACACAACAGTTTTTTTTTTCCCTTTTAGGATACAATATGGTACATGGTTAAATAGTACAGCAAATAATGTAACCCCCAAAGTATTTGGGAGAAGGACTCCCCTGTTAGATGCAAGTTCATTTTGCATCCGCATTAATTATATTTGAAAGTTTTCAAAACAAATATGAGGTGGTTTTCCTTTAATTACATATTTGCTAACTTTTTCCATTTAAAAATGGTGCGCGGTAGGAAAAATAAAAGGAGATGTTATACAAACACCATGCTAGATTTCTGCTATAATCTTTTTGTTTAATTTGTCTAATGTTGAATAACAAAATCATCATAAAATTTGTAGTGTCTTGAAACAACAATATTAATGCTTAACAACCTGGCTTTGGAATTTGGAAACTGTATAACTGAGTGGTTCTCGATTCTTGCTTGGGTTGTGTCATGTGGTCTGAGTCAGACCGTGGCTGGAGCTGAGACTCTCTGAAAGTCTTCTTCCTGGCACTTGGACAAGAAATACACAGACAAGTGGGACTCTTCTGGCATCTCTGTCTTTATGTGGTCTGCCCCATGACAGCTTTCAGGGTAGCTGGCTGCTATGTCAGCTCAGTACTCCCAAGGCTAATGTCCTGGGACAGAAACCCAAGTGGATCCATATCAAACATTGTTATTTCCAAGACCCTTTGGGTGAAGGCAGTCACAAAGTTCTACCCAGGATCGAGTGATGGGAACTGCCTTGACTACACCCTGTGGCGAAGGAGTACTGACGCCATGTAGTGAGAAGAGCTTATGGAAAGCAATTGCAATGTAGCCATCTCGGAAAACACACCCTGCTACACAGATAAAACATGACTGTGAGTGCTGAACCTACTCACCTCTGCCTCGTCATCAGTTGACCGTTAACTAGCCAAGCAGGGTCTTCAGTGGCCTCACAGGACAAAACACAGTCTTTACAGCATTAGCTCAGGAAAGCCACTGAATAAAAACAATAGCCGAAGCCTCTCAACAACCAACCCTCAGAAAGGAGAAAATCTAATTTCTAGAGTTACCACATTTTTTTTTTCTGTGTGTGGGTCTGGGAATGGAACACAGAGGCATTTGACCTCCGAGCTACACCCCCTGCCCTATATTTTATTCTTTATTTTGAAACAGGGTCTCACTAAGTTGCAGGGGGCCTCACTAAGTAGCTGAGGCTGTCCGCGAACCGCGATCCTCTCTGGTCTCAGCCTCCTGAATGCTGAGATGACAAGTGTGCGCCACCACGCCCGGCTGAGTTACCGCGTTTTAATATTTAAAAAGTCTGTTTTTGAGCAAAGTAATTTTGAGACATGAAGTAAAGTATGGTCCATGGGCAAGGAAAAATAGAATCAATAGAAACTTTCTCTGAAGAAGCACAGATATTGGACTTACTAGACAGACTTTAAGTATTAGTTATTGTAAATATATTCAAGGAACTAAAACTTTTTCCAAAGAAATAAGGGAAAGATTAACTGCTGATTTCTCATTGGAAACCAATGAGGTTCAGAAGGCAGTAGAATGAAACACTCAAGGTCTTAAAGAAAAAGACTAGAAGTCAAGAATTCTCCATCTATTTAAAATAATCCTTTAAAAATGAAAACAGAGAATTTGTCAGCAACTTTCTAGACTCAAATGTAATAATTCAAACTATAAATGTCTTTTAAAAAATACCAGAAAGTGTTCTTGACCTTGGATAATGCAGTGATTTCCTAGATATCACAATAGCAGAAGTGATGTAAAAAACTAAAGTCATAATTTAAAACTTTTGTGCTTCATAGAACTACCAAGAAAAGGAAAAGCCAGAGTGGGGAAAAATGCAAATTGTCTATCTGATAATAAAAATCTGATAGACCACAAAATGAACTTTGGCAACTCAATAGTAAAAAGATGAATAATCAAATTTTAAAATGAAAAAATTATTTGAATAAACATTTCTCCAAAGAAGATATACGGAGGGCCAAAAGGCACATCGAAAGACGCTCAATATCATTAGTTATAATGGAAATGCAAATCAAAACCACAATGAGATACTAATCCACACCCACTGGAATGACTATAATAAAAGATAAACAAAATTGTTGGAAAAGATGTGGGGAAATTCGAGCTCTCATACTTTGATAGTGGAAATGTAAAATGGTGCAGCCACTTTGGAAAACAGTTTGGCAGTTCAGCAAAAAGTTAAATATAGAGTTGCCATAGTACCCAGTAATTTCACTCATAGGTATTTCCCGAGAAAATTGAAATCATATGCCTTTCTCAAAACGTGTACATCCATGCTTATAGCAGCATTACTCATAATAATCAAAAAGTGAAAACAACCAGAATGCCCATCTTCTGATGAATAAAGAAAATCTGATGTGTCTGTACAATTAAGTGTTATTTTGCTATAAAAAGGAATTACTTGCTATGTGCTACAACGTGGATCAACCTTGAAAATATTAAGGAAATGAAATAAGCTAGGCACAAAATGCTAAATATTATATGATCCTCCTATATGAAATGTTCTGAGCAGACAAATCCATAGACCCAGGAATAGATTAGAAATTTCCAGGGATCGGTGGTAAGGAGAAATGAGGAATGATGTTAGTTAATGGTACATGGTTTTCTCTCCGAGTAATGAAAATATTCCAAATTATAGAATGGTGATGGTTGCACAACTTTGTAAATATCCTAAAACCCACTAAATTTTACACTTAAGGGTGAATTTTATGGTCAGTGAATTATATCTCGGTTGATAAAAGGGGGAAAACGCAAGAGAACTTGTGAGAGGTAATTTCACATGCCAGTGAAGGCAACTTCTTACCCTTCGTCTCTGGAGAAGGTAGATGACTCACCCATAGTTATCCAGATCTCTGAGTACATCTTCTTCCATTTGTTCCAGCTGTACTCTGAAAAAATATACCGAAACCAAAGATCTGTAAACAAGAATTCCCATAAGAAAACGCACTCAGGAATGTGTCTGTGTGGGTGCCAGTGTACTTCTGAGAAGCAGATAGTAGAAAGGTAGATGATATGCAAGGGGTTCACGGTGCAGTGATTTCCTTTTGTTTTGGTGTTTGTTTTGTTCTAATATGATTTTCTATTCCAGAAAGAGGCATAAGGCTAGGATGGCCCCATTTAACTATCGTCGTCTCCTCAAGATTGTAGTTACATTAGGACTTTGAACAAAAGTCCTACCCACTGGTGGCAGCTCTCTTTGAATATTGCCACAGTTTTCTCCTTGGCTCTGGTTCATTCTCCACAGTCCCAGGGAGTCATCTTCCCAACTATTTCAATTCAGTTTACTCCCTTCTTACAAACCTGTAAGATAACCCTTTCTTATCCAGAATAAACTCCAGATTCCTTGGCCCGAGACCCAATCAGCTGGCCCAAATCCTAACCTGCTGGCCCTCAAGCCACAGTTGGGTGGGAGGCAGCCCAGAGAGTAGATGTAACTGATAAGGAGGCATACCTGGGTGAATGAAGTCAAGGGATTGGTGCCAGCTTGCATTCCAAGCTCGCAACCCTGGTTGTTAGAAGTTTGTTGTCTAAACTGTCAAGGGGAGAATGACTTTTATGGGTAGATATTCATAAGGATCTTATACTGGCAGCTACAGATTTTCAAAAGTGGGAGTATGGGGAAGAAAAAATAAGCCTTATTTAGTAAATTGTGCATAGAAAACATTTTCTCTTGTTGGCTTCAATTAAGAAAAAAAGGAAAGCTGCATGGGAGAATTGACTACTGAATCTTCATAGACTTAAAACTTTTAAACCAAGTGGAAGGAAATAGCTTCTGAGTCTACTTTAGGGTAAAGCATTTACATTACACCTTTGGCCAGTCAAGGAAATTTAAGCATTTAGTTTCTGCCTCTTTTGGAAGTAAATTACTTTTTCTTCACCTGTTTTGCTTTGTTTTTACATTTAAATATTCTGAAAGTTTGTGACCATTAATAAAGATGGAGAGTTCTCTCAAACCCTCTAGAACAACACACACCCAGTCATTGCCAGAGATGCTAGATAGCTATTTCCCTCTTGAGCCAGAAGCATAAGAGACCCTCGGACCTATCAGCAGTTTCCCTCACCAGCAGAACCACCATGTTCCTCTTCATCAAAGGTTCTTAGGCTGGATTCTCAGGGTCAAGAGCAAGATTGCTTTCGATATGACCATCAGATGAAAGATGATTTCCACCATAGGACAGAGAAGGAGACCAATATGAGCATGGGAACAAAGCCTCCAGGTGGGCTTAAGCCCTGACCCCGATTCAGCCAAGAAGTTCAGTGAGTCCTCCTTGACCTGGCTGTTCCTTTCTTCCTCAATTCTTCAGGTTTGTGGTAGGCAGCCACTGGCCATTTTTTAATTCAAGGGATTTTATTTTTATACAAGTGATATTTTGAGACCGGAAATATGACTGAGGTCAAAACTATGCTGACATTGGAGACAAGCACACAGGGATTGCAAGGCATTTTAGTTAAGGAAATTAATAAACTGAACTTGCAAATGGTACGGTCACATACCTGGCCAGGCGGGTATGGCAACCCAAGAGGTCAGCTGCTGGCTTTTCCTCCACGTCTACATGAGCGTCATCACGAAGACAGCAATATCAAACACTAATCTCCTGCCTTAGCTGGCATCTTCAAGATATATGAAATGTTTAAGAGTTTTTAAAATGCAGATTAGTGCTTGACATGCAAGAAATTTAAATATTAGCATTCCTTAAGTTTTGTTTGTATGTAAGTTATGATCGGCGTGTACAGAGCAAAACACCCTGGTTTATATATTATCCTAAGCACAGTAGGCAAGCCCCCGGGTCCTTCTGCTGGTTCAGCTCAGCAGGCAGTAATGCTTGTTTCCATACAGAACACTGTGCTGGACTGAATAAGGGCTTCAGAGAAGCTTCCTGTGTTCCAGGACTCATGCTCTGGTTAAAAAAAAAAAAAAAAAAAAAAAAAAAGACAAACACATCCTACTGCTCCAAGACATGTTTTTCTACATGTCCTCATAGAGGGGCTCAGTGCTGTAGTAGCGAGGGAGAGGGGGAAGTTAGTGATTTTCAGTGGTGAGAGCTGGTGGCATTTGAGAGCTGGGACTTTTGCTGGTTCTTAGAGGGTGGATTGGAACCGACTTGAAAGGGTTTGTAACTGGAATAGCTTTTGCAAGGATATTGAGGAGGAGAGAAAGAGGGCAAACTCTTCCTGAAATGGGTAATTGAGGATGAGTTACCAAAACGTGGAGGGCAGTGAATGCCCGGCTCAGGAGTTTGGACCCTTATTCTACATGCTTTAGCAACCATGAACAGCTTTCAGCAGAGATCACTCTGGCAGAGAACTTGTTAGCAGGGTTGATCTGGACTTGCTTCACAGCTTACTATTTTAAACTACTTGCTCAAACTTTCTGGGCCTCAGGTTACATATTTGTGAGTTGGGGATATTTTGTTTTGTGAAGATTTGTGATTGAGGTAATTATGCAAAGCACTTGGGACATAGTATTCATTAAATAGTATTCATTAAATTTCTCCTGTAGTCAGAGAAAGCAGTTCTTAAAGATTTTAATAGAAGGGAGATTACTGTGTGGTTGATAGTGTGGTTATTATCCACTGATAGTGTGATTATTAGCTGGTGTTTCAGAATGAGACTGATCTAGTTTCAAATCCCAGCTCCTGTTATTTTAGCTGTGACTAGGATATCTTACAAATGACAGTGTCCTCATCTATAGGATGGCAGACCCTGCCTCATGGGCTGTGTGTTGGTCAAATGAGAGTATTATATAGGTTTTCTATGCCTGGCACAGATGAAATGTAGAATGAATCCATCCCTTCTTTCAACAGGTGTTTGCTGAATACCTGTGCTTATGGTTTGGATTTAGAATGTCCCTTATACCTAATGAAGAAAAGGCAGCCATGTTGGAAGGATGTCTAGGGGTGTGGCCTTGGGAGTTATGTATGGTTCTTACTCTTCCTCCTCTTCTCTTTCTTCTTTCTTCTTCTTCCTCCTCTTTTTTCCCTCCTCCTCCTCCTCCTCCTCCTCCTCCTCTTCTCCCTCCCTCCCTCCTTCCCTCCCTCCCTTCCTCCCTCTTTCCCCTTCTCACCTCTGTGGTATGATGGCAGAACCCACATTCTCTCTTTCTTCTTCCTACCAACTGTGCCCTGAGCTCTACAGATATAACCTGGTATGGACTGAGCCCCTGAAATCTCCAGAACTGTGAGCAAATAAACCTTCCTTCCTCTAAGTTATGGTGGTCAGTTGCTTTGGCGTCCCAGCAATGAGAATTCTAACTGAAATGCCTGTTTTGTACCAGATGACCTTTTGCACATTTCTTATCAGGAACAAAACACAATAAGGTCCCTGTCCTCTGTGGGTCCCACATTTTACATGATCACTGCTATTGTTGTTGAAAGGGAACACTGGTTGAATGACAACTGTAGTTGTCTAGGAAGTGATACTGAGGTTTGGGGCTAGATCAGGGGTAGTAAAACAGAGAGGTATAACTCCTATCTGGTTATTTGTAGAAAAAAGTAAAAGACTTTAAGATGTCCACGGTTGTCATTGCCGTCAACCAAGAGTTGGAGACAGAGAGGAAAACCACATTCACAGGAGATGAATGGACTTTAGTCTAAAATGTTTAATATTATTAGAACATTCACTTGGAACATTCTAGCAGACAATAGGAAATATCTTTCTGAAATCAGAAGGATCAGGGTAGTGAAGAAGATTTGGGAGTCTCATATGGATAATTGGTGACCCTCATAAAGCAATTTCAGTAAAGTGGTGGGGTACAGAAAAATTATAGAGTACAAATAGTAGGCACAGACTATTCTTTAGAAGCATTATATAGTGAAGGGAAGAAAAGACAGAAAAGTGGCTTTGAGACAGTGGTATCCTCAGATATATGGTTACAGGGCAAAATAAGGACCGAGCAGAAAAAGCAAGGTTGAAACTATAAAAGAGATTGATTTATTGGTTCTTTTAATGAATATTTATTATTTTCCTCCTGCTTCAGAACTAACTTTATCTGTTACGGGGATACATACAAAGATAAAAAGGAACTGGATTATGGTCCTAAGTGAGTTTATCCTTCAACAGAAGATTGCACCAAGAGAATGCCAGCAGGACTTGTCATTACTCCCTGCTGGAGTGTGGCTTCCATGACAGCAGGGATTTGTGATTTGTAACCAAATAAGCAGAAAAACATACTTTTTACCTTGATAACATAAAATTTCCACTCCATGTGATTTTTAAAACTTGCTCCTTCATAACTAGCCCATTATGTTCCCTGCTGTATTCCCAGTGCCCGGAGCACTTCGTGGCATATTGTAGGCATTCCATACATGTTAGATAGATGTATTAAAAGTTTTGGTAAAAAGAATGTATCTGTATTATTCAAGAAAACTATTGTTCTTCTTTTTTCATCAAGAGTAATTTTTTTGCATAATTATTGCTTATCGCTATGGTGGGTAGTGTGGGGACACTCACAGAGAACCAAGAGGCCCATTAGACTCAAAGAATAAGAGAAGCTTGTAAAGCGAGAAGGATTACCCAATAGAGACCAAAGCTCCCAACAAAACACTTCTAGGGATAAACACATGCTATATTTCTGTAAAAATAATTGTTTAGAACCTACGGATGTATTAAGAAACTTAGAGGGTAGAGACTTATCTTAATTTTAGATCCAGTTTCCACAAATAGTGGACTACCTAAGAATAAGAAATAGAAGAAAATGTGTTTATATTTCCAAATTAGAGAGAGAAAGAAAATATGAGATTAAGTATAATTTCTTGCAAAAATTGAAGGAGCAAGTTTTAAAAATCACATGGAGTGGAAATTTTATATTAAGGTAAAAATTGAGTTTTTTTGCTTATTTGGGTTATAAATCATAAAATAGATGAGTTATCAATACTAATTGCTATTCTCAATACCAATCCATTCTGTTTTATTTTTTGTTTTTTGGTGGTATTGGGGGTGGAATCCAGAGGCTTCCTACCTCTGGGCTATACTCCCAGACCTCTTTAATATTTTATTTGGAAACAGGGTCTCGCTAAGTTGCTGAGAGCCTCACTAAGTAGCTGAGGCTGGCTTCGAACCTGCGCGATCCTCCTGTCTCAGCCTCCCAAGCGCGGGGATTACAGGCGTGCGCCACCTCGCGCAGCAATACCAATCCATTCTGAAGGATTTAAGAGCACAGTGCAGACTGCAAGAGCAGGTCAGTGGTATCTTAGGACAGTTTGCAGACACTGAGCCTCAGAAACATTTGGGGAGACTGTTCAAAACAGAAGTGTGAGCCGGCGCACGCTTGTAATCTCAGCATTCGGGAGGCTGAGACGGGAGGATCGTGGTTCACAGACAGCCTCAGCTACTACTCACTGAGTGCCTTTGCAACTCATTGAGTCCCTTTTTAAAAACTAAAAGAATAAAGCCGGGCGTGGTGGCGCACGCTTGTAATCCCCGCGCTTGGGAGGCAGAGACAGGAGGATCGCGCAGGTTCGAAGCCAGCTGCGCTGGCGTAAGAGACCCTGTTTCAAAAATATAAAATAGGTCTGGGAGTGTAGCCCGGAGGTAGAAGGGCTTCCAGGAACCCCAGTACCACCAAAAAAAAAAAAAACTAAAAGAATAAAAAATAGGGCCGGGGTGTAGGTCGGAGGTAGTATGTCCTGGATTCCATCCCTAGTACCACAAAAAAAGGAGGAGGAGGAGGAGGAGGAGGAGGAGGAGGAGGAGGAGGAGGAGGAGGAGGAGGGACGGAGGGAAGGAGAAAGTGTGTCTTCTGCCCCAGGCCTGGTAACAAGAATCTCTGGGGGTGGGCAATTGTGATACATTGGGTAGATTCTGCAGCCACTGATCTGATCTAAGGTATAGAGTAGAAATCTAATAAATTCTTACATGTTGGTCAGCAATAGTATCTAACACTCGAACTTTAGAAATCAGCTTTTTGTGGAGTGAAAAAGGATATGATTTAGGTCTCTCCACGAGGCCGATTAGATTATCTGCTCCAGCCCTTCCTTCCAAGAGGCCTAGCCAGACTGGTTTGGTGTGGAGTAGGACAGCCACCTCCACGGCGAACCCATCAACTTTTATTCTTGCTCTCAAAGAAAAACAGGTCAAATATTTTCCATTTGTGCTATCAAAAGTGTAATTGAATTTAGGGACTTTCTTCTACTAATTCTGTATATTTTATATCAACTCCAGGCATTAAATTGCTCTCATTTCTTAGGAAGAAAACTGCTAAAAATTTTAAAGTTAGTCTCAAGGACGTTAGAAATTTCAAGTTGAAGAGGCATGATGGTGCATGCCTCTAATGTCAGTAAGGCTGAGACAGGAAGATTTTATTTTATTAAAATAAAAAATAAAAAGGAAAAGGTAGATTTCAAGTTGAAAGAGATCTAAGAGCCATCTAGGCCGACATTTTCTGTCACGGATGCAGACTCATGTTCAGGGAAAGATAATTTCAGAGAAACTTTATCAACTCCAAAGATCAGTTTTGATTTCACTTAATTCTAATAAATAAATAAATAAATAAATAAATATACACATGTATATATACATGCATATAGCACCTAATAATTAATCTCAGTTTTTATATATCAGAACATAATGTGAATATACTTTTTAAAGAGTTTCCAAGATCTCCATGTGTTGCATTCTTTGTTTATTTGAGATTACATGGAGAAAATTAGCTCTCTTCTTTGAGAATGGGTATGTGACTAGTCCCATATCATTTTAAAGAGAACAAAAGCAGAATGTTCCAGAATTACTTGCTTGTAGCTACAAAGCACGTTTAAGGAATAAAACTCTTCTTCATTAAATGCATAAGAGAGAAAAAAAAAGAATTGTTTTGAGGTTCTTAGGATGGGCCTGTATGAGCTTCATTGTAAACTGATACTAAAAAGCCCCCATTATGATGTGTATATTTTGGTGCCAGAAGGTTTTTTTTTTTCTTATGCTAAATTATTAAGTTCTGTCAGCTGCTGGGCTGTCATATAGAGATACAGTAAATCACATTATATTTTGTCATGGATTACATGGAGCAATAAATTTAGGAATAAAGATCAAAGTAGTCCCACAATCACATCCGAGTGTAGGAGGGATGTTTAACTTGTAGAAAACTGATTTAGGTGAAGCTGTTGCAGTCCTTGTGTGAATTGGAAATGAATTTGGATGTTTGGTTGAAAATGAATGAGGATCAAATCCCAGAATGACTTTCCATCTTTGTATTTAGTTCAGAGAAGTTAGTCCTAACGCCTAGCTGCATGACTTGAATTAGATAAATAATTACATGCTGAAAGTGGTGGACTCAGTAAAAACTCTGTGTGTGTGTTTTAAATGCTTTCACGATGAAATAGTGCGCTCTATTCTGCTTTTATTTGAGTTTGGGGGATCACATAATTAGTTAAATGCTCTGGTAGTAATGCCATCCTTGGAGCTGACTGACTCCTTGGAGCTAAACTGTTTGCTTTTTTCCCCCCTGCATTTAAAACCATTAAAAGTAAGCCATTTTAAGTACACTGAGCAGCCTTGATTATTTAGATCTCAGTGATTGTTGTCTTTGTTCTGTGTTACCATAGAAACTCGTCAAGGGTTATCAAAGTCCATGATATTCACTTATATAGAACAACCAGTCTCAAATAGTTTGGGGGCACTTTTCAGAGAGGAATCACAATAGAAATAAGATAATCTAGCAGACGTAGTGTGCACAAATTATGTACTTTATGTTATATTGTCTTTACCCTTTTATTTTAAAAAGTGCCCTTAGTTGTCTCTGCAGTCGGTAGAACAGCGATTGCCCAGCGTGGCCGATCGTCAGAAGCAACGCAGGCGACTTCAGTGCTGTGGCCTGGGCCATAAGAAGTGGGGGTTCTGACTCTAGGCTCAGAGCTCGACTCACGTTCTCTCCTCTCACTCTGGAGTCATCTCTCCTACTCTCTCTCTCCATTCTAATCCTGTTTGGAGAGATAGTTGCAAATGCTGAGAAACACGTGGAGGCTATACCAAATCGTTCCTCAAGATTGTAGTTTCTTTCTTGTCTGATTTTTTCAGCCTTCTATCATCCTTTTATTGATTTTTTCTCTCATAAAATCTGAAAGATTTACACTAATGGTCTAATAAATCAATCTAACATTAGATTTAAACAAATCCTCCCCCAAATCTTAGGAAGATTAAGATCATACCCCATTCCACATGGGATCAGAATAAGGTGCCATTGGGATGTAGATACAACAGCCTGCAACGCTTGGGCTGACAGAAAACAAAAGGGCAGTTAGTGACCACGGCCGTCAGGTCTGTCCGCAAGGGAGGGTGCTAGGCCAAGAGGAAAGGCTACCAAAGCCCCTGCGCAGGCCCAGGTGAAGAATCGGACAGTCTGCAGAACTAGGCAGAAGAGCGAGCACGGAGGTTGTGCCTGCAAGCCCCACACTCTCACGCCCTCTCCCAAGGCCCTGACACCTCCCGGGCCCGACCCGCTGCTTTTGAGCATCGCTATGAAGACGGAAAGCAAGCGGAGCTCTGAGAGAGGAACCTGGGCCCATTTGGTTACGAAGTATAGATTCTAATTCAGGCTGCTTCTGTGTAGGAAACCAAGGGACTTGAGAGCTGGAGAGGCTAAACATGCAGAGAGGGTGACTTGGGGCATTCTAGAACTGCCTAGAACGGGCCCAGTCCCTGAAGCCAGCTGGGCCCAGGCTGGGAGTTTCTGAGAACTGCCAGGAGCGTGGGGAGGCGGCTAGCCCTTTCAGCAACCCCTGCCAAGCCTTCGCAGAGCCTAAGAGCTGTAGTCGGGATCTTCCTTAGTCCTGTGAGTACTGGCTCCCAGGCAACCTCGCCTGGGCCCCGGGCCCAGTTCCCATCATAGATCCCTGTGGAGAAGCCCTGCCCCACACGCCGTGCTGTGCTCCAGTCTCAAGTCAGGCTCCTCCTGGTCATCTGCGTCCAGGGATTCCAGTCGCCAGCCACTCCGCAACAGCCACGACGCGGGCTCCTTGTGGAACAGTCGACGAGAGCCCGCTTCTTTCAAGAAAACTGAATTTGCGTCTTGCTATATACTAAGTGCTGGGAGTTAAGACATATATAATAAATTGCCTCTGCCCTCAGGGCATTTTCAGCCAAGTTGTGGGTTAGATAATTTCAATATAAGAGAAAGAACAAAGAGGCAGTTTTGTGTACAGACTGATAAAGCAGCGGGCTTGGCCCAAACTCAGGTTTCCTGAGGTTCTGTGGAGGACTTCCTGGAGGTGAGGGTGTTTAAGTGATCCCGGAGTGGTGATTAAAATTCCACCAGGGAAAGGAAGGATCATCATTCTGAAAAGATTAGACGAAAATTCAGGGTGTGAAATAGCATCTCAGGGAACCATAGTCGGACAGAGTGGGAACTAGAGGGAGACACGGAAGAAATAAAGGCCTGGCCCTGGGTGCAGCTGCACCCCAGGTAAGGGCCTTGAGCTTCTTGTGGTTTTCATTGCGAAGCAACGAAGGTTTTAAATGACAAAGCGATGTGCTCATATTTTACACTTCAGATGGACTCCAAGTGCAAGGTGGTGGGTCAGCCTCTATCTGATAGCAAAAATGAAGCACCCAGAGCAAATAGAACTACTCTAAAGAAAAAAAGACGAAAACCTAGAAGGAAACACTGGCAGAACTATCGGAGAGGGAGAGGATCCTCTTAGGAAAGTCTTCTGAGTTTCTGATGTGGGCGTATAAATGAGAGCGCCAGCGACTAGATGTGGAAGAACAGATGCTGGGGAAATAACTGAGTTCAGGTTGGGACATCGACTGAATGCCTGTGGACAACTCAGTGCCTTTGCCATTGAAGGCCCAGACTCTTGTGAATTTGATCTGGGCATTGGGGTTAGAGAAACTAGAGCTAAAAAGTTAAAAGTCACATCGAAAAGATAATTTAAAACTCTGTGTGTGTGTGTGTGTGTGTGTGTGTGTGTGTGTGTGTGTGTGATCAAACTCAGAGGCATTTTATCTCTGAGCTCTGAGCTACAACCCCAGTCCTTTCAGTCCTTTATAATTTTTGGGTTTTGGTTTTTTGTTGTTGTTGGTGGTGGTGGGTTTTTTTTAGGTGGTACTGGGGTTCCTGGAAGCCCTTCTACCTCCGGGCTACACTCCCAGACTTTTTTTTTTTTTTAATTTGGAAACAGGGTCTCTTAAGCCAGCACAGCTGGCTTCGAACCTGTGCGATCCTCCTGTCTCTGCCTCCCAAGTGCGGGGATTACAAGCGTGCGCCACCACGCCCGGCCTAATTTTTTGTTTTGAAACAGGGTCTTGCTACATTGCTGAGAGTCTTGCTACATTGCTGAGGCTGGTCTGCAACCTGCGATCTCCCTGTCTCAGCCTCCCAAAGACTGGGATTACAGGCCCGAGTATGGTGAATTTTTAAAAGATGGGTAGCTACAGTAAGGAAAGGGCTGGTGGCATAAAGAAATTCTTATTCAAAATCAGCTCAAGAACAGTAAGCAATTATCAGAGAGGTTCCTGGAGAAGCAGGCGGGGACAGGGCCACAGATGCTGAGGGAAGTTGGAAGTTTTAATGAAATGTGAGTAACTTAAGTAAGGTTTGACTCTTTAAAAAGACCAGTAAAATGTAAGCTTCCTAGAAGATGTTCCAGAAAAATAGGGAGAAGACAAATAGAGGAGGAAATTAGAAAAATGACTACCGATCCAATAGAGACAGGAAGGATACGATAATGAGACAAATAACTTGGTGACAGTAGAATTGAAAATCTGGATAAAATGGGCAAAGTTTTAGAAAAAGTTATTGAATGATTAAGAAATAGAAAGCATGAATAGTCCTGTAGATATTGCATAGACCATTTCACTTTAATTATTTCACTAGATAAAATATCAGGCCCACCTGATTTTACAATCTTATCACATCTTCAAGGAACAGATAACTCCAATAATATACAAAACCTATCAAAGGAAAGAAAAGAGGGACTATTCTAAGGCCAGTATAATCTTGATATGAAGATTAGCCAGACAGTATGGTGAATTTTATACCAATCTCACATTCACTGTGTGTGTATGTTTACTGGGGATTGAATAAATCCAGGAGCATCCTACCTCTGAGCTACACCCCAGCCCTTTCTATATTTTTTATTTTGAAACAGGCTTTTGTTAGGTTGCTGAGAGATTGGCTAAGTCGCTAAGGCTAGTCTCGATCCCGTGATCCTTCAGTCTCAGCCTCCTGGGTACTAGATTTATAGGCTCACATTTACTTTTAAGTGTAAAATTTCTAACTAAAAATTAGAGACAGAATATAGCAGTGTATAAAAATAATTATCTATTGTAACCAAGCTGAATCTAATACCAGAATGCAAGGATGATTTACTGTTAGAAATCGTTCAATACTGGCCATGACATTGTCAGATGAAAGGAAAAGAGTCCTGTGATCATCCCAGGTGAAGAAAAAGCATTTGGTAGAATCTCCCCCCACCTGTGATGAATAATCTCCCTGAGCCAGGAACGGAAGGAATGCCCTTAACCTGATAAAGGATATCAATCAAAAACTTAAAGCAAACCACGAGAGTGGTTATCATCGGCAAGACCGACAGTAACAAGTTTTAACAAGGATCTAGAGAAATTAGAACCTTCATACTTTGCTGGTGTGCTTATAAAATGTGCAGGCACTTTGGAAAGTAGTCTGGCAATTAATCAAACACTTAAATAGCTGTTATGTGTCCCAGCAATTGCACTGCTCGGTACAAGTTGAGAGTTCCTTATCTGAAATGCTTGGGACCAGACATGTTTCAGATTTCAGATTGTTTTTCAAATATTTGAATATGTGCATGTATTAATGAAATGTCTTGGCAATGGGGCCCATGTCCGATCATGAAACCTATTTATGTTCCATGCATACTCCATGCACACAGCCTACAGGTGCTCTTGTACACCTGTGTGCCATGTGCCAGTGTTTTGTTTGCATCTCGTCAGGTGAGGTCAGATGTAGAATTTTCCACTTGTAATGTCATGGCAGCACTCCAGAAAATTCAGATTTGGGACATTTCGAATATTTGATTTTCATATTAGCAAAAAGCCACCTATGTATAACCATAGGAATTGGAAAAAATATTCCCCGAAGGAACTTGGACAAGAATATTTACAGTAGCACTATTCATAATAGTGAAGAAATGAAGACAACATAATGTTTATCAGCAGAAGAGTGAGTAGGCAAAATGTGGTACATCCATACAATGGATTTGGCAGTGAAAAAAAAAAAAAAGAAATGTGGATACATGCTATAAAACATAGATGAACCTTAGAAACCTGTGAAAGGGAATAATCCAGTTATCAATGGCCCCAGTCAACAGCCATGTACTGGCACATGCCTGTAATCCCAGCTACTCAAGATGGTGGGTTCGAGGCCAGCCTAAGCAATTTAGTGAGACTGCCTCTCAAAAAATAAAAGTCACATATCATATGATTCCATTTACTTGGAATGTTCCAAGTGGGAAAAACATTGAGACAGAAAATATATTAGTTGTTGCCAGTGGCTTGAGGGAGGGGAGACTGGAAAAGTTACTGCTATGGTCTGGGATTTCTTGAATTTGATAGCAGTGACAGATGTATAGCTCTAATATACTAAAAACTACCAAGTTATAGTTTAAAAGTGTGAAGTTTATGGCCTGTGATCATGTTGTCTTAAAGCTTTAATTAAAAATAGAAGATCCAGCCACATTGAATGTGTTTAAAAGCGTGGAACAGAAAGAACACATATACTATACAGAGAATATCAAGTGTTGCTTTGGAAAATAATTAGGCATGATCATATAGTCAGACATTTTGATGAATAGGCCATAAATTCATCTCAACCTATGCCCTAGGAACTCACAAGCAGGTCACCGAAGACCTGTGCAGAAATGTGTATAGTTCTAAAGAGGGAGAAGCCAAGAGTCCAGATGCCATGTCCAGAGAATGAATCAGGTTGACCTTGTCACCCGAGTGAATGTCCTAAAGCCGCGGAGATGGGAGAAATGAAGCGTCAATCGAAACATCATGAATGGACCTGTAAAACAATGTGTGAGAACAGCAAGCTGCAGGAAGCTAAGTGGGGAATTGTTATATTTGAATAAAGCTACAAGTAGTAAAAATATATATATATATATACTAGGAATATCTATGCATATGTTGATTTCTTAAGCAACATGATAAATAAAATTTTGGATAGTGATTAATCAGGAAAGGTCAGCGACTGAGTGGGGTGGGGAAGAAACACATGTGCATACAGTTTAATGCTGGACAGTAAGTTTTCTCCTTGTTTTAAGATAGTTCTTTACCATGTGTCCTGAATTTACAAAATGTTCAGGTCCTTTATATATGTTAATTATCACATAATGTAAACATAAGCAAAAGTGATGAGCAGAGCATCCTAGTCCTGGGGACACATCAGGAAGAAAACTGCTTCCCCAGGAAAGCATCTGAGGCCACTAGCTCTTTTCATGAGCCCAAAGTGGAAGAGTTGAGCAAGGAAGAATGAATAACTGCAGTCGACCACAAGACTGATTGGGCTCGTGGGCTTTATTTTAGCAACCTGTCCATGCCGTTTTGTAAAGTAACTTCTATCTTATCCGTGAAAATTAACGTGCCCGTGCCGTAGGCCTGACGTGACTCGGCTCGCTCACCTCCGAGGTCTGTCTGTCAACTCCTGCTTTTGATCGCTCTTGCCTGGCCTTTCATTCTTCCCCTCTTCTCTGCAGAAAGGACCTGGCCTTTGTCCTCATTCCAGTGCTGACTCACCACCCTCTGATCCCCTGTCATCCTGAACTTCCTCCATTCCCACATTGCTAAACCACAGTCCTGTCTGTTATTGTCCACTGGATCTGCACATTATAAGATAATGCCCAGGAAAGTTGATTTGTGGTTGAATTTCAATCCATGCTCTTAACTATCTGGCTTCTCCTGGTGACAGCTGTTGGAGTAGTTCATCAGAGCCACTGGCTTTGGCCAGAGATATGGCAAGGTCCATCAGAGCCTCTGGCATCAGTGAGATGGCACAGTCCAGACACACTGGCATTGGGGGGGGGGATAGCACATAGCACGGTTCATCAGAGACACTGGCATCAGTGGGAGAGATGGCACGGTCCATCAGAGCCTCTGGTATCATGAGGGAGATGGCACGGTCCATCAGAGCCACTGGCATCGGCAGGAGAGATGGCTCTGGCGGCTCCAGGAGTCTGGGTGATGGGAAACTCAACTACACAGCAACAGGACCAGCAGCACCCTGTGCTTGTAGACTTCATGGACAATGAGCTATGCTTAACATAAGCATCCGTCTCAGTGCAGATACTGCTTTTAGACCAATGGGAATAGTCATTCTGTGTCAGTGTACATGATCTTAAAAAACTAGAACAAGCTCTAGGTCATTTTAAATTAGCTCTAGCTAATGACTAGAGCTCCAGAATGTCCTCTCCACACCTATTCTAAATACCCAGTAATCCTATATAGGGTATATAGCATCCATTAAATATTAAGGTTGTTATATATTGAACTGCCTACAAATTTAACATAGCAACTGTGTGTGGGGAGTCGGGGGAGCTGGGGATTGAATACAGGGGCATTCTACCTCTGCACTGCTTCTCCAGCCCTTTTTATTTTGAGACAGGGTTTCACTGTGTTGCTGGGAGTCTCATTCCGTTTCAGAGGCTGATCCCAAACCTGTGATCCTCCTGTCTCAGCCCCCCAAGTTCTGGGATTGCAGGCATTAAGATGCCACCACCTTGCAACTCTTTATAAATATATTATTTAAAAGAAGCTTGTAATTTCTTGTAAATATATGATTTCAAAAGCCTTCTAATTAATACTTATTGAATTCTTTTTTCTTATACAAATGACCTGAAAAATAGAAATTTTCCAAAGCAAGAAAAAATTCTACTGGAACTTACAAGCATGCCAAATTAGAGCAGTCCAACTCCTGGATTCAAAGCTCACTTGAAAAAAAAAAAAACTGCATTACTTGAACAATAATTCAATTACTATCATTTGGCCACTGAACAGTGTCACTTTTTATTTTGAATTCAGAATTTGAAGTGAAGCTTCTTCCGGAAGGTACTATACCAGAGAATGTGCCACTCATATGTAAATTATATTAAGCGATATGTAGAGCATATAATATGCATGTTAAAGTTTATTAAATATAATAATTATTTTTCTTTGACATTGTCAAATCAGTCAACATTAGAGTTTGGTGTCAAAGACTTAAAAAATATTACAGAAGGTAGAGACTCTTAAAATTAATTGGGCCCATTTACATTTGTCTTTGATGATAAATTCTTTTTTGCACATCAGAGAATAGCTGCTTCTTCCCTGGAGCAAAGTAAAGTTTTTTCCCCCTCCTGCACTTAAAGTTTGTATTTCTGCCCAAGTAATAAATGAGTTTCAGTTTCTGTGGCCTTTGCTTCAGAGAGCTTCTCTGAGGGTGAGCTTTGAAATATGATTAGATCTTAATTCTTTAACTATTTCCATAAGCTTGCTTCACAGTTTGCTTTCTTGCTCAGTAAGCAGGGTGGGGAAATGCGTGTAAACCTTATGTGATCATCTATGGGTGTTAGCCGTGGAAATATGTGTTGCAAGGGCGAGAAAATTAGTCCTCCTGAATCACGAGGAAGACAGTCGACTGCGCCACGGTGCACTTTAGGGTATCTGCCATTAAATACACATCATTTTAGTCTACGCTATTAACCACAGTTACTAACTCTGGGTGGGCCGTAAATATACCAGTACTGGTTGGCATATCCAGAAAAAGGGCTGGAGATGTAGCTTAGTGGTGGAGTGCCTGCTTGGCACACATGAGGCTCTGAGTTCTATCCCTAGTTTAGAGGAAGGGAAAGGAACCCAACGCAGGAATTGGAATGGACTCATTAATCTACTGAGGAAACAGTCAGAAGTGGCTGGGTGATGTTGACTGTGATACCCTGACCCTTTTCAACAACTGTCCCGTTTCCTCTTCTCCAATAAACGCTGTGGCTTTTTCATGGGGTTTTTGTGAAATAAACAGGCAGTGACAAAACCAAAAGACTTGGGTTGGGTTCCTAATTATTAGCTTTTTTTTTTTTTTTTTTTTTTTTCGGGTCTGAGGATGGAATCCAGAGGCATTTTGAAACCGGGTCTCACTGAGTTGCATAGGGCTTCACTCAGTAGCTGAGGCTGTCCGCAAACCGCGATCCTCCTGTCTCAGCCTCCCGAATGCTGGGATGACAAGCGTGCGCCAACCACGCGTGGCTAATTATTAGCTTTTGATTCTGGGTAAAGCAGCTATCTTACCTGATTCAACCAATTTCCTAGAAGTGAGTTAAATCTGAGAGGTCATTCAAAGGAAGCAGTGACGTTTGCAATGCTTTACCATTTAGACTAGTTTACCATTTTCTCAAGTTGGCATTTATATATAAGGATAGAAAAGGAGAAGACTTCTTTCACACACACACACAAAAATGCCTTTTCTTTTTTTTTTTTTTTTTTTTTTTTGGTGGTACTGGGGTTCCTGGAAGCCCTTGTACCTCCGGGCTACACTCCCAGACCTATTTTTACATTTTTATTTGGAAATAGGGTCTCCTAAACCAGCGCGCGGGGCTGGCTTCGAACCTGCGCGATCCTCCTGTTTCTGCCTCCCAAGCGCGGGGATTACAAGCGTGCGCCACCACGCCCGGCAAAAAAAAAATGCCTTTTCTTATAGTGATTGTATCAAGCCAAGAACTTATCCTTGATTAAAAATAAGTTGCAACAGTCTTGGGATCCATCCTCAGGGACGTCACCTCCCTGGTGTCTGCGCCCTCACCTCCACATGGTGGGCACCGAGCTAGTGCTCAGTCCCTCCCGCCACCGTACTGTGCTGGGCACCTGTCTCCAGGGGGCTTCTTGACTGCCAGAAGCCCGGTCAGCGCAGTCTTCCTGCTAGTCCACAGTCACGTGGCTAGCCTTGGAGAATGTCCCAAGGCATGAACTCCCACTATAAGTTATATACAATTATACCTTAATTTATACTCTGAACCAGTATGAGTCGAGGATGGATTAAGACTTTTGTCAGTATTCATGTCAATAAACATTTGGAACCTGATGAATGTACAACGCTACAAATATTTCCTTAAACAAAAAAAAATACCTTTATTTCATTAATTGTTTGATTCTTGCTGAAAGTGGAGGGAAATGAAAGTAAAAGTAAAGTTTCTTAAAACATTTCTATTCTGGCCGGGCGTGGTGGTACATGCCTGTAATCTCAGTACTTTGTGGGCTCAGACAGGAGGATGGCAGTTCAAAGCCAGCCTTGGCAATGTATAAGACTCTGTTTCAAGATAAAATAGGACTACAGATGTAGCTCAGTGGTAGAATGCCCCGGGGTCCAATCCGCAGTACCACAAATAACCGAAAACAAAAACAAGACAAAATAATTTATATTCCGCTTGAGCAAGCAGAGTAACCTGAAAGGCATATATGATTTTATATACACAGATGCATATAATCTTTAACTTTCATATTTTTAACCAAGCTATTTAAATTTTATTATTTAGTACAATGGGAAAATTTATCACTATTACTGGAACCTAAGAAAAGTTGTCTTTCTGAATTAACATAATTATATATGCATATTTATTTCTTTGTGTGTTTGAGGGCTGGGGATTGAACCCGGGGAATTCTCTTCCTTCAAGCTGCATCCCCAGCCCTTTCTGCTTTTGAAACACGGTCTTGATAGGTTCTTAAGGATCTGGCTTCAACCTGCGATCTTCCTGTCTCAATGTCCCAAGTATTGGGATTATAGGCGTGTGCCATCATGTCCAGCTAATACTGTTATCTTTTTTAAAGTCATTTTTATAGTCAACTTTCTTTAAATGCTTGGATTATTTTTAAAAGTTCTAAAATATTTATGGCATATAAAACAAATTGTATTTGCCAACATGAAAAATAGGGTGGGTGCCTTTTCTCATAAACATTTATGCCCAGTTTCCATTTTATGCCAAATTATCTTTCATCTCCTTTTAGAAAACAGAGTAAAGTATGATAAAATCATATTTTATAAATATTCATAAGCCTTCCCACTTTTACCTCCCTCCTCTACCTTATGCTAAATATTCTAGGTGGATAAGAAGAAATATTTTTTTTCTCAAAAACTATAAAATCTTACCAATGCATCCCATGCATAAGTTTTGTTAGTTGATTAAACAATATTTTCTTAAGCAGCCAATAAAGACAGAGGATTGGTGGCAAAGCCGTAGGCTCTGTTCTGAACCTCTTAGGAAAGTCAAGATACGTTTTCAAAAGATGACAGAACAAGACCTGCATCTTACCAGGACTCTGGATAACTAAGGCCAGAACTACTAATGGCTTCTAAGGAATCCCAGGAAAGAATACAGTGTTGGCTTTTTAACTGGTCTTGGTACATTGGTAGGATTAGAGAAGAACATGACAGAACGAGGCTGAGACAGAAGGGTCACAGGTTTTGAGTACAGTCTCAGCAACTTAGTGAGACTTTGTTTCAAAATTTTTTTTAAATAAAAAGCTTTTTTTAAGCCAGGCATGGTGGTGCATGCTTATAATCCCAGTACTTTGGAGGCTGAGACAGGAGGATCACAGGTTCGCAGCCAGCCTCAGCTACTTAGTGGGGCCTTCTGCAACTTAGTGAGACCCTGTTTCAAAATAAAGAACAAAATAGGGCTCAGGATATAGCTCAGAAGTAGAATGCCCTTGGGTTCAGTCCCCAGTATCACACACAAAAAAAAGTTTTTTAAAGGACTAGAGTTGTAGCCTGGAGGTAAAGTATCTCTGGGTTCAGTCCCCAGTACCCCCCCAAATGTTTGTTTACACATTCAACAGTTATTGGGTGTTTTTCTCTGTTGGTCTTGGGATATCTCCATGAGCAGAATAGACGGTAATGACCATGGCACAGCCCCTACAGCTGTAGAGATTTTTAACTTTAATTGCCAGGGTGACAGGAATGGCCAGTAGGTGGGTGGAAACGAGAACAGAAAGTGAGGACTATGCCCAGTAGAGGTGTGCTTGTTAGGATTAGAATCATGGGTGACTGACAGAACCCCAAATACCAGCGACTTAAGATAGTTTCTCTCAAACATATAATGCCAGCTCGGCCACTCAGCTCACCGTCTGGCTCACCAGTGCGCCTCCCAGTGGCATGGTCCTCACCTTTGTGCCCCAGGATGGCATCAAAGACCTAGGCGCTGGAATGAGGACTGGAATTGGACTAAGAAGAACCAAAGGCCACGTAGATAGTGCCCCTTAAGAAATCGCCCAGAAGCTGCTACGCAGCACTCCCGCCGGGATGCTACTGCCTGGGTAGGGACGGCATGGTCACATCACCGCACCCAGTGGCAGAGGAGGTTCTAAAAGGTCGTCTTTACTCAGACAGCAGGTGCCCAGCCAAAAACTGTTATTCCTGTGGCAGAGGGAGGAACAGGCATTTTGAAAACCACTAGTTTATTTGTTCTCACAAGTACGAATTATAATAAGAAACTACTATTACCTTGATAGAGTTTAAAATTAAAATACTGAATCCTTAAACATAGTGTATCTTACACATTGATGTGAACCTAAATTTTGGAAAGCACCTTGACAATACTTAGGAAGAACTATAAAAATGTTTCTGTACATTGGCTTAGTCACTCTGCTTCTTGGAATACTTCTTAAAACATAATCGGTGCTGCAGTGAAACACTTATGTATGCAAATAGATAGCGTGGTGCTGTTTATCATGAGAAAGTACTGGAAATAATCTAATTGTCCAGCTAGAGGGGAATGATTTGATAAGACGTGCCGTATCCTGTCGCTATCTCAAATAAAAAGAGAAAGCTGCGTTTCCTGCTCCCTGTGATAAAGGGTAGCTGTCTGAGCGCCCAGGCTGCACGGCTTGGGTAAAGTTTGGGGGTGGAATGGGGATGGGGTGAGGGGACCTCAGAGCCTGGCGTGACCTCAGTGGAAGTACATAGGACAGCTCACGGGTTGGCCTCAGACGTGTTTCTTGGAGTGAGTCCACATCGGATCAGCTGACTTTCAGAAAGAAAGGGTTGACAGCTCTCTGTTCCTTACAAAGATGTGTTCCCCAACAGGAGCTGTCGTTGAGTAACCACGCGGCTGTCCCAGTTCTGATGGTTTCTTGTTACTCTGGCTGTAGTCTCCTCCCAATGTGTGGAAGCATTTTTTATTTTTTTATTCTCAGTCAATATGACTAAACATTAAGCCTTTAACATTTAGGTTTTGAGCACAGCACTGTGGTACACGCCTGTAATCCCAGTACTTGGGAAGCTGAGACAGGAGGAACACAGGTTTGAGGCCAGCCTCAGCAACTTAGCAAGACCCTCAATAACAAAGCAAGATCTTGTTTCAAAATAAAAAAAATAAAAGTGGGAATTGAACCCAGGGATATTCTACCTCCAAGCTGTGTCCCCGGCCTTTTGTTTGTTAGGTTGTTTGGTTGGTTGGTTTGGTGTTTTTTTTTTTTTTTTTTTTTTTAAACAGGATCGCACTAGGTTGCTAAAAGTCTCTCTGTATTGCTGGGGCTGTCCTCAAACCAGCAATCCTCCTGTCTCAGCCTCCCAAGTACTGGGATTACAGTTGTGTGCCACCACACCCGGCCTGGGAATCATTTTAATTACATGGAAAGTGGTTTATGACATAATACAAACTGGGGAAATGGTACAAATGTTCTTGCTGTCCCTCCCGCCTCCTCGCTGCCCGGCCTCTGTGTGCGAAGCAGCGCTGGTCCAAATGAGCTGCCTGGGGTGCTCCCTGGTCAGCAGCGCCCCACGTCCGCCGTCCTCTAGGGAGCGTGGGACGGTGAGTGTACGCGCGTGGGCCAGGCACTTCCTAACTCGCCTTGGGCCTCAGAGAGTTTGCTGTCGCTTCAGATTCCTAAATCCTGCGCTTGGCCAAAAGATGGTGACCTGTTCGTTCAGACTTGGGAAGAGGGGTCTCGATCCCAGGAGGCCCAAAGGCTTGGGCTCCTGCTGACACCCTCCCAGCACATCAAGGGTATGGGGCACAGACGCGGCCTGTGCTGAAGGGGCCTTTGTCTCCATTGCCACGACTCCTCCATCCCTGTCTCCGTCCTGAACAGGAGGGACGACGGCAATCCAGGATGTGAGCCAAACACCCCGAGTCTCCCCGCGCTCTTCACAGACCTGCCTACTGTGGGTCTCAGGCCCATTGATACACCTGGAGGAATCTGAGTGCAGCCCCAGCTCTGAGTCGCCTTTGGCTGAGTAGCAAGAGACGTGATACTTGCCCTCCGCCACCCCACCTCCCCACAACACAGGTGGGCTCTCTGATCCCGGGTACCATCTTCCCACCAGGCCTCCCCTGGCAAATCAGTCCCTGCTCATCTCTGACAGCCGGCGTACACGAATCTCATTTCCGTCATCCCTCCTTCCTCCCTGAAAGCCCTGGAGAGTGGCCTCCCTTTGCTGCACTCATGCCGCGCTCAGACAGCCACGGGCCTGGGTGCAGTGCAGCAGGCTCGCTGGCTGCAGAAACACGCGCCGCAAGCCGGCGCTGCCTGTGGCTTAAGGCACGTCGGCCAGGCTTAGCATCCTAGGTCAGCAGCCTCTGGCACACAGGCCCCTTCAGCTCACAGAGTGGCCCCTGCCTGCCTGGGGCTTCTAGTCTTTTCCATCTCCCAGAAGAGGAGGAGAAAATAGGTCCTTCTCTTAGAAACCTCTCTCCTTTGGCTCAGGCTGGGCCGTTCTCCCAGCCCCGGGCCTCTTCTAGTCCCAGCGCGGGCAGAATGAGAAGCAGCTCGGGCTGCTTACACCGGTGACTTCTGTGTCATCGCCAGTTTGTTACAGTCAGAAGCCCAAGTGGACCCCACGGCTTGCTTCAGAGTTTCACAGTGTCATCCTTTTCCGTGAGGTTGTAAGGGGAGAATGCCCAGCTAGCAAGGCCTGCGTGCAGGAAAATACCAGATTCGAGACTTCAGAAACATCCGGGAGTGCACAAAAGGATATCGCACAAAACACCCACAAACGTTAGCACCGTCACACTGGGATGGGTGACAAGAGGCTTCTTTTATGTCTCGGATTTCTGTGATGAGCATTTATTTCCACTTTTTAAAAACAGCTTTATTGAGTTTTGATGTCCATACCAAAAAAAAAAA
Organism: Muscardinus avellanarius; assembly: GCF_963383645.1. Taxonomy (NCBI): domain Eukaryota; kingdom Metazoa; phylum Chordata; class Mammalia; order Rodentia; family Gliridae; genus Muscardinus; species Muscardinus avellanarius. The sequence goes on from NC_137802.1 coordinate 61,536,788, forward strand.
AAAAACCCACTCTTGTTTTAAATTAATTCAGCAATTTTTAATTTAAAGAATTGTATAACCATCACCACAATCTGTATTTACTTTTATAATCAGAGAAAAAAGAATGTTATTAGAAATGACCTTTTGTTAGAGCAGCGGAAAGGTCTTCGGAGAGTTGAATAGAAGGAACAGGGTCCAATTTCAGGCCGCTGAGTAGAGAGGAGCTGGTCACCACGGAGCTCAGTAAATATTTCTTAGACTAATAAGTAAATGGAAATGGAAGCAGAGGGTGGAGATTACCGGCTCAGAAAACGTGTCTGTGACGGAAGAAAAGCGAGCCCGGGGCCTCGGAGACATCACCCGCCAGCCTCAGGCCTCGCCTCCGCCCTTCTCTCCTCCTGCCTGCCATTTTCCTTGCCCTCTGATGACTCCTGTTCATTCCCAGCTCTGTTACCTCCCACACGTTTCCATCTTTGCCTCGCGGATTCAGGGAGGATGATGGCGCCCACCTCAGAGTTATCGAGAAGTCTGTTAAGAGGTAGAAAGCATTCAGGCGATGTTTCAGTAGAGTAAGGGGGAAAGTAATTAGTTGTTGTTTGGTCGCGCCCTCTCGGTCAGCGTGTTCTCCTACGGAAGCCTTCTCTGGTGGAAGGCCTCTCATACCTCTCCCTTAATAACACCCTGGGCCTTGTCTGTCTGTCTCTCTGTCTGTCTGTCTCTCTCTCTCTCTCTCTGCCCTTATTATGCAGTATTTTATGTGTGCACTTATCCGGCTCCTCCCCACACGCACTCAGTCTTCTACTTGTGTAAACATACAATGCCCAACACCGAGGAGGAGCCAATGTAGACACCTGCCAAGAGGGGAAAACTAACCATGGGGGCGGCGATGGTGGAGCTGGATCACGCCATTCCTTTCCCTGTTGCTGTGGTGCGGTTTCTGCCTGCTCTGTTTCCTGCAAGAATGAATGTGGAGTTTATGGTTTATCTTCTTTATGTTTTTAGGTTTGGTACAATTCATTAGTGAGACCATTTGGCCCTGAAGATAGAGGGGTGTGTGTGTTTAACAACAGCAGGGCTCTCTAAGTTTTCTCTCTCTCTCTCTCTTTTTTAATCACTTTTGGTAATTTATTTCCCTTAAATTCATCTATTTTGTCTAAATTATAAAATTCATAAATACAGTGTTCACAATATTTTCCTATGGCTCCATTAATATCTATAGTTTGATAGTGATGTCCTCTCTGATAGTGATTCTCTCTCTCTCTCTCTCTCTCTCTCTCTCTCTCTCATTCCTGATATTGGCAAAGTTTGTGTTCTTTTTCTGATTACTGTATCTAGAAATATATGAACTTTATTGTTTTTCTTAAAGAACCAGCTTTTGATTTCATTGATCTTCCTTTTATTTTTGGTTTTTATTTCCTTCCTTCATGCTCTTTTATTATTTTCTTTCTCTTAGCTGAGGCTTGTACTAATTATTTTAGAACTTCTAAGACGGGCATGGTGGCGCACGCTTGTAATCCCAGCGCTTGGGAGGCTGAGACGGGAGGATCGCACAGGTTCGAAGCCAGCCTCAGCTACTTAGTGAGGATCTCAGCAACTTAGTGAGACCCCATTTCCAAATAAAGTATAAAATAGGTCTGGAATATAGTGTGGAGGTAGAAAAGCCCCTGGGTTCCACCCCTAGTACCACCAAAAAAAAAAAAAAAAAAAAAGAACTTCTCAGCTAATGAATTAATTTTTTTTAATTTTTTATTGGTGCACTGTATTCTTACATCATAGTGGGATACAAACTTTTGTAGACATACATGCACACATCACCCAGTCAGCCCCCACCCGATCCCCACCCCATTCTCTCCCCATCCCTCCCTCCCATGCTTGGCTTAGTGGTTGACATCTAGTATTATAGCAATTTATCCAAAATTAACAATGATAATCTCACAGAACAGTTTAATTTGTCTGATACCAAGCTTTTGATGACTTAAAGATAACATTTCAATATTTCTTTTTGCTTTCTTTCTTACCAGAGAATATTTTTTTTCTATTTTTTAGGTGAAACTATCATGTATTTATATATTTATTTTTCAGAAAAAAATCTATCCTAATATGGAATATGGGTTCTAGATACCCAAAACGATCTTGAAAAAGAACAAAGCTAGAAGACATATATTTTCTGATTTCAAACCATATAAAGCTACAATAATTGAAACAGTGTAGTACTGTTCTAAAGGCAGATATATAAACCATTGGAGTTAAATACAAGCCTAGAGCTAAATTCTTCCCTGTATTGTCAAGTTATTTTTGACAAGGTTTCCACGAACATTTGGTGGTGGAAATAATAATCTTTTAACTAAATATTGTTGAAAAATAATAATTACATGGAAAAGAATAAAATTGGACCCTTACCTAATCCCATATACAAGTATTAACTCAAAATAGATAAAAGACCTAAATATAAATCTTAAGACTATAAACTTTTAGAAGAAAATCTGGGTCATAAAACCTCACAACATTGAAATTGGCAGTGATTTCTTGGATATGATTTCAATGGCACAGGCAACAGAAGAGTATACAAACTCCCTAAAAAATAAAAAAGATATTGTATATCCAAAGACAATGTAAACAGAGTTAAAAGTTACTGATAGAATGGGATAAAAATATTTCCAAATGCTATACCTGAAGGTATATTAATATTCCAAATAGAAATCCTAAAAATTAACAACAATAAAGGCAAACAATACCATTTAGAGATAGGTAAAAGACTAACATAAATAATGAATCTCCACAGATAACCAATCTTAGTTGTCTGTTGGATGGAAGATCTTGTTTCTCTGGTTCTGGTGTGTGTTACCTATTTCTTCTTTGTAGTTAATCTCTTTGAATATTTTCTCTAGCGCTGGTTTTGAAGACATAAATTCCTTCAGTTTCTGTTTGTCATGGAAGCTTCTTATTTCTCCATCTAATTTGATAGAAAGTTTTGCTGGGTAGGACATTTTTGGCTGGAAGTTGTTTTCTTTCAGAGTTTGGAATATGTTACTCCAAGCCCTTCTGGCTCTCATGACTTGGTTTGGGAAGTCTGGAGTGATTCTAATTGGTTTGCCTCTGAATGTCACTTGGCCCTTTGTTTTTGTTGCCTTTAAGATTCTCTGCTTGGCTTCCACATTGGTCATTTTGACAGTTATTTGGCGTGGGGATCCTCTTCTCCAATCCTGTCTAAAGGGAGTTCTATATGTTTCCTGTACCTGTGTATCGACCTCTTGCTCTATGTCTGGAAAATTTTCTGCTATTACTTCCTTGAAGAGATTGTTGATCCCTTTGGTTTCACTTTCTTTTCCCTCCTCTATTCCAATTATTCTTAGGTTAGCTCTCTTAAAATGGGCCCATATTTCTTCAATGTCAGATTCCTGCTGTCGGATATTTTTCTCTAGATTAGAAACTATGCGTTCATTTTTGGAATGATCATCTTCTAAGAGCGAGATTCTGTTCTCCATGTGTTCTCATCAGTTGTTTGTACTTTGAATTGAGGCCTTTACTTCATTAATTGCATCCTTTATCTTTTTTGGCTCTCTCTGAGTTCTTTTCGAAGCACCTCTATTATTTCTACAGTTATTTTCCTGATTTGATCTTCTAGAAATCTCTGATTTTCTGTTTTATTGGGTTCTGATGTTGTGGGGTTGTGGGCATTCATTGCTCCAGTGTTCCTCTTTCCCATGATTTTGGAAGTTTGTACCTTCTCTGGGTTCTTCCCTTGGGTCACTATGACTTCCCTTAAGGTGCTCTGGATCTCGAGTCTGTAGTATCTCAGACCCCACTACTCCTTTACTGGGTTGTATCTCAGAGTCTCCGACCCAGGGAGTCGATAGAGGCTGCTTTAAACTATGGGTGGTGCCAGGTTGCACGTTCTCCTATGGTGTGATATCTCTGCCACTGCTACTCCCCCCCTGGGTCAAGTCCCAGGGAGTACAGTACTGGGATTTCTCCTCCGGGGCCTGCAATTTGACTCACTGTTCTTGAGTTCACAGATGTAGCTGTACTGGACTTGGTGAATTCACTGCTGCTGCCGCCAGTGGCAATATGGCGCCGCTGCCACGGCTTCGGCCGTGAGGCTGGCGTATTTTTTCTTCTCTGATTTTGATTTCCACTCTGAGTCCCTGCAGCGTGTGCTGAATCAGCCACTGGGAGCTTTAGATGCTTCCTGCGCCGAAAGATCCCGCCTGGCTGTTCCTCAGCGGCTTACCTCGGCTTGCTGTAGCCATCCGATGAACTCACCGCTGCCGCCGGCAGTATGGCGCTGCTGCCTCGTCCTCGGGCGTAAGGCCGGTGTATCTCCTCTGTCGCTCTGAGCTCTGTTCTCAGTCCGCTTTCTCTCTGGAGCCTGGTGATTTTTTTGTTTCTCTGCTGATGGTGTTTTCTGGCTATGAAAGGTGCTGATTTTGTGGTAATGGAGATTGGTTGTTTCTAGGTCGCCATCTTCCCAGAAGTCTAATGAATTAATTTAAAGATAAATTTTCCTCTAAATATTAATTTATTGCCCACAATGTATGCTTCCATTTTTATTTATTTCAAAATATTTTCTAATTTGCTTTTTAAATTCTTCTTTGGCTTTTAAACTATTTGTATATACATATTACTTTTCAGATAATTAGCGAATATAAGATATATTTCTATCATGATTTCATAATAGGTTTCATGACAGAGCCAGGTATGATTGTGCATGCCTGTAATCCCAGTACTTGGGAGGCTGAGACAAGAGGATCACAGGTTCAAAGCCAGCCTCAGCAACTTAGTGGGGCCATTAGCAACTTAGTGAGACTCTGTTTAAAAATAAAAAGTAAAATAGGACTAGGGACATAGTTCAGAGGTAGAATGCCTCTGAGTTCAATCCCCAGTACTATAAAAACAAATTAGAGAATACACTCTATAAAATCGGTCTCTTTTACATTTACTGAAATTGTTTTATGGCTGAGAATACAGTCTATCTTGATTAATGGTCAGGTTGGTTGATGGTACATTTTTGTGTGTGGTACTAGGAATTGAACCCAAGGGCATTCTGTCTTCAAGCTACACTCCCAGCCCTATTCCTTTATTTTGAAACAGGGTCTCACTAGGTTAGTGAGACTCTCACTTCTTGCTGTAACTTCTCTCAGACCTGCAGTGCTCCTGTCTCAGCCTCCCAAGTACTGGGATTGCAGGCAGGCATCACCACACCTGGCTGATAGTACTTTTCAAATCAACTATATCCTCACTAATGTCTGGTCTACTTGCTCTGTGAATTCTTGATAAAGGAATATTCACTCCACTCTAACTAAATTAATTAATTTGCCTATATTTCCTGTAAGTCTTTGCTTCCGATTTTGAAGTCCTTGAAGTTGGGTGCATATGTATTTAGGATTGTTCTATCATTTTTTTTTTAATTTTTGCTGGTACTGGGGTTCCTGGAAGCCCTTCTACCTCCGGGCTACACTCCCAGACCTATTTTTACATTTTTATTTGGAAACAGGGTCTCCTAAGCCAGCGCGCGCGGCTGGCTTCGAACCTGCGCAATCTTCCTGTCTCTGCCTCCCAAGCGCGGGGATTACAAGCGTACGCCACCACGCCCGGCTCTATCATTTTTTTTTTAATTTAGAGTTTTTTTGTTTTTGTTTTGGTGGTACTAGGGGTGGAACCCAGAAGCTTTCTACCTCCGGGCTATACTCCCAGACACATTTTATATTTTATTTGGAAACAGGGTCTCACTAAGTTGCTGAGAGCCTCACTAAGTAGCTGAGGCTAGCTTCGAACCTGTGCGATCCTCCTGTCTCAGCCTCCCAAGCGTGGGGATTACAAGCGTGCGCCACCATGCCTGGAGAATTTAGAATCTTAAATTTTAACTCATATACATCTCTTTATTATTGATTTTTAGTTCTTTATTTGGGTTCTGCAACATGTATCTTAATCATAGCCTGCCTTCACCTACTATTATACTAGATTATGTTAAATATAAGTTTCTTAAATGTATACCCTTCTATTTCCTCATTCTGCAAATATTATAACACTCACAATATACTTTTATTACTGCTGCTTTAACATTCAGTTTGTCTTTTAAAGAAATTTAAAGGTGAAGATAAAAATGATTTTGTATTGACACACATTTTCTCTGGCTAGTGCTATTCACAGATTCCTTTGGTTCACCGAGGGATCCTTCTGCCTGAATGATTTCTTCCCATATTTTTGTAGTGAAAAATTTGTAGTCACAAATTCAGCCTTTTCTTTGGCAATTTTTTTTTTTTTTTTTTTTTTTTTTTTTTTAGCGGTACTGGTGATTAAATGACACAGGGGCATTCTACTCCCAAACCACACCCCCAGCCCTATTTTTTATTCTTTAAATTTTGAAACAGGGTCTTGCAGAGTTACAGAGGGCCTCACTAAGTAGCTGAGGCTGTCCATGAACCTCCATCCTCCCGTCTCAGCCTCCCAAATGCTGGGATTACAAGCATGCGCCACCATGCCTGGCTTGGCAATGTCCTTTTTAAATTTTCAACTTGCAAGGTAGTATTTTTACTGTAAATATGATTTGAGATTAACATTTATTTTCTTTTTATACTTGTTTTATGACTTGTGTAAATGAGAAATCTTCAGCCATTATTTTTTAAAATGTATGTTTTCTCTGGTTGCTTTTTTTTTTAGATACTATATTTATTTCTGTCCTTTACAGTTTTATTACATTGTGTCTTAATGTGGTTTTTTTATGTTTATCTTGCTTTTGTTCAGTGATCTTTGGACTTGTGATTTTAGAGGATTTTTTTCAATTTGGAAAATTTTCAGTCATAATACCTTGAAATGTTTTCGAACTTTCTTCTTCTGTGATATAATTACCGCTGGTGTTAGAAGCTATGATATTGTCTCAGAGATTACTAAAACTGTTAACTAAATTCACCCTTTTATCTCTCTAGAAATTCTATGGAGATTGTAAATGTAAATTTTGGTTGGTTTCTTAGCTTCTGGTCCGACATAGGTGGCTGGAAGTGGCCACTCGTCGTAACAGCAAGTGAGAGGCTAAGCTAACTGAAAAATCGGCGGCTGGTCTTAGGAAAGCCATTTGTGTCACGAAAGTGGGCTCACGGAGCAAGCTACTGCCTTCAAGTTTGGAGGGAGGAGCAGACACAGGATCACAGCTCACCCGAGCAGAGCCCCCCGCAGGCACCAGCACAGGGTAGGAAAGTCAGGACTTTTGACTGAGGAACGGTGGAATCCAAGCATGGACACGCAGGGGATAAAACTCCAGTGGGTTCTGACTCCAGGAGCATGACCACATTCTCACAGGGAATATAAGAGAAAGTATCTGAATGTGCTTCTGGCAGGGGAGGGAAACGTGACCATTCTGAAACATGCCAGAGCATTCTGTGACCCAGACTCAAGGCCTGCCCTCAAGAGAAACTGTTATACCAGAGGCTGAGCTGGCGGAGATTTCTCAGCGCCTAACTAACCCACGGAAGGGAAATAAGCACACTAGCCTGCTGCAGCCTTCTACGTGGGGAAAGAGAAAGACAGGCTCCTACCTCCTCTAGCCGCCTTACTTACCTAAGAGGGGTGGAAGCTGAGCTGCACTGGTGGAGTTTAGAGTCCAGGCCAGGCCAGCCCACTAAGGTCTGACACAGCCCCAGGATGGCAGGACATTCCTTTCCCCACCGTTGCCACTCTACTGCAAAGGCCTTTTTACTTCAGTTTGTTATACCTAGTATGTATGTCTGACTGTTAAGAAAAAAACACCAGAAAACATACCAAAAGGCAAAAAATATAGTTGAAGAGACAGAAGAAGCCTCAGAACCAGACTCACATACAGCAGAAACGTTAGGATTATAAGACAAGAAATTTAAACCAGTCACGATTGATATGCTAAGAACTCTAATGGATAAAGAGACTGCATGAGAGAACCCATGGGCAGTATAAACAAGGAGATGAAAATTCTAAAAGAGACTCAAAAAAGAAATGCTACCAGTCAAAAATACTAACAACTGAAGCGTGTCTTTGATAGGTTCATTAGTAAACTGGACACAGCTGAGAAAGAGTTGTTGTGCTTGAGGTTGTCTTAATAGAAACTTCTAGTTTTTGCATATTAGAGAAAGCATCTGATTTTCTATTTTCTGTGATGTTTCTCTGTGTATGCCACATTGCAAGTTCCATTCCCGCTCCTGAAGGCCCCGGCGCTGGCCTCGCCCCCTGGCAGACTCTGATCCCGGCCTCGCTGGCTCCAGCAATGGCCTTGCCTCATGGCAGGCCCTAATCCCTGCCCCACTGACCCCGGCTCCGGCCTCACCCCTCGGGAGGCTCCGATCCCTTCTTCAGAGGCCCCAGCACCGGAAGAAATGGGTAATGGGTGGAGAGCTAGTTGAAGAAAGGGCCCCATGGAAGAGCAATTAAGGTGACCAATCAGAGGGGAAGGAATGGGGGATGACAGAATCTCCTTAAAACACATGATGTACATAAACAAATGTATCAAAGTAAATCGCCAAATCAAGCTTGGGATTGAGGGAGGGGGAGGGAATGGTATGGGGACAGGATATGGGCTAATTGGGTTGATATATGCTTGTATACCCTCACAAGTCTTGTATTCCACTGTGATGTTTGACTACAATGCACCAATAAAAATATATTAAAAAGAAAAGAAACTTCTAAAACTGTAAAGAGAAAAAGACTGGGAAAAAAACCATGATAGACTATCCGGGAACTTTGGGGCAATTTCACAAGGTGTAAAATATGTACAAAAATAATATGAGAAGGAGGAAGAGAAACAGAAGAGATGATTGAAGAAATAATGACTGGGAACTTCCCCAAATTAATGTCAGACACAGAACCACAGGTCTGGAATCTCAGAGGACACTAATTGGGATCAATGCAAAACACAAACTACCTAAGCATGTTGTTTTTGAAATGCAGATAATCAAAGATAAAAGACATTTTCGAAGAATGGGAGAGCTCCTAGCCTATAAGATAAATGTAAGAATTATATCCACTTGTAAGAAACCATGTAAACATAAAGAAGTGGAGTAAAATATTTAAAGTGTTGGGGGGAAAACACACCAAACTAAAACTCTGTAACTGGAAAATTATCCTTCAAAAGTGAAGACGTTCTTTTAGACAGACAAAAATGGAGGGATTTTGTTTCCCATAGATCCTGTCCTGTAAAACACATTAAAAGAGGTTCTTTAGAAAGAAGAAAATAGTATAGATCATAAATGTGGGTCTCTATAAAGAAAGGAAGGTACTGGAGAAAGAATAAATGAATAACAATTTGTTGAAATTAATAGCTGCATCAATTCAATATGTGTGTGTGTGTGTGCGTGTGAGTGTGTGAACAGCAGCAATTATTAAAAAAAAAGACAGGAGGGATGGAATTAGGACTATTTTGTTATAAAGTACTTGCACTGTGAAATGTTGTTTGAAAGTGGGATGTGTTCCAGTCTATAACAACCATTTAAAAAATGTAAAGAAGTATAACTGATATGCTAAGAAGAGAAAAAGGAATCATGTAAAATGCTCAAGTTAAGCCACAAAGGGCCCAAATAGGATGGAAGAAAAAAAGTAGGAATGAACAAAGGTAATGACTAGAAAATAGTAGCAAATATGTCTGATGTTGATCCAACTCTATCAGTCATCGCTTGACTCCCAGTGGTCTAAACCAATTAAAAGACAGAAAGTGTCAAAATGGGTCACAAAACAAGACTCAACTATATGTTGTCTACGTGAAACCTGCTTAAAATGTAGTTCAAATACAGACTAAAAGTAAATAGATGGAAAAAGATGTTATCATGCTAATCCAAATCAGAATAAAACAGCAGTAGCTATATTAATTTTAGATTGAGCAGATTTTAACAGAAAAGGTACCAAGGATAAAAAGGGACGTTATATGATAAAAGAGAGTCAGTTCTCCCTGTGTCTGTACCTAACAACAGCGTGTCAAAATATGTGAGGCAAAATCTAATGGAGCCGTGAAGAGACGTAGATAAATCCACTGGTATAGTTGAAGACTTTGACGCCCTCCATCAGAAATAGATCCAGCAGGTAGAAAAATCAGTACGGACACCGTTGAACTTCACACCACCACCAGTCAGCTGTGAATGATGGGCATCTGCAGAACATTCATCCAGCAGCCGCGTAATCCACGTTCTGTGCGCGCTCACTGGGACATTCACCAAGATGGACCACACTGCGAGCCTTAAAACACATCTTTAAAAAAATTGAAAGAATATAAAGTCTACCATGTCTGCTCTCACATTACAGTGAACTTGAACTAGAAATCAATAGCTGGAAAATCCCAAAATATGTGGAGACATACTCTAATGCCTAGGTCAAAGCAATCTTAAGACAAGTTTAAAAGTATTTTGAACTAAATAAAAACAGAGCTTAGCAAAATGTGTGGTGTAAATGAAAATAGTGATTTGAGAAAATTTATAGCATGGAATGCGTATGTTAGACACTAAAACGAGGATCAATACATGGGATTGTATGAAACTAAAGAGTTTCTGTACAGCAGAGGAAACTCTCAAGATTCTTAATCCAGAGTCAACAGAATGGGAGATTTTTGCCACCTGCTCCTCCAATAGAGGACTAATACCTAGAATATATAGAGAACTCAATAAACTTAGCACTAAGAAAACAAATAACCCAATCAAAAAATGGGCAAGTAAATTAAATAGACACTTCACGAAAGAAGAAGTTCAAATGGCCAGTAAATGCATGAAAAAAAAAATGTTCAACATCATTAGCAGTCAGAGAGATGCAAATCAAAACTACCCTGAGATTTCACCTAACTCCAACTAGAATGACAATCATTCAAAACACAGACAACAACAAATTCTGGCGAGGATGTGGAGAAGACATTGTTGGTGGGATTGCAAATTAGTGTAATCACTTTGGAAAACAGTATGGAGAATCCTCAGAAGAATGGGAACAAATTTACCATTTGATCCAGCAATACCGCTTCTGGGTATCTACCCAAAAGGTAGGAAACAAAACTACCAAACTAATGCATGTATCTATCTTCATAGCTGCACAATTCACCATACCCAAACTATGGAACTAGCCAAGATGTCCATCAACAAATGAATGGATTACAAAACTGTGGGATATGTACACAATGGAATTTTACTCAGCCATTAAAAAAACTCAGTTACATCATTTTCAGGGAAATGGATGGAACTGGAGGACATTATGCTAAGTGAGATTAGTCAGTCACAAAAAATAAGAAAACGGATGCTTTCCCTAATATTGAAAGCTAAGGAGAAATGGGTAACGGGAGGAACTCTAGAGGAGGAAGAAGATCCGATAAAGGAATAAATAAGGTGACCTAACTGGGGGGATGGGAGAGGGGAGAGGGAAACTCTCTAAAGCACATGATGTACTTAAACGTATCAAAGTCAATCACTAAGCCAAGCATGGGAAGGAGGGATGGGGAGGGAATGGAATAGGGACTGGATAAGGGCTAATTGTGTGATGAGTGCATGCATGTCTACACAAGTCTTTTATCCCATTAAGATGTATGACTACAATGCACCAATTTAAAAAAGAAAAAAAAGAAAAGAAAGACATAAAAACAGTCATCTAAATGTTCACTTTGGGAAACTAGAAAAAGAACAAGCTTCTTGCATTACACACTTGGGCTTCCCGTTACCCAGTATCCTAAAACTATTTTTTCAAAACCTTGTTTTCTGTTTACTACGGCAAATGAGTCTTAGTTATTCCGTCGTAGCCAGAGTGGAAGTCATGAATTTTATTTATGCTTCACAAATTTGCACTTTTATTTTGAAGCAAAATGTAATGATTCCAGCCTGAATGTTCTATAAGTATTTTAAGTGTGTTATCAGTTCTTTGAGTATTTTTTCTGATGGTATGGTAGTTTCACCAGGCTGGCCATAGTGCACTCCATTGTTTCATTAGGTTTCAAATGGATGAACACCAAGCTTTTGAGCGAAAGGATTGCATAATATTTTGAGCTTTGTACCATGTTCCAAACTGAAGCAGCCTTACTTTCTTTAATCCTCAAAACAAATATTTAGGAACTTATACTATTATCTTTTTAAAACAAATTTTATTGAACATAAATGGTATACATTTAAACTATATTTAGTGCCCTCTTCCCCCATACTATTATATTTTAAACGGGTTTACCTTTCTATGATCTGGTCTTGCCTTAAATATAAATATTTTGAAATAGAATCTTAATTTTCTTCTCTCCAAATAGCTTCCTGGGTGTCAGGAATGCTTGAACTTTTCACCACTAATAGTAGGAAACAGCACAAATGAATAAAGGACTTTTCTTTTAAAAAAATTATCACAAGCCGGTTGTGGTGGCGCACACTTGTAATCCCTGCACTTGGGAGGCTGAGACAGGAGGATCGCACAGGTTCAAAGCCAGCCTCAGCTACTTAGTGAGGCTCTCAGCAACTTAGTGAGACCCTGTTTCCAAATAAATTATTAAATAGTTCTGGGAATATAGCCCGGAGGTAGAAAGCCTCTGGGTTCCACCCCAGTACCACCAAAAAAAAAAAAAAAAAATTATCACATAAGCTGCCTGCAAGAAAAGGGTAGTACATTAAGATGATTGCCAGCCATTGACATCTTTGTAAAACATGCTTGGTTTTTCTCCTTTCTCTTTTTTATTTTTTTCCTTTTTCCTTTTGGTACCTCAGATTGAACCGTAGAGATCGTCTACCACTAAGCGTCATCCTCAACCCTTCTATCTATCTCTTTATTTTGAAACAGGGTCTTGATAATTTGATGAGGGCCTCACTAAGTTTCTGAGGCTGGTCTCAAACCTGGCATCCTCCTTTCTCAACCTCTAAGTACTAGAATTACAGGTGTGGACCGCCACACTCTGGCTCTCCTTTCTAATGTGAGTTTCAAACCTAAGATTGTGATGGGATTTGCGTAGGAGAAGTGGATCCACACACCGGGCTCTTTAGCAAGGAGTATGACCTGAGGAAGACGCGCTATAAAAGCAGAAAACTCAGTGCTTGTTGTAGCAGGGAGGGCACAGCCAACCATAACCGCAAACAGCGGGAAAGAGCCAGAGACGATCGCAATAGGCATAACAGTGATCGAGGACGATGACCACCACAAAAACGCACTCGCTCAGAGGTGTGGCGTTTCCTTCTCTCTATCTGTTGAGGCCATGCCGTGGGTGATGATATGAAATTGTTTTTCCGCATAGAAGTGATGCTTATAAACATAAGGCTTGATTTAAAACTAACTCAACCTAACTTCGTCTTATGTGAGGAAATGAAATCTCTAGTCAGTACTGTTCTGAGAACAAAAGAATTCAGAGTGTTTTAGGGACAGTTTACCTGATACATCAGCTGTGAATTTCGGCCACACTAAGTCACATTTTTATATTTATTTAGGAGGGAATTCAGAAATGAAGGTGGTTGTGATTTGGGTTCAAAAATAGTAAAAATCTTGAAGGCTGATGCATTAATTTCATTTCTTCAGTTACCCTCATCAGTCTCCAAAGTATCGAAGCTGCTCCATTTAGCAGAGGTGTTTAATAGTATGAAGCAGACTCACTCTAAATTCAGTGTGAGTCCTTCGCAGTGGGCCCTAGCACTTCCCAGGATCCTCCTGGCCTTTTCCTTTCCTGCCTCCATGACTGCTCGACACCCCTCCTCACGCCCCACCTTTCCAGCAGCCCCCTCTGCCATCCTCAGGGCCAGCTGGCGAGTCTTTCCTCTGACTTCCTAGAGAAAACAGAAGCGATTAGAGTTTCTCAGCGCTGTTCCTGGGGGTCACCCTGTGCGCCTGGCAGGGCCGTCTCCTCCCCTGGTGCTGGAATCCCCGGCATTGTGCTGGGGCTGCCACGACAAACTGCCACAGACCCTGTGGCTTAAACCATAGAAGTCTACTTTCCCACAGTTCTGCGGGCTGGAGTCCAAGTCCAAGGCGCTTTCAGGGTTCTTTCCCTTCCATGGGGCTTCTCTTGGCTTTCAGGACTCTACCTTCTCCATGTTCATATGTGGCTTTTTACTGCGCGCATGTGTGTGTGAGCTTGTGAGTGTGTGTGTATGTATGTGCTGATGTGTGCATGTGCATGTTTGCCTACACACACACGGGAGAAGATCTAGATTCTCCTCCTTTCTATAATAACACCAGTCCTGTCAGATTAGACCCCACCTATGACCTCATTTAACTTTAATTACCTCTCTGAGGGCTCTGTCTCCAAATAAAGTCACGACGAGGGTTAGGGCTTCACTAATGCAATCTGTGGACATAGTCCCTCTCTTTTACACAAGAATGTCTCCAGAAAATCTCCTGTGCAGGCTGTTTCCCTCCGTACTGCTACACTGTCCCTATCAGCCTACAGACATGCTCTCAGCCCTCTCATCTTACCCCCCACAAGACAACAAAGCAGCTTCTGCTTACTACTTCCCCTGCAGTTTATACCTATTTCTTTCCTGTCCTTCATTTAAAAAAAAAAAAAATCTGAGCGCATTGTCAATATTCTATCCTGATGCCACTTTACTTTCTCTCTTTTTAACCCCCAGTAACCCAGCTTCCATCCCTCCTACTCTACCTAAAACTCTTTTGTCCAATTCACCAGTGACTTCTGTGTTGCCAAACCTGTGTGATCGCTTCTCACTCCTCGCTGGACGCTCCATCTTTCTGCGGTACTTGACACGGTTGACTGGTCCTGAAACTGGTTCTTCACTGGGCTTCGGGATCCCGTGGTATTCTCATTCCGTATCCCTCCGCTGCTCTGTCTGCTGCCCCCTCGCTTCCCCACCTCTTAACATCTGCAGGCCTGGTGGGTGCCGCGCATACCTGGGCCTCTTCTTTCCTTTCGTACACTCTGTGTCTTGAGATCTCATCTGGCAGCATGGAATTCCTCAGCCATAGTGTGTCCACTCTCATCACTCGTACTTCATCCCCAAACCTCCTCCACCCGTAGTTCTCCCCCATGTCAAATAATGACAACCTCATCTCTCTAGTTGCCTAGTGAAAAAATATTTTTAATTTTTTATTGCTGCATTGCAGTTATAATCTTAATGGGGTGCAAGATGGTGGAGGCGTACATGCACACATCGCCCAGCGAAAGTCTTGAAGTCATCCTTGACCCATCTCTTTCTGTCTTGCAGCATACCCATAGATCGATTCTCCTTTCAGTTATTTTTTTCTCAGCATCCCACCACTTCTCGCCCCAACTCTGACACCATCCTGGATTTTTTAAAGTAGCCTCCCGGTTGGCTTCTTTGCTCAATTCACACCCCAAATAGAAGCTATGGTGACTCCGTTAGTCCTAAAGTCAAATGACGTATTTGTCCTATGCTGAAAACCCTTCATTGACTTCCCATTTTATTAATATTAAAAGCCAGGTTCCTTACAATCACATGTTTTCCCGCTCGCTCCCTCGCTCTCAGGATGCATCTTGTTCGAGGGGGATGTTGCTCACTGGTCCAGCCACTCTGTTCTCTGCATGATGCTATTTACGTGCTATGCGGGCCTCTGTGCCTGGACCCCTGCCCGCCACTGCCTCCTGCCTGGAAGCTCTGCCCTGGACTTCAGGATGGCTTCCTCCTGTCACCTTCTCAAGGAGGCCTTCTAGAACTGCCCTCCACACTGAACCCAGGGACACTCTGCCTCCAAGCTACACCCCCAGCCCTATTTTAGTTTTTATTTTGAAACAGGGCCTTGCTAAAATGCTGCGGCTGGCCTGGAACCCGCGTCCTCCTATCTCGGGATTATAGTCCTGGGCCACCACGCCCAGCTGTAATTTTCCCATTTTTAAAATTAGAGTATGTGTCTGTCATCACTGCCCCTTCTTTTCCTGCTTCATCTTCCTCTGTGGCACTCATGCCATCTAAAGAGTATTTTGAAAGTTCTCCTGCTTACTCTCTTGGATAGAAGTTCCACAAAGGTAGAGTCCCGTTCCTGTCTGTTTTGGTCAGTGCTCTTGTTCCAGAGTGGAAACATGGCTGGAACATTGAGTGGTCAAGGCACTCGCCTGGGTTCGTGAGCATTCAGTGAGTGCGGCCACACTCGTACACAGCAGCCGTGGCCCAGACAGTTGTCCTGCACAAACCGGCTCCTCCAACTCCAGCTTCTCTAGGGAAAAGTAACTTCATCCTTAAGACATTTTGATTAAGTTTTAGATTTCCCAGTGGATAAATATTCTCAAGCACTTAGAATAGTGCCTGGCACATAGCAGGAGCTCTGTGTTTCTTTAAAAAGCAACAAACACTTCAAGTATTTGTGATAATACGGAGAGAATGTGAACCAAGACCAATAAACCTCAGGAGGTCTAGAGTGGCCCGAATTATGTAATTGAATGGCTTCATTTTATATATTATTTTTCATTGTCTTACTGTGCTGGAAATGGGACCCAGGGCCCTGGGCCTGCTAGGCAAGTACTATACCACTGAGCTAAATCCCAATCCCAAGAGGGGCTTTATTAGTCATAGAGCTAGAATGGAGTCTGATGGCCTACCAGAAAATAACAATAATCACATGTCCAGTTTACTGTGGTAAAACAAAACTGTTCTGTGTGCTCAGTGGGATTATGGATGCAGAGATTTATGTAAAAAAGATAAAGGGAAGGGAAAAAAAAACTCTGTTAAAGAATTGCTTTTGAACTGAACCCCTGAAACGTGTGTATGGGAGGCTGAGTTCAGAGTTCCGGGCTCAGGCATCAGAGAGGGAAGGAGAGGCAGTTCCTTCAGAAGTGAACATTTATGCCCCAGGCACTGTGCTGGGGAGGGAACCTGCGCACCCCCCCTCCCCGGCTCTCACAATCTAGTGAGAGAGGAGAAAGGTTAACCAGTGATCGCCAGCTCAGCCTCGGTGCTGAGATGGAGATGTGTCCAGAGTGGGTTGCCGTCTCTTCCCATCATGACAGCCAAATAAAGACAGCATTTGCTGCCAGTTAAGTATGATGGGCAGAACCTGCCTGTCGATCTCCATTCCCTGAGGAAGTACCATTAAAGTGCAAGAAATAAAATTAGAAAAGAAAAAAACAACCATGAAGAGTAGGTGTTTGCTTTGTTTTGTTTTATGGTCCTGAGGACTGGAGTGCTAGGCGAGCACTCTTCCACCACCGAGCTATGCCCCAGCCCCTTTTATTTTGAGGTTGACTCTCACTAAGTTGCCCAGGCTGGCCTCGAACTTGCCATTCTCCTACTCCAGCCCCTCAAGTTGCTGGGATAACAGGGATGAACTACTGCCCCTAGCTATGAACAGTCGTTTTTAACCTTGGCTGAACATTAGAAATAGCTGCTGACATTTAAAAAATTAAAACTCCTAAGCTATGCCCCAAATAAAGACAACCTGGGCCTTGGGATGGGCCCTAGACATCAGTATTTTTATAAGTTTTCAAAGAGAATGGGGGAGAAAACAGTATACTGGAAACAGACTTGGGAGAACTGAGTGCACAGCCCAGCAGTCTCTGGGAGAAAGGAGACTCATGGATGCCGTTAGGAGCAGCACAGTCTCTCCTGTCAGCGTCGGGATGGCTTCAGGGGTAGGAGCATTGGGTGTGGGGTGGGGAACTGGAGGATGCATTCAAGGTCTGTGTAAGGCACAGTCGGAGGGCATGGAGCTGCCCCTGCCCTGGCCCTGGTTTGCTCTCTGCAGAGGGGGGACTTGGGTACAGTTTAGGGCAAGGATGAAGATGGGCTTGTGCAAGTGTGGCTCTCCTCGACAGCTGGGTGCCCTCCTGAAAACACTGGAGCCAGATATGCCGTCTGGCCATACACTGGAGAACGCAGCTCTGGGCAGCTCAGCCCAAGAAGGAAGCTGGGTCAGAGGCGGGCACAGGAGAGCCCAGGCCCCTTGTAACACCCTGTGGGGACGCCCGCCCACCCCGAGCCGCTTCTAGTCGGCCTCAGAGAGGGCTTCACTTCAAACCAGAAAGGGTGGTGTAGAATCACCAGGTATTGAAGGGAAGTACCTAAAGTGAAAGTCACAAAGCCAAACAGGCTGGCAGAAGTAATAAATAAAGGAAACTCAGGAAAAAGCACACACTCTCCTGAGCAGAAAAAAATTATACATGTGGACAGATAAGTCGATCACAGGTGGATAGATAGATAGATAAATACATAGATAGAAAGACAGACAGACAGAACATTACAACCCTCTGGAGAAGCAGGACTCCACTGCCAGGCACCATGCTGGGTGCTCTGTGGTGGCCCCTGAGCTCTCAGCAGACTGTCTAGGGAACTACGTCCTGGCTCCATCACTTCCTAGATGCTGACTCTAGGCAAGTTGCTTAACCCCTCCTGTGCCTCCGTTTCTTCAATCATGAAAGGAGTGGGTGGTGACGCTGCTCTTCAGCAGGCAAGAACCCTTAAAAATTAGGAATACGATGGCAGAACTTTCTAAAACTCTTATAGAAAGTGTTACAGTAAGAGTTTAGGAAATCCTAAGAGAAATTAAAAAGATAAGGAAATGGATAGCATACGCAATAAAAAAAGATAATAAACGTGGGAGGAAGATGCATCTAAGAGTATGTCACCATGACCTTTCTGACCACTGAGGAGAGTGCAGATGGCGGGTTCAGCGAGCGGGAAGCAGGTCACACCCAAAGGATCGGAGCTTGAGTGGCAGAGAGATGACCAAGTTCTAGGCTATGTGGACCCACTCTGGAAAGGCCATCCTTGTTCCAGGACGTAACATTGCTTGATTTAGACCTATCTGTCACTTCAAAAAATAGCCCTGGGTGGTGGGCAGCGCAGGGCTCAACTCTGCTATGTGAATCTTCAGCCCTCATCTCTGCCTTTGTTCAGAAGCATCTATTTCTTTTATTTCTAAACTAAGGTGAAAGAGTAATAAACATACCGCCTTCTTTCCCTCCTCCTCCACCTCCTGCCCCTCTCTCTCTTCCTCCCCGCCCCTCTGTTTTCTTCCTTCCTTCCCCTTCCTCTCCCTTCTGAGCCTTCACACGGGGGGGGGGGGGGGTCTGTTTCTACCTCTCTTCCTCCATCTCTCTTTCTACCCACAGAAGTCTATGTTTGTCTAATAATTGGCAGGAGAGATCTCTCTTTTTTCTTTTTCTCTTTCTTTTTAAGTGATGAATAGTTGGCGTCAGATCAAAGACAAGCCCTGTGGTTTTCTGGCTGCCCCAGAAGGGCGGTGCAGCTGGCGGGCGTCCCAGCCGCCTGGTGATAGGCATGTGGAAGAGATGCCAAGCTCACAGGTCACTGTGTGTGTGTGTTTGTGTACGTGTGTTTTTCAGGCCAACGGCAGGCTAAAGCAGATTGAGAAGGAGTATGCTCAGAAGCTTGCCAAGTCTTCCCAGGTAAGCAACAGTCAAGAAGCAAAAACCAAACCAAACCAAAACCGAAGCGCACACATCAAAGCCTCTGTGCTTGAGAGTTAAGCCCGATTCTCCCCACTTCCTCATGGTTCAGTAGCGTATTTTTGGATGAGGCTATAACTAAATAAAACATGCTTTTGATATTTGAGTTTTATTAAACATTGTAAATATGCACATTGAGTCATTTGCTCCAACACACACACACACACACACACACACACACACACACACACACACATTGTAAAACTCGCCTGTGCACCTGAACAAGCCCAGGCTGAAATGCATTTCACAAGGGCAGGAGACACCACCTACATTCATGACGTGAGCAGTGTGATGATACCATCTGTGCTTTTCTTGAAATATCCTGTTTTGCTGCAGCTAAAGGCTGCATGACAACAGAAATCAAAACGATAAATGATTCTAGGTTAAATAAATGATTCAGCAGCGCAATTGTTGACTCTTTTTGAGAAAAAAAAACAACATCGGTCCCTACATCCATAGCTTGCTATTTGGTGTTAACTCTAGTCGTTTTACTGTAAGAAAAGCCAATGATTGAATGCTTGTCTCTGCTTGAAAAATTATGCTCAGCGTACCTTTTCTGCCTAAGTCGTTATAATGTTGTCCAGCGGCATGGTTTCGGGAATGCCAACCATTCCCTAGTTGTAGGGCTGATTCCAGAACAAATGGATGCTGTCCATCTTCACTTTGCAGACAGACCGGCTGTTAGTTTTGTAGGCTCCATACCTAATGATTTTCACACCAGCTTGTCCTAGTATCTTTCCACGTGCACAGTGCATGAGTTGGTAGTAAACGAAATGTGTGTCTTCTTACAAGTCACCACGTAACAGTCGTAACAACATGACAGAACGATTCTCCCTAACACTGTAGGCACGAAGTCTTTGGTCTCATTCAGCCAGCATTCACAGGAACTCTGAGGTTAGAACTGTACCATTGGCCCCATTTCCCTAGTTGAGAAAACTGAGAGTCAGAGAGATGAGATCACAGGCGTTAGTGAGTGACTAAACCAAGACTCAGCCTGGATCCGACTTCAAAGTGGGAATTCCGAACCTTAACACCAACACCCCGACCCAACCCCTGACATTTTTAATCTAGCAAACTTTGGTGATAGTTATCAGGAAACGTCTTTAATTCTATAATTATTTCTCAAATATGCACGTTATATAATTCTCATCTTATTAGGAAAGCAAAAATCTTTGCCTGAATGAAGAGTCACAGTGTTCATGGAAGAGATGATGGTTGTCTGGATTGCTATTATGCCAGCCTTTCCTTGAGAAATAAACATGGAGAAATGTCCTTTTTAATCCCCCCAAAAGGGTTTTCATAATCAAAAGAAATCCTAGCGCTCCCAAGATTAAAGTTTAAACTGAAACATGAAAACTGCAGCTGGCACACACCTACATCCTGCTTGTTTAGCTTTGTGCTAAATAGGGAAGGAGACTGAGACTGAGATATAAGATAGCTAATAAAAATACTTAGATAATGAGAGTATAAACAGGGGTGCTTACATTCATCTGGAGGAATGTATGAAGAAGGCTGATTAGGTGACATTAAAGCAAATTAAATTTAAGTTAGTGTAGAAGAAAGCCTCAGCTTTGGAGTCCAGCGATCTTGCTTTGAATACCAGTCCTACTGCTTATGTGACCTTGAGCCAGGTTACCTGCCCTCTTTGGAATTCAACTCCTAATTGGTCAAATGGGGTAGCTGTACTTACCTCATAGGATAGTTTTAACCATTAAGTAAAGTGATGCCAAAAATGTGTGTAGTTCAGTGCTTCATACATGCCAAAGAATTTAATAATTGTTAGCAATTTTGGAAGCAGTCTCAAAATTGCCATAGAAAAATAAAGGAGGGGGGATTTCAAAAGGTCCGGAAGGAGGAAAAAAAAAACATTAGATGCTATGTTTTGGGAATTAAAGAACTGATAACATTTCCCTGCAAACTTTGGAGACAAAGTGGGTTGCTATTTTCCCAAGTAAAGACAAAAGGAAAGAAGGAGATGGCACAGTACAACCATTGTCTCAGTCAGCTTTCTCCTTGCCGTGACCCAGTGAGCAAGCCTTACCAAGCACAGCTTAGAAGAGAGAGATGTATTTGTCCACGAGTTTGGAGATTTCAGAGGTTGAGTCCATGTCAGGCTGGGTCTGCAGAGCTCAGGGCCTGGTGGTGGGAAGAAGAGAGAGAGCAGAGGGAGGGGGAGCCCTCCTCAACAACCAAGTCCACCTCCAACATGGCTGCAACATGGCCGCCTACTGTCTGCGAGGTCTCAGGGCACATCATAAGTCCAGACCAGTGCAACCTCATACACTGTAGCTCCCATCTCATGCATGAAAGAACGGTGCAACACCAGAGAAGAGAAGACTCTTAGAAAGGGCATAATAACATCAGAAAAGGTAGCCCATCCTCCAAATGAAAGGATGGGGACCTCACATTGATAATGGTATGTTTGCCAACCTCCAAATACCTACAAATATTCATATTTATAAATGAATCTGTAGAATTTATACCTATGAACTGGAATTAGAGAAACATTGGTCTACAATGCTGGTCAATTCCAAGACAGAGGTTATTTTTCAATGGGCATTAAGAAACAGAGCTCAAGCGGGGCGTAATCCCAGCACTGGGGAGACTGAGACTAGAGGATCGTGGTTTGCAGAAAGCCTCAGCTACTTAGTGAGGCCCTCTGCAACTTAGTGAGACCCTATTCAAAATAAAGAATACACAATAGGGCTAGGGGTGTAGCTTGGAGGTAGAATACCCCTGGGTTCCATCCTCAGACACACACACACACACACACACACACACACACACACACACACACAAAAGCAGAGCCCTGGACTTCCTTCTTCCACTTTCAAGGGCAAGTTTTCTGGCATCTCCAGCTTCTGTCTCATCAAGCTGATGAGACGCCAGAAGCAACGTTGCCCAACTCTGTTTATCAGGTTTTGAAAAATCTCTCTCTCAAAAAGTCATAAATTGAATGCAGGAATGAGGAATGCATTGGCACCGGGGAGAGCAACAGGTTAAATCTGGAAAATATTCTAAAAATCTTTCCCCTTTCAAGGAAGTTGCTTAATCTCTCAGATGGTATCAACCCTTTAGGACATAACAGACCATGCACGCTAACCCCTGGGCAGGCCCGAGCACCACGCCCTTCCCAGCCTGCAAGTTGCCCTTTCTCAGCACGCTCATAGATACTATTTTCACCAGAATCCCATATTTGCTTTTTTATCTTAGTATTATATATCATCCTTGCCTTTTCAGTTTTAATGCCATTTCCCTTCTCAACCAAATCACCTAGTAGCCACTTCTCAAAGAAAGATCGCGATACTTGGCAAGAATATACATAGATGAGAATATTCAGAGTGAAGAGGAGCACAGCAGGGATGCCGGCTGAGCCCAGCCCTGCCCAGGGCCTCGCCCTGTGTCGAGCAGTGCTGGGCACTTGGGCGCTGGCTTCGTGGGGCTCTCCCGGGGCCCACCCAGAGGCAGAGGGTCGAACCCTCTGCAGTCGGGCTTATCCTAGCTACTGGTTTTGGTTTTGTTATTATTTTGTTTTTGTATGGTACTGGGGATTGAACCCAGGGCTGTTCTTCTAGTAAGCTACATCTCCATCCCTTTCCTTTTATTTTTTATTTTTTTATTTTTTATTTTTTTGAGAAAGGGCCACTGAGTTGTCCAGGCTGGCCTCAAATTTGCAATTCCCCTGCCTCAGCCTCCCTAGATGTCTGTTGTGTTTTAGAGGGGGAAAAAAAATCTCCAACTCTACTACAGTCTGAAAAATAATAGAACAAGCTAAAGAAGAAATTTAACCTCTGTTTAGAATTCTGTTGTTTTAAGACCTTAAACCAGACCCCTAACAAGTATGCAAAGTAGTCATTGTTTAATAATTATTAGTCCCTGTCATTTTTCCCACGAGTTAGAGCTTACAGCATCAGCCAGAAATAGTTCCTCTTCTGTTCTCCAGCATATTAATTTTTAATATCTATATGAAAATGTTCTGATCCAGCTCTTTCTTTGAAGCTAATACAGGCAAAGCATTTGAGTGGTGGGTGACATTTCATTTTATGGTTCTTAATTATGATTCAATCAAAACCAGAGGGTTTGGATTATGATTGTGTAGATTGGCTTTTATTTTTCCGAGAAATTTTTTTGCATTGCTATCTTATGAAAAGGCTAGCTTACCTCAGGTGATTTGCCAAGTGATTTCTTTTCTTATTTATCACAATTGTTTTTCCACTATTTAAATATTTATTGAGCATTAGTTATATGCACTGGGCTAAGCCAAAAAGTCCATTTTCTCCTACTTTATATCTGTGACTAAAAGACATAAAAACCCAAGCTTTGCTGCTCACCTGAAGCTGACATGTTAATCGGATGATGATTATCAGTCTTAGAGTAGTTGTTAAACCCTTGTTTTAAAAGTCACCCTTAATGAATCTGCCTTATTTTAGCAGCCTCTGCTCCATCTTGCCTGTCTATCAGGCAAACGATTTGTCTAGCCAAGGTATTTCACCTGCAGTGTGTTGACATTCTCTCCCATGTCACCGTTAGAAGTTTTAAAAATAGTTTTCCAAATATAATCTCATTATTTCCCCCATAGGAATCTCATTATTCACCCCCAAAAATGTAAGGCTTCATTTTCCATGAAAAAGTGTTCATGCCCTCCTCAGACAGCTTGGCCTTGCTGGCAGCTCCTGCAAAACCTGCAGGGCTTTCCTCTTGGGTTGTCCTTGTCTTGATTCTCCAGGAAATGAGAGGTGCCCCATTTTGTGCCCTTATGATCACCTGAAGTATCCCACAAAATATTTCTCTTCAGTCCTTGGTCAGTTACGCTGATCTCAATCTTAGAATTTTTTAAAGACTAAAATGACCTTATACTTTAAACATATAGTATGTGACTGCGGTTGTGGGTATAAACAAACCTACACATGTTGATAAAATCGTGTAAAACTAAACACAGGCTAGAATTAAACCCCTACGCCTATAAAGTTGTGGTTTGTTCAGCTGGAGGCATCGACATATTAAGCTGTTTTCACTGTTTGGCTCCATGTTTTTATGAAAATATCAATCTGAAATTTCACATTAGGCCAAGGAAATCTGGTTCTTTCTTATCCCTAGCTCCTCTCCCCCTGTGGCTGGGAATGGATTAGCCTTTGCTCAAGCTTTTGACACTGACTATGAGAATCGACCCTCTCCTGTCTCACGGTAGTGACGCCAGGGTGGAAACGTTTCATCAGAACCCTCCTAGCCTGGTGTCAGCATCTTCCACTCAGGGAAGAACATCCCAGTTCCCGTTTCATAACACACCGCTGCTATGTATTTTATCATTTCACAATTATCTTAATATTTGATTTCTGTGTACGTTCTAAGTTTTTTTTTTTTTTTTTTTTTTGGTGGTACTGGGGTTCCTGGAAGCCCTTCTACCTCGGGGCTACACTCCCAGACCTATTTTTACATTTTCATTTTGGAAACAGGGTCTCCTAAGCCAGTGCGCGGCTGGCTTCGAACCTGCGCGATCCTCCTGTCTCTGCCTCCCAAGCGAGGGGATTACAAGCGTTCGCCACCACGCCCGGCTTCGTTCTAAGTTTTAAACACTGTTAGAGTGAGCTTGCGCACTTCTAAAAGCATAAATACTCCATGTTTTATTGTAAAGATGATATTACTTAAGTCAATAATAAACAACTAATATTTTATGGGGCTTAGCTTCCAGGGCACTCCATACAGTTGCTATTTTTGTGTGTGTGATCTGGTTGTCACCAAACAATAGTTAGAAAAATTGAACTCAAGAAAGACATCTGAGGAGTCTAGAGCTTCTCAGCCGTCAGCTCGCCTGCCGTGGAACCAGCAGAATTATATTCTAGCCCAGGACTAATATTGTTTCTTTTATTAGAAGAAACAACCATTTCCTGCTTTTAAAAAGTCATCACTATTGAATTTGAAAGGAAATAGATCCATCCAAAACCACGGAAGGGCACTGCTCTCCATAGGCCATGAAACGCCAGAGTTCCTCACCAGATGGTTCCTTCAAGAAGTGGGAGGGAACCCTGCTCTAGGGGAGCCGCTTCTCACAGGAGAGAATGCGGCAGGAGTCTCTGAATTGACACTACTTAAGGAACCAAAACAAATGTTCTGGATTATGTATCAGTTAGGATAAAGACATCCCATTGGGAAGTATAAACTTCTCTTCAACACCAAAGCCTTGTTAAAAAAGAAAACTAAAATCAGCTAGTTGGAGGGACCGATCCGCACAGCAAAGGAAGTGACTGCAGGCTTCAGTCCTGCCTCTGTCCTCGCCGGATGTCCTCTTCAACAGCGTAAACTCTTTGGCCTCTCTCTATGGCAACGTGTCCTCATTTATAAAAGAAAGGTAATAATAATACTTGTCTCCAGTAGCAAATGACATGAGAATCTGAAGTGCTTAGCGCGAACGTCAAACGCTAGCGAACACCCAGGACTTACTGTGTAGAACCTGGTAGCCAGGACGAGTGAGCTGTTCATTGTTTTCTTTGGTTGTTTCAGTTCAAAGGCTTATTAAAAGGCAGAAGAGATTTCTCTCACTCTAATGAGAACATTTCTTGGTAAAATAGAATCTGATGCTTTTCATATTTCCAAGATCACAGATGTTCTTTCTTCTGATGAGTAAATACTGTGGAATGTTGTAGTGGCAATGCCTTCCAAGGATATGTGCTTCGGCAGTTGCTCACCATTCACAGCTTTAGTCTAGTCTTTCATTGCGTGGAATTTCATGCGTTAATAGTGCATGATAGGTTAATTGAAAATATTTAGTTTGTGGAATCGAGTTTTGCCAAATCCGTTCTTTTGTTAAGCATAAATACATATAAAATAGATGCTTCTCGCTGGAGAATGTGGAATTACAGCATGCTGTTTTCATTTTAGATCATAGCAGAACTTCAGACAACCATTTCCTCTCTGAAAGAGGAGAGCAGCCGGCAGCAGCTTGCTGCAGAAAGGCGGCTCCAGGATGTCATACAAAAGTTTGAAGATGAGAAGCAGCAGCTGATTAGAGATAATGACCGAGCAATCAAGGTAATCTGAAGACGCAGGAACCAGTGGTGCCCGCTGCTTTAGTGTAATTAAAAGGAGGCTGGAGCCCAGCCCGCGGGCCGACGAGCGCAGGTAGCTGGCCCGCACACAGCCTGCGGTGGCCCCGGCCGCTGGACTCTGGCTCGGCCGTAGCCAGTGGCTCAGGCTGCCTCCCCTCTAAGAGATTGCACACCAGCATAGAAGTCATTTTGGGGAAGCCCAGTCCATGCCCATTGAGCAAATATTTGAAAAATACCTTGTCCTTTCTCTTGAGAACCACTTTGGACTTGTCTCCTGAAATCAGAATGACCACTTGAGCCCAGTACTGCTGCCGAACACACTCAGGAGTCAACTTCCAGTTTGCTTGCCGGGCTCTGCCCACACCCTTTCACTGTGTGTTTGCAGAATGAGAACCCACTGGAAGCTTCGAACGCCAGCCATGGGAGGCGCTTTGACCCAGCGCAGGGTCCACTGTTGCTGCAGAGAACCAAGGTTGTTCCAACACCTAAACAGCAACAGAAAATTCCCCGGGCCTGATTCCTTAGGTGATGGGCGGTTAGCTCTCAAAGCAGTGTTTCTTAGGTTCATAGCGGTGGATATTGTTGTAAGTGTCTACGCCACGCTGTGTTTAATCTAGGAGGTTAAGCATCTGGAAACCTTTATAAATAAGGCTTAAAAGAGAACAAAAAAAAATCTATAAAGAATTCTCAGCAAAAGATTATTTTTAAGTCACTTGACTCTGCTCTAACAATACTTTACAGCACACAAAAAAGAAAAGTTTGGGTTGTATCGCTGCCCTCCTCTGCCTGACCTCTCCATCTCCTCTCGTAAGCGATCCGAGTAATCGAGGGCAGTGTTAGCGTTTGTGTAAGTTGCCTTTTTAATGTATATATACCTTTAAAGCCTGCATAATATTGAGCAAAATGAAAAGGCCAACGGACCCCAAGGCCATCACGGCCCGCCTCCCACGCCGCGACGGGATGGCGCGCTCCTCCATGGCTCTTCTACTCCTGTTGCCACCTGTGGGTGTTTCACCCCCACATGTTATGAGGGGGAAAGAGGTGTTTCTTTTTCACATTGTGGTGACCTCGAGTCTCTCTCAAACCTATTTTTCCCTTAGAGATGCATAGGTAGTGTCTGTTTTTATTTTTATTTATTTATTTATTTATTTACTTACTTATTTATTTATTGTGGGTCTGGGGATGGAACCCAGGGGCATTCAACCTCCGAGCTACACCCCCTGCCCTAGTTTTTATTCTTTATTTTGAAACCAGGTCTCACTGAGTTGCAGAGGGCCTCACTAAGTAGCTGAGGCTGGCCGCGAACTGCGATCCTCCAGGTCTCAGCCCATTGATCTGGTTTTTTTGTCATATGAGCTGAGTTGCGTAATTGCCATAAATTGTTCCAGTTATATAAAAGTTTCATTTTCAGTGAATTTCTTTTGCACTTCTGTCCAAATACCAAGTAGGTAATTTCCAAATTTTAAATAAATAATTTAATTCCACAGTAGAAACAGAAAGAGAGAAACAAATGAGATGACCCCTAATAACTTGGCCCTAGGATTGTTTTCTGGAAGATTAAAAAATATGTTGAAAGAATTAGGATTAGTATAATCAGCACAATTTTCCTTATTTATCCTTACAGTTTTAATTCATTTACCTGTTAAAGGGAAAGATCATTTTTATCCTAATTTCAAATAAAGCCCCAAAACACAAGGACCGAGTTTTCAAAGTTACAGCTTATATGTACATAGCAAATATAAGAAACATATGTTCCACATATCACCTGAAAATAAAGAATTAAACTAAAATAAAGTTAGGATATAGTTCAGTTTGGTCTCATTCAAATTAGGTATACACTGCCGGGTGTGGTGGCGCACGCTTGTAATCCCCACACTTGGGAGACAGAGACAGGAGGATCGCGTAGGTTTGAAGCCGGCTGCGCTGGCTTAAGAGACCCTGTTTCCAAATAAAAATATATTAAAAAAAATAGGTCTGGGAGTGTAGCCTGGAGGTAGAAGGGCTTCCAGGAATCCCAGTATCATCAAATTAGGTATACACTGAATGACTTTTTTTAACTAACCTACGTTGAAATCGTTAAGATAATTTATTAGCATCCATTGCCTTGGTTCCTTTTCCCCAGGCTATATCACAAAAATAATAGAACAGCAGTTAATATTTATTCAGCTTGTATGTGTGCAACTCTCCACCGTACATTTTCATTCATCTAGAATGTCCCATTACCTAATTTAAGCCTTAAAATAATATTTTGTCTTTATTTTGAACTTCTTTAATTTCTATAACTATTGGAAATTAGGTAAAACTACAAAATTAGAAAAACCCCTGAAATCTGTATACAAAACATAAATCACCTCTAATTTCAAACTCTCATTAGTGTACCACTCAATCTTTAAAAAAAAAAAAAAGGGAAAGAGGGGGAAAAAAGTAAATCCAATGATAGTCTATATACCATTCTTTTAAAAAGGAATTTTCCTTTCCTTTTAACCCTGCAGGCACTACAGCCCCCAGCTTCAGAACACATGATGTCAATGTCTTGGTCATGGACGTTTTCAAGGTGGATTTGCTATTTCACTCCTGTAGCTTCTACTGTGAAAACAACCCATGCTCTCCTCAGGGGTTTGGTCCTTCTGGGGCTGTGCATCCTTCCTGCAGGCTTCCAGAAGCCTCTGCTCTGGCTCACTCTCTCCTTCCTCATCCAAAGCCTCTCTGTTGCATGGGCTTTAGGATCTAGCATTGAAGCCGTACCTTTGGGCTTATGATCCTAGCTTGGTGGACTCGGCTGAGCATCACCACCTAACGACTGATGGCAAATACAGAGTTGGGGATGTTCGCAGGTGTTGTTGGACGTCTCTGTCTTGGCACCACACCGGGAGCTCCCCTCCACTGGCCTGGCAGCCCCAGCTCACCATGGCCACCCTCCTGCCCACCATTTCCCCAACCTCAGCCTCCCTCGCCAAGTGGAATCTTTATGAGGAAACTATTTCCATCATCCCAAGCTTCTAAATGAGGGAACTGAGGCTCTGTGTTTAAAGAACCAGCCCCAACCACACTGCCTTCCAACCACTCTGTCTGTCTTCCATGAGAGCCTGTCCTGTAAGTATTATACCAAAACTTAGGACACTACATCTGTCCCCGAAAATGAGTCATATGACTAAGTGCCCAGGTCAGCCTGGAAATCCACACAACACTCTTCTGTCTGCTTGGATGAGACAGCATTCAAATATATATATATATATATTGGGCCGGGCGTGGTGGCGCACACTTGTAATCCCCGCACTTGGGAGGCAGAGACAGGAGGGTCACGCAGGTTCAAAGCCAGCTGCGCATGCTGGCTTAGGAGACCCTATTTCCAAATAAAAATGTAAAAATATGTCTGGGAATGTAGCTCGGAGGTAGAAGGGCTTCC
Source organism: Muscardinus avellanarius (assembly GCF_963383645.1). Classification (NCBI taxonomy): domain Eukaryota; kingdom Metazoa; phylum Chordata; class Mammalia; order Rodentia; family Gliridae; genus Muscardinus; species Muscardinus avellanarius. The sequence goes on from NC_137802.1 coordinate 61,566,531, forward strand.
AGGAACCCCAGTACAACCAAAAAAAAAAAATTGGTGCATTGTAGTCATACATCTTAATGGGGTACAAGATAGAGGCATGCATGCACACACCACCCATTCAGCCCTTCCCCAAGTCCCACCCCATTCCCTCCCCCTCCCTCCTTCTCATGTTTGGCTTAGTGACTGACGTTGATGTGTTTGTGAATGTACATCCCTCTTCCCCTCCCGTCCCCCCTGGTTTGGCCTCCTTACTTGCTCATCTATGGTTTCTCCTCCTCCGTCTAGAATTTCTCCTAGGACTCTGAGTGTTTTATAGACCTAGGTTAGATACATGGATAGCTGCAGATACTCAACAGAGGCACAGGCACCATCAGGCTTGATGTTCTGAACTCAGATGTCTTTGCTGCTGCCGCTGCTGCTGCTGCTGCTGCTGTCAACAGTGCGCACGCTCATTGTGACCCGTCCTCCGCTGGCTTCACGCTGAGGCTAAGGGAGCTCCCCCGGGCAGGCGGGCAGGAGCGGAGGAGGAGAGCCAGCCAGCTCTCACTCCATCAGGGCTGGTGTTTCCATGGATAGTATAATAATGCTTCAGAGAACACTCGAAGTGTAAAGCAGCCTACTAAACCCCACTGAAATGGCACCAAGTCACACAGGGTAACTTGATAAAACATTTTTGGGGAATAACTTGGCAATACCTATCATCATAAAATTGCCTAAGAGACATGTCTGACCTTTGACCTGGTGCCAGAACGTGTCTTAAGCTGAGGATTCCAGAGGTGCACCAAGCGCCAGTCAATCAAGAAGGTGCTTGTCCTGGTGTCCACGCAGCAATGTGACTTATTCAGTAAATTACTGAGCTGCTGCGGCAGGCCAGGCACCTGCCACACTGCATGCTCTATCCCCTTTCCATAGCTCCCACCGTAGCAAATAAACTGAAGACTGCCCTGCTGAGGATCAGGCTGGAGAAGGATGTTTAAGCAAGTGAAAAGGTTCACATGATATTTCTTCATGAAAATGCAGGTTACAAAACAGGTACATATGAGTTCATTTTTTTCATTTTGTGTGTGTATGTATGTGTGTGCGTGCGCGCATGTGCACATGTGCCCGCATGCACAGAACTGGGGATTGAACCCATAAGTGCTAGTCCTTTTTATTTTTTATTTTAAGAAGGCTCTCCATAAATCATATGAGCTCGTTTGTTTTTGCAAATAATAATATAAATCAAGAGAAAAATAATTCAATTAATGTCAACATTTTACTAGTAGATATCATGGATTTGTATTGATTTTTCTTTATGTTTATTTAAATTATAACCTCACTTTTGCAATAAGAAGCAATAAAATCTTCTTGACCACTTACTATTTTAGTTCACTTCTACATTTAAAGTCAAGCTGAGCCGGGCACAGGGGTTCATGCTTGTAATCCCAGTACTTGGGATGCTGAGTCAGGAGGATCACAGGTTCACAGCAACTACTTAGTGAAGCCCTGTTTCAAAATAAATTATAAAAATGGCTCGAGGTAGCTGGGCATGGTGGCACACAGTTGTAATGCCAGTACTTGGAAGTACTTGGGAGACTGAGACAGGAGGGCCGTAGGTTTGCAGCCAGCCTCAGCTATGTAGTGAGGCCCTCTGCAACTTAGTGAGACCCTGTCTTAAAGAATGAAAAATAGGACTGAGGGTGGATCTTGGAAGAAGAAATGCTCCTGGGTCCAATTCCCAATACCAAAAAAAAAAAAAAAAAAAAATCAAGCTTATGAAAATAATTATCTCTGCTGCATACCAGAATACTCCAGAACTTGGTAGCTTAGAACAACAGCTAAGGCACCTGCGCATCATTCTTAGGATCAGGAATATGGGCAGATGGCAGCCGAGTGGTTCTTCTGCGGCGTTCTCTTTCTCCCAGACCCTGCAGAGTACCTTTAAGAGGGAACTTGACCCAGCTGGAATGTCTGAGATGCTTCCAGGCCCTCCCCATGCGGCCTCTGTCTCTAACAGAACAGTCAGACATCTCCCTCAGCGGCTGGCTGGCCTGACAGAAGCAGCGTTAGTCAAGGATAAAGTGGATCCGCACTGTGAGGCCCGCCGGGGAAGAGTCACAGTGTCACCTGGTCATGCCGGGTCCCAGGGCCAGTCCAGAACCAAGTGGTAGGTAAATAGATGACACCGCTCAGTGGGGGGGGACAGCGAGGTCTTGAGGCCATCTTAGACTACACAGGAGGTTATGCTAAAGGTCCAGTGTCCCTCTCCCATCCATTCCTCAACCATACCGAATGATGCACAAAAAATATTTTTTCAACAACCCCAAGTCCACATTGCTAACTTCACAACAATTTACATCCTTCTTTTTTTTTTTTTTTCTCTTTTTGGTAAAAATAGCAAATGGCATGTGCTCATGACAATTCAAAATGCAGGGGGAAAAAAATAAAAGGTTTTTAAGTCACTCCAAACCCCACTCCCCAGAGATAGCCATTGCAGAATTAAGGTAAACGTCATTTCAGACAGCCTGTTATGTATAAGGAAACAAAGGAAAGGAAAGCCAAACAGACTTCTAAAATGAACATTACTCCAGATTCTATTTGGGGGGTTCTCTTAGAAAAATATGTAATTTTATCTTAATTCAACAGATTAGAGAAACTAGCCTAAAATGAACATTGGAACAGAATTTATTGATTTGGGGCTGAAAAATTGAGTTAGGGGCTGAAAGTTTTTAGATACATAAAAGAATACAAATTTGTTACTGCATCTGTCTTTCATCCAGAGCCACCCCACCCCATGGTGTGGTGGTTATCGACACTCTGGGAACTTATGCCCTTGTGTATCCAGTCACAGAGATTTTAATTTGATTTGGTTCCTAATTGGTTAGATGCTACTAAATAGTTCTCTCTACCCTGTAGCTTTTCACACTTAAGTAATCCCAGTACTCCAAGGGCTGACACAGGAGGATTATGGGTTCGAGGCCAGCACATGGTAGCTTAGCATGCAGTAACCATTTCCAAATGAAAAGAAAATAGGGCTGGGGGTGTAGGTCAGCGGTAGGAATACCCCCTCCCAGGTTCATCCATATTCTCTCTCTCTCAAGTCGGGCGTGGTGGCGCACACTTGTTATCCCAGCATTCGGGAGGCTGAGACCATCAGCTACTTAGACCCTTTGCAACTTAGTGATACCCTGTTTCAAAATAAAGAATAAAAAAATAGGGCATGGGGTGTAGCTCGGAGGTCAAATGTCTCTGGGTTCCATCCCCAGACCCACAAAAAAAATGAATAAATAAATAAATAAATAAAAATTTAAAAAAAAATATATATATATAGTCATTCTCTCTCTCTCTCTCTCTCTCTCTCTCTCTCTCTTTCTCTCACACACTCACACACACACACACACACACACACACCTGCAGATTAATCATGATGCTTGAATGACATGTTAGATAGACCCAGTATTCTTGCTCACATTCTTTCCCATTTGTAAACATCATGCATCCAGAATTAGCATATTTAATATTGCTGTGAAGAAGGCTGGAAGAGACCAGGCGTTCCCCCGTATACGTGATGCGCTTTTTTGAGGGTTCCTAAAGAGCCCTTTATCTTGTAGGTTTGACAGATGAGCCAGCGTAGATTCAGTAATCAACCAGAATGCAGCTCACTGCTCAGCATTACGCACCAAATACTTCTTGTGCATAGTAATTCTCTTCTCTGTGGACACGAAACTGATTTGTAGTGTTTGTGCATGTTCTGTAAGCCGAGGGCAGGGGATGGAAGAGCTGGAGTAGAGGCCGGCATGCAGACGTTTGGTTGTGTTTCAGGGTTCACACTACCCACCTGGAGAAGGGCATCTTCTAGCCCTTCAAGTTTTAAATTATCCAAATATATATTTTTAAACCCATGAAATCCTGAAGCCTTCACTTTCCAGATATTTATCTGTTGTGTTTTTTTTTTTAACCACATCTTTCTAAGAGCAAAAGCTGAGGCTATCCACCCAGTTCTCTTCTCTCTAGATTTGATGATGTTCACGAGAATTCTCAGAATTGTATTGACTCCTAACAAAAGATGACACTGGGGGATCATGGCAGATTTGAAGTTGAGCTGCTGCAGCTCTCCAGTGTGTTCCAGATTTGGACTTCTTTCCTCGACCACAGGTGTTTGGTGGTGTTTTGTATTATGATGGTATTACTATCCTTTACCTTTCTTTTTTTCTTTTTCATTTTCCCTCTCTCTCTCTCTCTCTCTCTCTCTCTCTCTCTGTGTGTGTGTGTGTGTGTGTGTTACTGTGGGCTAAACCTAGAGGCATTCTACCTATGAGCTATATCCCCCAGTTCTTTTTATTTTTTGCTTTGAAACAGGCTCTCACTAGGTTTCTGAGAGTCTTGCTACATTGCTGAGGCTGTCCAGGCATGCACCACCAAGCCAGGTTTACCCTGTACCTTCTGTCAGTGTGTTGTTGCTAGTTTTTATTGTCTATGTTTGTTTATTTATTTATTTGTTTATTTATTTGTGTTGGGGATTGAACCTAGGGCTTTGCCCATGCTAAGCACATGCTCTATCACAGAGCTAAACCCTCAGCTTCTAGTTTTTACTCCTATTTGCTCCTTCTGTTTGGATATCAGGAGAGGGAAACTCAATCTACTACCTGATTTTAGGAGCCTGCTTGACTTCTTCATAGCATTTAACAAGGAACTTGTACTGGTCAGCATTGGCCAGTTTAGTGCTATATAACAACAACCTCCAAAACTCAGATCATTTTAATAGCAAACATTTATTTTTCAAGCAGCATTTCTCTGGGTGACGAGTGTGGCTGGATTGGTCCGGGCATCGCCTGGGTTTGACTCCAGGCTTTTGATTCCATAGGGACAGCTCTACTTGTCGTACAGCTTCTGAACACTGAGCTGCCTGGGGTGTCCTCTTCCTGTTGCAGAGGTGCAGGAAGATGAGTGGGAAGCCTCCGCGTCCTCAGCCTCTCGCTCCCTACCTTAGCGGAGCAGGGAAAGTATATTCCCACTCTACTCGCAGATTTTGAACATCTGTGAACAGTGACTTAATCTACACAAAACCCATCTCTGAACACTCCCTTAGTACCACTTTCCTGGATCGTTCATTCTCTCTCCCTTTCTCTCTCTCTCTCTCTCTCTCTCTCTCTCTCTCTCTCTCCCCACATTTAGATGCTGGCATCGCTGGGGACATGTTGTATACACTGCTTTAGGACAGTTTCCTCCCTTTGTGTAAACTGCCACACAGTTTTGAGTTTTTATTTTTATTTTTATTTTTTGGTGGTGGTACCGGGGGTGGAACCCAGGGGCTCTTCTACCTCTGGGCATTACTCCCAGACCTATTTTATACTTTATTTAGAAACAGGGTCACTGAGTTGCTGAGAGCCTCACTAAGTAGCCGAGGCTGGCTTTGAACCCGTGCGATCCTCCTGTCTCAGCCTCCCAAGCGCGGGGATTACAAGCGTGCGCCACCGCGCCCGGCTGAATGGGGTTTGAATACCTTTTTCTTGAGCTCTCAACCCTCATTTCTCACTACTGCTGAATATTTTCTCCCAGACGGCCGGTCGCCAGTTCAAACTCAGCCTCTGTAAACTGAACATATCCTCCTCTTGCTCTTCCCCTGACCCCAAGCTACTCTTCTTTGTGTATTGGTTATTTGGGCTAAAGTACCATCCTCGTCCACCCAGTCGCTCAAGGCGGGTTTCTGGAAGTCCTCTTGAAGGCTCCTCCCTTCCTGTCCCTCTCATTGTCTAGCCTGTGGGCAGCATCTGAGACTCTCCAGACCCCCGGCCCCCTCCCCAGCCACAGCTCCCACTGTCTTAATCAGAACCCCATCGCCTTTGATCCTGTCTCCTGTGATCTCTCCTATCTAGAATCACTGTCAATCGCAGGCCTTCTCAGATCTGTCCCTCATACCATTGATAAGGTGACCTCTCCAAAACACAACACGTAGCATGTCATTTGGAACTTACCGAGGCCTGCAGGATGAAGCCAGGACTCGCTCCATTATCTGAAAGCAGTCCTCAGGATGTTGTCCTCAGACTCCTGCAGATCCCTGAGACCTTTTCAGGGACTCTACAAGGTCAAACCTATTTTCATAGTAAAAGGAGACATCATTTGCCTTTCTGTGTTAATGGGTTAGACCTGCTGGTCACCTGAAGTCGTACTGGTCATCATTATTTTTCTTACCACCGCATACTTACGGTTAAAAAAGGAAACAGAGAAACAATAAAATGTATTAATTTCATTGAACCTCAGCTCTTGAGGACACATTACTTTTAATATTAATACAAGTATTTCTGCCGAATCCAGAAGTAGGACCGGTGTCTGAAGGAGAAACAGTTCAGTGTCTGAGTGTGGGCTGAACTCTAGCTGCTCCAAAAGAAAAATTGACAACCTGTGCTTATTCACGTCCCAGCATCTGGCAGACACTTTCTCACAAAGAATGAAGTGAGCCTGACACTTCAAGGGTAACGACTGACTGTATTGTTGCAAATGATAAGACTTGTGCTTTCAAGCAAAAATTAGAATGTGGAAAACTAGTTCCACCACTGTGAGCTTGACAGCTTCCCAACGTTTAAAGGCTTTCCCGATTAAATCAGCGGTGCTAGAAGCGAGATGAATTGGAAGAAAGGGGCAGGAAGAGACGAAGTGCGTCAGTGGGACTTGGAAGATTTACAGGACTCATTGAACCATGTTTTCCAGATGACCAATACCTGATGTTACAAAACCAGGCATGACTGATAGGTCCATGCAAAGTACAAAAGCGACCAAGGGCTTTTAGTGTAAACATATGAAAAGTTCCCTGGAGGAACAGCAGATCGCACGTTGCGACAAACTTTTAAGCTACCACTTGTCAAGTTTGGGTGTAGTAACAAAGCATCCCCCAGTCATCTGAAAAGGTAACAAAATTATCCGCCCTTTTCTAACTAATTCTCTTGGTGAGACTAGATCTTCTTCCGTTACTTCGATCAAACCTGCATTTTGAGCTGGGCGTGGTAGCACACACTTATAATCCCGGTACGTGGGAGGATGAGACAGGAAGATTGTAGATTCGAATCCAGCCTCGGCAACTTAGATCCTGTTTTCACATAAAAAATAAAATAGGTCCAGGGGCTGTATCTTGGAGATAGAAGGCCCCTTGTCTCCAACCCCAGTACCACAAAAAATAAAAATTAAAAAAAAAAAAACCAGCATTTTGCGAGACTGACTGGATCCAGATATAAGAATCTAGCAGCCTTCTTTTGAGCCAGATATTGAAAAGTTTTGCAGAAATATAAAACACGGCCACTTGGATTTTTTTTTTTTTTTTGCTTTTGAAAATAAATAGTCATTGTTATTAAAGATATATTTATGGTCATTCATAATAAATTTATAATTGCTATTTTTAATTATTTGGGCGGCAGTACTGGGGATGGAACCCAGGGGCATTTTACCTCTAAACCATACCCCCGGCCCTATTTTTTTTTTTTTTAATTTTGAAACAGGGTCTCAGTTGCATAGGGCCCCACTAAGTAACTGAGGCTGGCCACAAACCGTGATCCTCCTGTCTCAGCCTCCCAAATGCTGAGATTACAAGCATGTGCCACTACACCCGGCCCTATAATTACTATTTTAAATGAATTAAATGTGTCAGTATTTCTTAGTTTAAATTTCTAATGTGATACCTACCAACAGATATAACTCATATCTCTGGGGTTGTGTATTATTAAGAGGACCCTAAAAACAAAATTTTTAAGAATCCCCTGCCTGGCCCACCCCCTCTCCGCCTCATCAGCCCCAGTCTTCTCTGGAATCCTGGGCCTCTAAATGTCCATGAGCTCTGTGTAGAAGACCTTTCCCCCTCAGACTTACATGTCATCTTTTCTGTGAAGTTTTTGCTTCATTATAATATCGATCCACAGTTCCCTCATCTAAGTCCTTGAGGTTGGATGTGTTTTACTCATCTGAATCTACAGATTTTAGAAGGTGATGTAGGGCTGTGCTCTCTCCCCAATGGGGCTGAGGCAACACACCGTCTCAGACACGTCAGCGAACATCTAAATGTACAAACATCCCCAATAAACGGGACAAATCGAGATTACAAGCATCCTCACGACAGCACACTGGCTTCGTTGCCAAATAAGCGAACCACAACCTTTTGAGAAGAATGTATGGTTTTCAGAAGATTTCGGGCTTCCCACAATGCAAATAGGGCACGGTGGGCCTGCATTTCCATTCATCTTTTTCTCACCAGCTGGACCCTACGTCTCTCGAGAGGGAGCATTGGCTGCTAAGTGCTAGAGACGTGCTCCGCGATGGATTCCTTACCTCCGAACCGAGGCTCTGGGAACTACGAATGCCACTTCAGCTCCTGTCGTTTTATTTATGGCAGTGGGTTTATGTTTTGTGATGAGATAGCAGATAAAAGAAAAGAGCTCAAACTCCTGAGGTAACACTTACACTAGGCAAAATCAAGTAGATTTCCCCACACCTTGTGGAGACGCCCTGAGATCATCATTTCTACCCTCCGGGGGGAAATGGCCACAGAAGACTCGGCCACGGCACAGTTTTCTGCGTGTGTGTCGGCACTATCCACCGCGCTCACAATTCATTTGGGGAAATGTGAGCAGCAGTTCCATAGAGAGACTGAGGAACATTCTTCTGCCTCGGCGTACCACCAGGACTAAGTCCTTCCTTTGAAGCCAGCGTACTGAAAGTTTCTCACTGTGAGGCCAGATGTCCAAGCAGAGATCTCATATCAAGGCGAAATGTTGTAAAATTTTTGCTCGCAGGCATAGCAAAGAGATTTTAAAGCACCGATGCTTCTCTCCCCTTGGCCACTGACCGGAGTTCACGAGAAAAGGTCACCTGCCAGTAGGACATCGAAAAATCTAGCCTGTAACCAGAAGGGCTTGGGGTGGGGGGGAATATTTTATACGATCGGCCAATGTTCACTGTGCTAAAAAGCTTCCAGGAATCAATTTCCCAAGGAATAAAATGACAAACCTCATTGTGGGGTTTTGTAGCATGGAGACACAGAAAGAAACCCCAATGCCTCTCATCAAATGGCTTTGCTTGGACCTGTTCATTATTTAATTCTCGTGTCCCCTGCATGTGCGTCCTGAGGGCACAGAAGAAAGTGGCATTTTCTTTGTGCCCTCCTGAATTAGAATTAATAATGCTAAGAATAGAAACGTATTTCCCATCCCACCCACGAAGGCTTGCCTGCTCACTCAGAAAAGGAGACAGAGCTCTTCAGTCTTTGCAGCAGACAGTGGAAGTGCCATTTTCCAGGAAGAATGTTCTGGAAGATAAGTTCGGATACGGTGCGGCAGTGAATGATGACCTTGCTTCCCAGAGCAAGGAGAAGCGATACTAATAAGTGAGCAGAGAAGAATTGAACAGTTTTACCTTTTCCTCCAGTTCTGTTCTCTAGCAAATTTTTATTTCAAAACCAGACAGAAAAGATACTTTGTTCAGTGGACACAATTCTTCAAGTGCTATGCAAGGTATTTTTAGCCTTCAAAGCATTGCCTTGTATATACTCAAGAAATAAGGTTTGATGAGCAAATATGTGTGTGTGAGAGAGAGAGTGATTAAAATATTACAGGACCAGGTGTGGTGGTGCACACCTATAATCCTAGTACCTGGGAGGCTGAGACAAGAGGAGCACAGGTTTGAGGCCAGCCTCAGCAACTTAGAAGAACCCTCAGCAACTTGGTGAGACCCTGTTTCCAAATAAAAATGTCAGGGTGTATAGAGATAGAATGCCCCAGGTCAAATCCCTAACACCCCCCCAAAAAATGGAAATCCACCTGCAGTGGTGCACATCTGTAATACCAGTACTTGGGGAGCTGAGGCTAGCCTCAGAAACTTAGTGAGACTCTGTTTCCAAATTTTTTAAAAAATTAAAAGGCCTGGGGGTGTATCTCAGAGGTAAAATACCTCTGATTCCAATCCCCATTCTCACCCCACCCCCCCAAAAAAGACAATACACTAGGCATGTTACCCTTTGGAAGTCAGTATGTGACTATATGTGGTTAATTTTAATATTACATAAACCTTCCCCCAAAATGAACTTCTTTGGTTAATAAATCATTAGAATATACAGAGATCACTTAGCTTTTTTAATATTTGGGGGGAAAAATTGTGGTACTAGGGATGGAACCCAGGGGCATTTGACCTCCAAACTACACCCCCTGGCCTATTTTTTATCCTTTATTTTGAAACAGAGCCTCACTGAGTTGCAGAGGGCCTCACTAAGTGAGGCTGTCTGCGAACTGTGATCCTCCTGTCTCAGCCTCCCGAGTGCTGGAATTGCAAGCATGCGCCACCACGCCCGGCTTTAATATTTGAAAATTTAAAAAATAACCAGCCGGAAATAGTATAATCATTCTAAACTATGTCAGATAGTTCAAAATGAGAGCAGTGAACAGAAGAATTGCTGAAAACATCAGCAAGCCCCAGCAGCCAAAATTACCACTGTGTGAATACCACTTACACGTGCGTACACATAATTACCTATATTTACATGCATGTATACTCAGAAACACCGGGTTAGACAGAGTCCTGGTGACTGGAAGATGATCATTAATAAGTTAGTTTTAAAGCAATTTTGTGATGTCTTAACTGACTGTTTGCCCAATCTAACAGAAGCTGGTGTCTGTCCAGCCTCTGCTGACCCTTGGCATTTAAACCTCCTTTCCACTTTCCACTGTCTTACACACCTCTTGGTATGAACTGCCACAGCATCATCTCTTTCTTCTCAGTATCGACGCCTAGAAGAACTCAACACGCTGATCTTGTCTCCAGGCCAGCTTCATCGGTCACGTCCACACTCAGGTGTGCCCCTCTGGTCCCTGGTGGGCTGGGACCGCGGGACCAGCCCGAGCAAGCCCACAGGTACACTGTCAGGCTCTCTGTATAGGTCCACCAGGGAAACAGGTGCACAGTGCGCAGGTCCGCCTTGTTTGAGAGCCAGCTTATTAACATTTACCTGTACGCCATTGCTGCAGCAGCTCCCCGGCCCCCACTTTCTCCAGTCCCATGATGGTGGCGCTCGGCCTTAGCATCTCAGGGGACGTGTGGCCCGACGGGTGGGTGGACCACATTCCCGCGTCTCTCTGGCAGCTCTTTTCTAGCTACCACCCAGTTCTTGCTCTTCTTCTGATGCATTTTTTATTTCACTCTTCCATCCATTCTCAAAGCCCCTTTTCTAACCCTAACGTAATAAAGTTTAGATAATAGTAAACTGTTAACCTCTTTTTGAGACTCATTGGTGTTTTCTACTTCTAATTGTCCTCTAACTTCATGCACCCTTTGGCTATATTGACCAACAATTTCCCTTTTAGACCAAGGGTTGTCGAACTTTTCCTATAAAGGGATAGAGAGTAGAAATCGGAGGCTTCGCAGGCTCTGCAGCCTCTCCTTCACAACTACTGAGCCCTGGACATTGCAGTAAGAAAGCAACCACAGATGACACATCCACAAACAGGCATGCCTACAGAAACAGCGAGGCCCTAGGTTCGGCCTGCTGGCCGCAGGGTGCAAACACCTGTTGTACAAACACCTCTTGTCTTGTGTAATATTTCTTGGTCTCGTCTCTTCTGCTGGCCAGTGGATGTCCTCTGAGTGGGTGTCCTCGAGTCTCCGTCCTGGGCCTCGCTTCCCCTCTGTCTTTCTGCAGTAAGGCCGCCGCCTCTGTGACTGCAGCTGTCACTCCTGAGAGAGGATTCCCAGAAGCCCCTGCCCGACTCCTGGTTGGCTGCAGTATCTTGAGCTGCCTGTAAATCATCTTCCTCTGGAGGAAGATGAGCTATTTCAAAGTCGGAACACAACATTGAATTGCTATCTTCCCTTCCAAATTGGCGCTTCCTTCCAGTCTGCCAGGGTACCCACGTGTCTTCTGCAGCTTGCTGGGAACTCCACGTTCATCGCCTCCTTTCTCCCCTCCATCCCAGTTTATCTCAGTCTGTCACTAGAGCCCTTGAGGGCTTTGCTTACTCCTCTGATAGGACCCTATTCAGAGCTTTTCTCCTCTTGTGATTGATTTAAAACAGCCTCCTCTCTGCTGATGTCCCTGCCAAGTCTCAGTCCCATTCCATTAGAAGAGCTAACTCTGCCAAGGACTGCTTACAATCCCTGCGACTTCCCCGCCTTAGCAGGAGTGCTGAGAAATCAACAGGAAAAGACTGAACAACCCAGTGGGCCAAGGGCACGGAGGCTACAGACACAATCCAGCCATCGTGTGAACGATATGCCCCATCCCCACTCACAGCTAAAGAAACAAAAACCAAGACCGTAAAGTTTTGATGGGCCTGGCTGTCATGTGACTAGCATAAAGTTTAATTTGAAAAAGCACCCAAAGATAAAAGTTCATAGAAATGCATACCCTATTGCACTATTGCTGGGAGTATAAATTCTTGCAGCCTCTCTGGAGGGCAGTATGGTGATATCTCCCAATGATTTGCTTTATTTATGTATGTATTTATTTATTTATTTATTTATTTATTTATTTATTTATTTGGGGTGAGAGGGAGCTGGGGATTGAACCCATGGGCATTCTACCTCTGAGCCACCCCCAGCCTTATTTATTTATTTGTGTGTTTTTACTGGGAATTGAGTCCAGGGGGATTCCACCTGCAAGCTACACCCCAGCTCTACTTATTTTATTTTGAAACAGGGTCTCACTCAGTTGCTGAGACTGGTCTCTAACCTATGGTCTTCCTGTCTCAGCTTCCTGAGTACTGGGATTATAGCCATGTCCAACAGCCTATCTTTAACAATGTTTTACTTTTTGTTGTTGTTATGGTTTGAATTTATTTTTTCACTTTCTTTTTTTGTGTGCAGTTTTTATTGGTGCATTGTAGCCATACACCTTAATGGGATGCAAGATGGTGGAGGCCCACATTGCACACATCACTCATTTGGCCTTTACCCAGTTCCCAGCCCATTTCCTCCCCTCCCTCCTCCTCAGGTTTGCCTTAGTGATTGACTTTGATATGTTTGTGAATGTACATCATGTGCATTAGGGAACTGCCCTCTTCCCCCTCCCACCCTCTCAGGTCACCTTATTTGTTCAACTGTAGTATCCCCTCTTCATCTAGAGTTCCTCCTATGACCATTTTCTCCCAATCCTCCACATATTAGGGAGAGTATGCAATTTCTTATTTTTTGTGACTGACTAATCTCAGCATAATGTTCTCCAGTTCCATCCATTTCCCTGTAAATGATGTAATTGTGTTTTTCTTTATGGCTGAGTAGAATTCCACTGTGTACATATCCCACAGTTTTTTAATCCATTCATCTGTTGATGGACATCTTGGCTGGTTCCATAGTTTGGCTATGGTGAATTGTGCAGCTATGAACATAGATACACATGCATTAGTTTGGTAGTTTGGCTTCCTATCTTTTGGGTAGATACCCAGAAGTGATATTGCTGGGTCCTATGGTAAATTTGTTCCCATTCTTTTGAGGATCCTCCAATCAGTTTTCCAAAGTGGTTGCACTAATTTGCAATCCCACCAACAATGTTTTAGAGTTCCCAGTTCTCCATATCCTCACCAGAATCTGTTGTTGTTTGTGTTTTGAATGATTGCCATTCTAGTTGGAGTTAGGTGAAATCTCAGGGTAGTTTTGATTTGCATCTCTCCGATTGCTAATGATGTTGAGCACTTTTTTCATGCATTTATTGGCCATTAGAGTTTCTTCCCTTGTGAAGTCTATTCAGTTCTCGCCCATTTTTTGATTGGGTTATTTATTTTCTTAGTGCTGAGTTTCTTGAGTTCTTCGTATATTGTAGATATTAGTCCTCTATTGGAGAAGTAGTTGGCAAAAATCTTCTCCCATTCTGTTGGCTCTCAGTTGAGGTTCTTGACAGTTTCCTTTGCTATACAGAAGCTCTTCAGTTTAATGTAATCCCACATATTGATTCACCTTTTAGTTTCTTGTGCCTTTGGAGTCTTGTTAAGAAAGTTTTTATCTATGCCTATGTGTTACACTGTTGGACCTATGCCCTCTTCAAGGAGCCTCAAGGTCTCTGGTCTAATTTCCAAGTCTTTGATCCATTTTGAATTGACTCTTGTGCAGGGTGAGAACGTGGGACTTATTTCCATTTTTCTGCATATGGTTAGCCAGTTTTGCCAACACCATTTGTTGAACAGGCTATCTTTTTTTCAGTGTATGTTTTTGGTCCCTTTGTCAAAAATCAACTGGTTGTAAGTGTGCGGATTTGTTTCTGAGTCTTCTATTCTGCTCCATTGGTCTATGTATTTGTTTTTGTGCCAGCACCATGCTGTTTTTATTACTATGGCTTTGTAGTATAGTTTAAAGGCAGGTATTGTGATTCCTCCTTGCATGGTTTTTGTTGCTGAGAACAACTTTGGCTATTCTGGTTTTTACTTTTGTTGTTTGTTTCAAATGAATTTAAGGACTGATTTTTCTATGTCTGTGAGGAATGATCTTGGTAATTTAATGAACATTGTGTTAAATCTGTAGATTACTTTTGGAAGTACAGCTATTTTGATTATATTTATTCTGCCTATCCATGAACATGTAAGATCTTTCCATCTTCTCAAGTCTTCTTCTATTTCTTTTTTCAATGTTTTATAATTTTCCTTGTAGAGGTCTTTTACCTCCTTGGTTAAATTTATTCCTAAGTATTTTATTTTTTTGTGGGAGTAGAAGTGTTTTCTGGATTTCTTTTTTAGTGGATTTATGGTTGTTATACAGAAAAGCTTCCTAGTTTTTGAGACTGATTTTGTATCCAGATACTTTGCTGAATTTGTTGTTAAGTTCTATAAGCATTTTGGTTGCATTTGTTGGGTCTTCTAGGTATAGTATTATATAGTGAAAGTTTGAGTTCTTCTTTTCCTATTTGTACTCCTTTGATTTCCTTTTTTTTTTTTTGCCTTATTACTCTGGCTAGAGTCTGAATTACTACATAGAAAAGAAGTGGTGATACTGGACATCCTTATTTTTAGGGGAAATTCTCGAGGTTTTTCCACATTTAAAATTATATTGGCTGTGGGCCTATTGTAGATTGCCTTTATGATGTTGAGGTATGTTTCTTCTCTTCTAATTCTCTGTAGTGCTTTTAACATAAATGATGTTGGATTTTGTCAAATGCTTTTTCAGTGTCTATTAAAATAATCATGTGATTTTTGTCTTTGGTTCTGTCTATGTGATGAATTACATGGACTGATTTTTGTATGTTGAACCAGCCTTGCATTCCTGGGATGAACCCTACCTGGTCATGGTGAAATATTTTCTTCTTGATGTGGTTTTGAGTGCATGTTGCTAGTATTTTGTTTAGCAGTTTTGCATCCAAATTCACCAAAGATATAGGCCTGTAGTTTTCCTTCCTTGAGATGTCTTTAATTGGTTTGGGCATTAATGTGATGTTGGCTTCATAGAATGTATTTGAGAGAGTCCCGTTTTTTTGTATGTGTGTGTGTGTGTTTTTTTCCCTATTTCATGAAATAGATTGTGGAGAATCTAAATTAGTTCTTCTATAAAGGTTTTATAAAATTTACTTGGGAAACCATCTAGTCCTGGGATTTTCTTTGATGGTAGGCTCTTTATTGCTGTTTCAATCTCTTTGATTGCTATTGGTTGGTTTAAATTTTCTATCTCTTCTTGACTCTGTTTAAGCAGGTTGTATTTATCTAGAAAGTTGTCAATTTCCTCCAGATTTGCCATTTTGTTAGAGTATATTTTTTCAAAGTAGTTTCTGATAATCCTCTGGATTTGTACACTATCATTAGTCATCTCTCCTTTTCATCTCTTATCTTTATAATTTGGGTTCTCTCTTTTTTTTGATAAGTTGGCTAGTGGTTTATCTATCCTGTTAATTTTTTGGAGAAACCAGCTTTGGGTTTTGTCAATTTTCTGTATTTTTTATTCAATACTTTGTTGATTTCTATTCTGATTTTAATAATTTCCTGTCTTCTATTGGATTTGGGGTTAGATTGTTCCTGTTTTTCAAGGGCTTTGAGGTGTGTCATTAGATTATTTGGTGATTTTCTGTTCTCTTATGTAAGCACTCAGTGCTATGAATTTTCCTCTTAATACTACCTTCAAAGTATCCCAGAGGTTTTGATATGTAATGTCTCTCTTTTTGTTTGTTTCTAGAAATTTTTTTATTTTACCCCTTACTTCTTCTATGACACATTCTTCATTCAGCAGTGTGGTGTTCAATCTCCACATGTTTATGTGATTTCTCTGGGTCTTCTCATAGTTGATTTCAAGTTTCTTTCCATTATGGTCTGAAAAGACACAGGGAAGTATGTCACATTTTTTTAATTCACTAGTGCTCACTTTAATGACCCAAGAAGTGATCTGTTTTGGAAAAGGTTCCATAAGCAGCTAAGATGAAGTCTGCTATAGATGGGTGGAATATTTTATATGTGTTTAATAGGTCCATTTGGTTGACAGTGTTCTTTAGGTCTGAGGCATCTTACTGACCTTTTGTCTATAAGATTGGTCTAATGGTGTGAGAGGGGTGTTGAAATCTCCCAGTATTATTGTATTGGATTTATGTGTGACATAATGTCACAAAGAATTTGTTTTATTAAAGTAGCTGCACCTATGGTTGGGGCATAAATGTTGACTATACTTATTTCCCCTTGCTGGATTGTTCCTTTTACCAGTAAAAAATGACCTGCTTTGTCTCTTCTAATAAGCGTGGGATTGAAGTATAACTTGTCTGATATCATAGTTGCTACTCCTGCTTGTCTTCGAGTTCCATTGGCATGTATGATTTTGCTCCAGCCCTTTGCCTTAAGTTTGTTACTGTCTTTACTTGTAAGGTGTGTTTCTTGAAGATAGCAGATAGATGGACCTGGTTTTTAATCCATTTTGCCACTTTATGTCTTTCTATTGGGGAGTTGAGGCCATTTATGTTCAGTGTGATTATTGAAAGATGATTTTTAATTCCCAACATATTGAGATTTAACTTCTGTATGAGGTAGTATTTTTTCTTCTTTTCTTTGTTATTTGCTGGATGGAAATTCTTGTTTCTCTGGTTCGGGCATGTATTACTTATTTCTTCTTTGCAGTTAATCTCTTTGAGTATTTTCTCTAGTGCTGGTTTGGAAGACATAAATTCCTTCAGCTTCTGTTTCTCATAGATTTTTATTTTCCTGTCTAATTTGAGAGATAGTTTTGCTGGGTAGAAAATTTTGGGCTGCAAGTTTTTTTTTTTTTTTCCCTGAGTTTGAAATATTCTACTCCAGGCCTTTCTGGCTTTCATGACTTGGTTTGGAAAGTCTAGAGTGATTCTAATTGGTTTGCCTATGAATGTCACTTGGTCTTTTCTTTTGTTTGCCTTTAAGATTCTTTCCTTGGCTTCTACATTGGTCAATTTGACTATTATGTTGTGTGGTAAACCTTTTCTCTGATCTTGTCTAAAGGAGGTTCTATAAGTTTCCTCTTCCTGTGTATTGACCTCTTGCTCTATATTTGAATATTTTTATATTACTTCTTTGAAAAGATTGTTGATTCCTTTGGTTTCACCTTTTCCTTCTTCTATGCCAATTAGTCTTAGATTAGCTCTTTTTAAAATGAGCCCTTATTTCTTCATTATCCAACTCATGCTATTGAATTGGTTTTTTTTCTAAGTTATATACTATGCATTCATTTTTGGAGTGATCATCTTCTAGGAGCAAGATTCTATTCTCAATGTGGTCTAATCGATTGTTTGTGGTTTGAATTAATGCCTTTACTTCAATTATTGCATCCTTTATTTCTTTCAAACTCTCTCAATTCTTTTCAGAAGTCCTGCATTATTTCTACATTTACATTCCTGATTTGACCTTCTGGAGATCTCTGCAGTTCTGTGTTGTAAAGGTCTGTTATTGTGGTGTTGTGGGAGGTCATTGCTGCCTTGTTATTCCTCCTCATGATTTCAGAAGTTTGTATGTGTTGCTTTTGATAGATTTCTCTCAGCCTCTAGGTGTCAACTGGTATATCCAAAGGCAAGTTGTATTGTATTCAGTAGTGAAGGTTGAGTGAGGAGGGAAGTGAAGTCATAAATGCAAGAATAGGGTAAAGCCTCAGATAGGATTGAGTCAAATGAGAGCATGAGTTTGGTAAGGTAGTATATAGTAGAGATTAGAGATAGTGAATATGTAGTAGTATTCTAGTAACCAATGTATAATTTCTGGCATAGTGATAGGAAGTGGATTTAATACAAGGCAAGGAAGAGAGAAGAAGAAAGAAATGAGAAAAAAAGAATGAAAAGGGATAGAGGAGAGTAGGTATGTACAAGGGAAGAAGCTTGGGAAGAGGGTAAACAAACAGGCATACACACGCACACACAAAAGAACCAAAACCCAAATAACACCAACAACAAATTAATGCAACTCTACAAATAAATGAAGTCTCTCTCTCTGCAGACACTGAGTACCACCAGCACCTTTCCTGCTGAGAGCCTGATCCTCTGAGTCAGTCTATGCAGATGGCCAGTGTCAATGGGGCTGGATCTAGTGTTAAACGCAGGTCACCCTTCACGCTTCCCACAGATGTGGAGTCTCTGTCTCTCCCTGTCTCCATAGGTGGCAGATGCCTCTGAAATCACAGTCAATGTAAGAGTTCTCACAGCTTGGGCTGGGTGGTCTGACTTCTCCCCATTCACCATGATTGAGTGGTCTGTGGAGATTCCAGAGATCTAATAGTTGGATTTAGTGTTAAGCATAGGTCTCCCTCCACGCTTTTCACTGATGCAGAGCCTGAGTCTTTCTGGGCCTCTGCTATGTCCAACAGCAGACTGCATGCCCACCCTGGGTTGAACTGTAAAGTCTCAGACCCAGGGAGTTCAGAGTGGCTGCATGAGTCCCTGGGGGTGCCGTGCTGGGCATTCTCCCGCAGGGACAGCAGCTTCACTAATGGTGTTGTTGAGTGTTGATCTGGGTCTCTGGAGGGCGTGCTGAGCCCGGTCGTGGATACTGAAAGTTGTAGCTGGTGTTTGGGCAGGAGAAACTGATGACTTGCAGTTCTCATGATCTTCAGCTGCTTACCTCAGGTCCACGGTGAGTTGGCTGCAATGAGGCAAGATGGCACTGCTGTGGCTTCCGCAGCCGCAAGCCAGGCAGGTTTCTTTTTTGGGGTTATTGAGCACCACTCTGGGTCCCCGGAGGGTGTGGTGAGCTTGTCCACCACTGCTGGAAGTTGTAGCTGGTGTTTGCACGTGGAGAACCGCTGGCTTACCACTCTTAGGATCCGCAGCTGCTCACTTCAGGTCCTTGATTATTTTCCTGTTTGTCTCGGAAGCCGGGCGTGGTGAGGCAAGGCGGGCGGGCTTCTCTTCTGCTCTCTGAGCAGTCTTCTAACCTTTTCTTCCTGCCGCCTTGTACCTATCATGTTATTCCTCTACTGATAGCATTTTCCATTTTTAAGGCAGTGGAGATTGGGTGTCAGCAGGACTGGCATGTGCTGCTTCCCTCAGTTGCCATCTTGGAGATCTTTACCAGTGTTTTAAATGTTAAGAACCTTTGGCCCACAGAAATTTATCCCGTGGATATACTTGCAAGTATATGCAATACCTTTGCAGCAGCAGTGTTTGAGTAGGAAACTGGGGAAAGCCAATGATAATACATGTAGACAATGGAATATTAAGAGGCCACATACAAAGAGAGAAGTAGACCTCTGAAAACAAGTGCGGTTGCTGACTTCCGGCAGTGGGAGCAGAATGTCATGGATGCCTTTCGTCTTCTGACTAGGTCTCAAAATGGGTCACCATAGTTATTTGGGAGGTATATGAAGTTTTTTTATTTTATATCTTTTTTGTGTATGTGGTCCTGGGGTTCCTGGAAGCCCTTCTACCTCTGGGCTACACTCCCAGACCTATTTTTATACTTTTTTATTTGGAAACAGGGTCTCTTAAGCCAGCACAGCTGGCTTCGAACCTGCGCGATCCTCCCGTCTCCGCCTCCCAAGTGTGGGGATTACAAGCCACCACGCCCGGCATTATTTTATATCTTTTAATGTTTCAATTTCTTACAATGTCATCTTGCCAAACTAAATTCAGAGGATTGTTTATCACATCAAGATCCAGTTCCTCCGCCGGGCTCAGAGCCACTCAGGCCTCGCTGTCCCTCAGCATTCACCTCGGGGTCTCTTCAGGTCCAGCGGGCCGTCTCACTGCCCACAGGTTCCTCGTAGGTTCCTTCCTCACCTCGCAGCCTCCCCACCTCTCGGATCTTCAGCCTTAAGGTCCCACCTACCTCCCCACAAAGCTCTTCTTAGAGCGCAGTCCCTGGGCACTAGATATGTCTAGTCCTATTATTGGTCCCTCACAATTCTCCCTTTTTCATGTCTCAGACTTCTGGTTTCTGCACAGCACTGGGCACTCAAAAATGAAGACTTAGCCAGGCATGGTGGCGCACGCTTGTAATCCCAGCACTTGGGAGGCTGAGACAGGAGGATTAAGGACTGGGAGTGTAGCCCAGAGGTAGAAGCCCCTAGCTTCCATCCCCAATACCACAATAAATAAATAGTCTTAAGTAACTTTGGGAATAAATTCCCTCGTTAGTAATGATTTTATACCCAGTACTGATGGTTTCTAAGGCAGTGGTAAGCACATCAGTACCAACCTCAGTGTTAAAAGAAGTTGGAACTCCCACACCTCCTCCTTGCCCCAAATCAGCAGTTAAATACCTACCAGGCTCCTCTTTTAAGATGCAGACATCCTTGATGTGTTAACATATTAAACCACTTGAAATACTTCATGCTGTGATGTGAAACTAATCAGAGCCTTTTCTTCTTAACAATTAGATGAGATCATCTCACTTGAAGGGCTAGGAAGTGGTTTGGGGGGAGAAGAGGGAAGAGAGGGCTGGAGGGCCAGTTGGGAACTCGAGGAATAGACCTCAGGGCTTGAAGGCAGCTTCGAGGGTGGGATGGCAGCCTTGGGGCAGCAGGAGGGGTCTATGGGGATGGGGGAGCAGGGAGGTCGGCGGGGAGAAGGGCCCCTGGAGCAAGCTGGGCCGGAAGCCAGCCTCCTGGAGAACTTTTGCTTCAGAACTCCAGCGTGCGTCCACAGAACACTGTATTTTGTACAGGATCTTATGTTTGTACGTATCAGTTGAAATAGAGGTGTACTTTAAAAGAAGATTGTTCTAGGCACGATGGTGCACACCTGTTTTCTCAGTACTTGGGAGGCTGAGGCAGGAGGATCGCTGGTTCACTGCCAGCCACAGCAACTTAGCGAGATCCTGTTTCAAAAAAAAAGGAATGGGGGAGTGTAGCTTAGAGGTAGAATGCTCCTGGGTTCAGTCTCCAGCTCCACAAAAATTAAAAATAAGTAGATGACAGATAGATAGATAGATAGATAGATAGATAGGAAATTGAATGTAAGTACATGTCTATATTTTTCCAGAAAAGCATATAATGCACATAGAGTTTTTAATATTGTATATTAGTGAGAGAAAGTGAGGCTGTGCATAAATAGTTGTATTATCATAACAGATTCTGCAAGAACTGTGCCTTCAAAGCCATGGAAAAATTTAAGACAGTTCTAGCTCATCCTGTTTTACATTTATGTAGAGTTATTTTTAGGGGCTTTGTTGCCAAGGAAATATCTAACAGGTTCAATATGTAGCTTTGCACAGAATTTCGAAGGGACTAAATCAGAATGAGCAATGTAAGCAAAATAATAAGCCTGATATCACACATGCATTATATTTTTGAAATCTATTAGATGAAAAAAAAAAATCAGTCCGACAGCATCTCGCCATCCCTAGACGGGAATGTTGTTTCCTGAGCTGTTGGTAGGAGGCTGTTGCTGTCACAGCAGCAGTGGCAGGAGCTGGAACTAAAGAACTGGAGCAGCAGAGAGCGGGGGTGGTTGGTGGGTCACAGGAATCCTTTAATGTTGGAAGCACAGAGGAAAAAGTGGAATTAAAAACAAAAGAAGCAGCCCCCACTTTTTTTTTTTCAAGAGAGGCAGAACCCTTTTGCTTTTATGTCTCTGTCACTTGCTCCAGGATTCTTCAGAAAGCCCTCTAACCACCTAAATAAATATTCATACGGCTGTTCAACATCTCATTAATAAAACAAGATTTGGTGGTAAAATATTTCAGAGTAACAGATGATTTGCATCTCACCCTTGTTTAACTTTAAATCTCAAGCAATTAATAAATTAGACTCAAGAGCTTTTTAAGAAGTAACATCTTACATGCACCACAAATTGCATTATTTTTATGTGTAAATAATGATGAAAGGGGAGATTGTGCCTTTGATGTCTATAAACTACACTGTAAAATATGCAGAAACATTCTTGCATTCAGCTGGAGCCAAAGCAAATAGACTAGTTCATAAAACAAAGCAGCAGCATTCTTAGAAACAAGCGTTATTTTTTTTTTTTCTTCCCTTCCCGGCTGCTCTTTTTCCATCTTTTATATTCTTGCCATTCCGACTGGCAGATTCATTCCAAATTCAAAAGTGATGTTAGTCTGAATTTCCTCATCCGGAGAACTGAGCCCTTTCAGATTCCTCCCAATAACCTTGGCTTCCAGTCCCCCTCTTACCAGAGCTTCGCTGGACTGCCAGGTTTTATGCAGTGAATCATTTTTGTCAGTAGTATTTCACTGCTGCTTTAAGAGCGAATTATTTGAAATTTTAGCACGTACTGATGTTCCTCCAAGAGATCTATTTACTTTCTGCTTTCCAAGCTGGCTTATCTAATTTCATTTTGTTTTTAAATTGCATCAGCAGAGTCTTGTTTACAAAGTCTGAGTTTGACCTGGTCTTTTCTTTGGTGTGGTTAGTAAGAGCACTTGGTTCTAAGTCCGGGTCTACCATAGGAAGGAATACGGAAGCAATCTGTGCTTCTGTTGACACAGCAGAAGTGTGTTATTACCATCACTCGTTGCTTTGTGTTCTACACCTACGGCACACAGACCCCTCTCTGAACACGTCAGATAGTAGTGCTGGATTAAATATTCTGTGGCTATGCTTACTTGGGGAAGCCAAAGAGAGGTGCTTGGTGCCAAATCCCTCCCGGTCTAGACAGTGGCTGTTCTTCCAGGTAATCAACTCTGTCCTGTTTCAGCCTCGCTGCCAGGAAGCCCACCATTTCATTTCTTGGCCTCGTGTTTTCCTGTTAAAATTGATCCTGAGCTCTGGTCGCTCGAACCAGCTGACTTATCTAGTAGAAGCAGTGTCACATTTTCTCTGGCTTCTATTGATTTTCTTCTTGTCTTCTGGATGGAACGTCTCTCCTCGAGCTCATCCTCTGTCTTCTCAAGTGTCATGCTCTCCCTGTTCTTTATTCTGAGCCAGGTTTAATGAGTAGGGGTCAAGTACTGTGGGTCCATGTGACTCTGTGTCCTTTGCTACCAGCTGGAGAAGGTCCCAGAACTTCCCAGCAAGGGGGGCCTCAACTCAGGAAGAGTACGCTTCTTCTTGACAAAAGTCACAGAAATGACCGTCAGGCCACGCCAACCGGAAGCACAGACAGATTGCTTAGGAGAGCGGGGACACAGTCAAGGGAGAGTGTGGGCTATCTTGAGAAGCTTTGGGGCGAAGCAAGGAACACGCATTCAAGGAAGAATGTGGATTTGATATTTAATAGGGACGGAGTGGGCCGAGTGTACAGTGGGGCCAGCTGTCCCTGAGCTTGCTTGCTACTGTCCTGCCATCAGGTGGCTTTTTGTGGGTGAGGACAGGTGGGGGAGGAGGGCTGGGCTGCCCAGGCCTGGCGTGTTTTGCACCCCACAGGTGCACGGGCACCCTCTGCATTCCAGTGGTTAATGAATGCTTTCTTTGGAGACTCAATATAGCCTCCCCCCCACCCCCTGTATCTCCAAATTCCAATCTCAAGGTCATAGTTCCATGTTATCTTGTTCATTAATAGATTCTTTGGGCTGTAAAGAATCTTAGAAAATTGAGCTCCCAACCTCCCACTCTCCTCACCTTATCCCTCACTGCGTCAATGAGACCTTGCGCCCACCTGAGGGGAAGTCTGGCCCTTTTCCTTAAATACTGACAGCTCCAAGACTTGAACCCAGGACTCAAGACTCATCTTGTGCGTGTGTAAATACATAGGAAAACGGGAAAGACTGCTCTTTTCTTTAAAATGTGCGAGCTGCCTGAATGGGTGGAGTGTCCTCCTCCCAGTCCACGACGGCTCCTTGTGACTTGGGCAGCAGGTCTCCGGCTTTAGAGCGGGGCTCAGCCAAGCCGAACCTCCTGTGGACTGAGAAATGTTCCCGTTAGCGACTGGCTTTGTTGTTTGCTGCGCTCTGTTTATTAGTATTACTTAAATGATCACTGGTTACCCTTGGAAGCAAAATGTTCAAGGCCAATTAGAAGAGATCTGGGTTTGAAAGACAAGAGTCTAAACACTTTACCTAGTTTAAAGAGCACCGCAGAGGAAGGCGATGTTGATGGATAATGATCTCCTGCAGCCCCCAGATGTGAGAGTTCAACGCAGGCACTTATGCCAAAATTGATTTGCAAGAAGCCTGAGGAGTTTGTTTTCTAAGAGGAAACCAATTATTTTGAGAATCCACGCAGTTCAAATGACTTTATTTCTATGATGTCAAATGATAAGCGTGTAAATAAAAGGGGTCAATACAGCAGCTTCCTTTGTTTTCAGGAAGACACCGGTGCAGCGGGATGGAGATGGCAGGCTTCTTGCTGCTTTGAGGAATTTATCAACCTGCCACATTCGGAATTGCTCCATGAAACCTAATCCTTTTTTTCTTTCTTCTTTTTTTTTTTTTTATGGTAGTGGGGATCAAACCCAGGGACACTGTACCAATGAGCCACATCGCAGCCCTTTTTATTTATTTATTTATTTATTTATTTATTTTATTTTGAGGCAGGATCTCACAAAGTTACCCAGGCCGGCCTCAAACTTGTTATCTTCCTGCTTCGGCCTCCAGAATAGCTGGACTTAAGGGTTTACAACACAGTGCCTGGCTAAGAATTAGCGTGGATGAGTCTATGTAGTTCTAAATTCAAAATATTTCAAAGCTACATATTGGAACAACTCTTCTATTTTTTTCCCCCTTATCCACCTGCTTTTCTTATCTGGAGATAATTGTTATTAGCAGTTTCTTATATTTGAGATACATAAATAGATGCAAATACTTTGTGTGTGGTACTAGGGATTAAACTCAGGAGCATTTTACATCCGAGTTATATCTCCGTTATATCTCCAGTCCTCTTATTTTTATCCTTTATTTTGAAACAGAGTTTCACTAAGTTGCAGAGAGCCTCACTAAGTAGCTGAGGTTGGCCTTGAACCCGTGATCCTCCTGTCACAGCCTCCCAAGCACTGGGATCACAAGCGTGCACCACCACGCCCAGCTTGCAAATACTTTTATATATTCATCCCTTCTACTTCTTAAAATACAACCATGAGATGCCAGGGGCAGCAGCCCATGCCTGGAATCCCAGTCCTTGGGAGGCTAAGCAGAAAGATTACGGGTTCAGAGCCAGTCACAAGAACTTACTAAGGCTTTCAGCAAGTAAGAGAGAACAAATTTTCAAATTAAAAATAAAATAGGGCTGGGGATGTGAAGGCCCCTGGGTTAAATCCCCAGTACCACACACACACTAAAAAAAAAAAAACCAATAAACTACAAAGATGAGATATTGTACAGATTATTATGTATCTTGCTTGTTGTTGCTGAGATCTTTTAGATATTGTCTTATATTAGTACATCTAGAGCTTCTTGCTTTTGTTCGAGGTTCCTAGCATTCCATTACACAGTGAACCATAATTTAACCAGTTGCCTGATGAGGTGCACTTAGAGGTACAACGGTCTTTCATTGACATAATCAGGGCTGTGGCCAGCCTTGTACACATCATTCCACACACGGATACGTGTACAGGATTCATCCCCCAACGAGGAGTGCCTGGACCAAAGGACAGGAGCATTTTAATTCGCTGGAGGAGCCACATTCCTCCACAGAAAGGAGGAGCTTCTGTATTCCTCCATCAGTGAATGCAGACATTTGTTTTCCCACAGTCAGATACGGCAAGAGAGTCCACGGACATCATCAGAGTCTTTGGACCTCATAAAATGTTGGACAAAAATAATCGTAGATACGCATGGATGCAGTTTTTGTGGAGAGAGTTTACAGTTTGCGTTACATTCTTAAAAAGTTCTCTGATTCAAAATGGGCTAAAAAAAAAAACAAAAAAAAAACCCAGTCTGGTAGCTATTTACCCTGAGTTAGAATACACTGCTCTGTAGGAATGGCATTCTTATTATTATTCGAGGAATATTTGAATCAAAGCTACGTAGGTAATTCTTAGAGTCCGTGGAGAATCCTCGTACAGGAGAAGGAAATGAATCCGAGGCTCAGACTTTCACTGCTGTCTCCACTCTCTGGGAGGCCATACTTTATAAGGCTTTTTTTTTTTTTTTTCTATTTGACTGAATTTATTAAGCAGTACTTCATTTCCCCAGGCTTACTTTGTTTACTTACTTATTTGTGTTGAGATGGGCGGGGCCTGGCTTGCTCTCCCTATCCTGAGGCTCCGCCCATCCCTCTCCTGCCACAGCCAGATTGAACCCTTTCATCTTTTAGCAGTTGATGAAATTTCAAAGTCAAGTCAGTTTGGTCTTGTAGGTAGAAAAGAGTTCAGAAACCCCCATGCTTGTCTTCCCCCACCCGAGGGGTTCTACCACAGAGCTACACCCTCAGCCCTTTCTGTTTTTTTATTTTGAGACAGGTATCCCTGAATCACTGAGGCTGGCCTCAAATGTGGGATCCTCCTCCCCTCGGTATCCCAAGTCTCTAAAGGCATGTGCCGCCATGCCTGGCCAAACCCCCTTCTTCCTTTTCTTTTTTCTTTTTCTTTTTTTTTTTTTTAATCGGCACTGGGGATGGAACCCAGGGGCATTCTACCTCCGAGCTATGTCCCGTCCCGTGGGACAAGTAATTCGGGGGGCGAGGAAGACCCTGATCTGCAAATAAAAATGGGTAAGAAAGAGAGACAAGACCAAGTAGATAAATCCATTTTTATTTACAGATAGGGGTCCTCCTCGCCCCCCGAATTACTTGTCCCGCAGGACAGGACAGAGCTACACCCCCAGCCCTATTTTTTTGTTCTTTATTTTGAAACAGGGTCTCACTGAGTTGCGAAGGGCCTCACCAAGTAAGTGAGGTTGGCCACAAACTACGATCCTCCTGTCTCAGCCTCCCAAATGCTGGGATTACAAGCGTGCGCCACCACGCCCGCGCCCCCCATCTGTTTAATGTGACTGCTCTTTCATATTTTGTAAGGCTTAGAATATTCTCTGAGATTATTTAGCGTGAATTAATAACACGGGTCTGGAGCCAGACGGCCTGGGTTCAAATCCTGGCCTCCACCGTTTAGAAATTGTCCTCAATTTATTTTTCCTCTCTGTGCCTCAGAGTTCTCCTTTTCAAAATGAGAAAAACAATTATATTTGTCTCCCATGAATTGCGAGAATTGAGTGAGTTAATGCTTGGAAAACGTAGAATAGTGTCTGCTACTTAACAGGCCCTACATTTATATAATTAGTAAATTACCCCAAAAAGGCTCTATATCTGCCCGACATTCACGTAATTACTAAACTACCCAAACTGACCCTGTTCAGCAAGCACCGAGCTATACTCAGAAGCCACCCACACTCTCCCTCGGCCACTGTCTGTCTTCCGTCCCTGCCCCTTGTTACTTTATAATCTGGACTTTGTCCCCATCCCTTTATAGAAACTGCTCTTGGGGCTGCCAACGACATCTGTGTTGTCAAATCCATAGGCCTCACAACCCCATAGACCTGGCAGTCTTACTATTTTTTTTTTTTTCAGCACTGGGGATAGAACCCAGGGGCATTCTACCTCCTACACCCCCGGTCCTATTTTTTTCCCAGTCCTATTTTTTATCCTTTTATTTTGAGACAGGGTTTCACTAAGTTGCAAAGGACCTCACCAAGCCTCATCTGAGGCTGTTGCAAACCCCAATCCTCCTGTCCCAGCCTCCCAAATGCTGGGATTAAAAGCGTGGGCCACCACAAGGGCTTCCCGCTGTCTATTGGCTTAACTGCCCACAGTACCTGCCACAGTGGACCTGCTGCCTCGTGCCACCCCCCACACCATCGCCATCACTGTGGCAGCCCCTCTCGTCTCTCCCCTGGGCCCCTGCTGTTCCCAGGCTTTCTGTCCTGGCACCTTTCCTCATTTTTATCTAGGACCCCACGCGGGCCAGCTCACTCACTACTGCCTGTCTTCTGACACCTGGAAACTTTCTCAGACCTCATTCTAGACCTTGCTCAAGTCTCTCTGGATCTTGACCTGTCCTACGGAAACTTGACACCAAGTCTAAAACAACCTCCTTCCAGCTGCTGCTGCCTCTGGTGTCCCAAGTGCGACAGCAGGCAATGCGCCCCGTCTGACCCCACCAGAGCCCCGTGTCCCCCCACCCTCCACAGCCCTGCGCAGGCCTCGGGTCCTCTCCCTACCCAGCCTTGTACCGTGGCACTCACTCCAGAGTTCGCCATCCACCACCGATGCGCTAGCAAAGCCCTCGGTCCTCGCCAGCCTCTCATCTCCTCTTTCCCCGCTCGCTCCACTGCTCCCCTGGGAAACTCTCTCCTGTCCTTTCCCTGCCCCGCTCCTCACCCTGGAGGTCTTCCTGCAGATGCTCGCGGCTCCCTTCCACGCCTGCAGCCTCGACACAGCCCAAGCTCCACCGCACCTGCGGGCCATCAGGCTGGCACTGCCGGCGCTGGGCTGGGCGAGGGCGGCGGTTCCCTGACTTGTACTGGTCTAGCACCCACCCTGCGGTACAGAAAAGTGGAAGCAAAGTTCCTTTTAGAAAGCACCTTTTTAAATGGCGTGGTAGCACATGTGCGGAGAAAACGAGACATTTAACTTGTGAGACATCCCCAAGTCCTAGACTACCCATGTCTCCCAGCCCCCACACACGTTCTTCTCTTTTCTCTGTCTGTCTGTCTGTCTCTCTCTCAAGCAAATTATCATCGATAGTGTGTCTCTGAATCGTTCACATGGAAACGTCTGAGGAAATGTTTAGGGCTAAGGGAATAGTGTTTCTTGCAGTTTTACCCCAAGATACAGATTTTGTCTAAACCTTTCCCTTTCCATTGTCAGTCAACTCTAGAAGCTCTGTGAAGTTGGAGTTTTCTCTCCTTGCTTCTTACGATATTTTATTGAAGTTTTGAAAAATCATATTGAGGCTGTATTATTTAATAACATAAAAATGTCTCCCACTTATCAATAAGCATAAATATTCCTCCTGTCCTACAGAAACCAAAAGTAAAGCTTAACCCTCCCAAAATGAAGTCAGAATTTAATACACATTTGTTTACCACTCAACTAGACATTAAATTAATGAGCTCACTTAAAGGAAGTATCGTGCTGAGTTGAAGGAACCCTTTGTAAGAACGTAATCACTGATTATATTTTACAGAAAAATAGTAAGTACTTGATTGAATAAAATGTTAATGTTTAATATAATATTTATTTAATATTTTACAACACTAAAATAGTCTGCTGGGTGTGGCAGTACATAGGAGGCTGAGACAGGAGGATGGCAGGTTCATGGCCAGCCTCAGCAACTTAGTGAGGTTCTCAGCAACCTATGAGACCCTGTCTCAAAAATAAGAAATAGCCGGGCATGGTGGTGCACACTTGTAGTCTCAGAGCTTGGGAGGCTGAGACAGGAGGATCACACAGGTTCGAAGCCAGCCTCAGCTACTAAGTGAGGCTCTCAGCAACTTAGTGAGACCCTGTTTCCAAATAAAGTATTTTTAAAAAGGCCTGGGAGTATAGCCCGGAGGTAGAAAAGCCCATGGGTTCTACCCCCAATACCACACACACACACACACACACACACACACACACGGAAATAAAATCAGGCTGCTGATGTAGCTTGGAGTTAGAATGCCTCTGGGCTCAATCCCCAGCACCAAAAAATTAAAATAATAAATGTAACTTTCAGCTAAACCCGATAGCAAAATATCACATGTATAGCCCGGCATTTATGCTCAGTCACATATGGATAGTTCAAGGGATGAGTCAGATTTTATATTACAAGAGAAAAGAAGTTGTCAGAAAAAAATATTTATAGCAAGTAAAAAATCATTTTGCTCTGTTTGGCTTTTGAACAGTGAACCTGTCACCTTCCGTGAGCATCAGTGGATAGGACTGTCTAGTCAGCTTTCCCGCTTTTATTTCTTCCTGGCTAAAAAGTCAGGGGCTCTTTGAAACATTTTCACCAGCGTACCTGGACCTTCACTAGCGCACAAATTCTTGAGCTACTAAGGAATGTGTGGGAAAATTAAAACTCAAAACCTGGGAGGATCTGGAAAAAGAGATTTGAGTAAAAAGTGTTTTTAGAGAGGGCTTTGTTGCTCACTGTGCCGCGCCTGTGAAGTATACCTCGTGTGCTGGGGTGCCGAGCGAGGATACCAGCTTGCACATATCTCCCTCAGGTTGAGACCTGGAGCCCAGAGGGAGAGTCAGACGTTAATGGAGGAGAAACCGCTCCTCTAAAGTAGAAATAAGGACCGTGGCCATCATGCGGCGTCTCCGAACATCGGCAAATACATTGCAAAACTTTATTTTTGTTCTACTTCTGGTGTGCTTTTGGAATTCTTCTCTGTCTTCAGACACTAGCTCACGTGTGTCCGTGAGGTCATTGGGTATTAAAGAGAGCGTGTGGTGCTGTAAGGCCCATCCAGCCACTGGCCCCGGGCCTGGCACACCCTCTCAGAGGCCAGCTTTTAAGTTCATAGCAAAGACTTGTACGAGTGATGTGGTTACAATTCCTAAAATATACAGATTTTTTTTTTTTTTTTTTTTTTTAGCTAAGCAAATTGTATTCCCCAGTGAGAGCCCAGGCATAAAGGCTAGCATTTTTCTAGGAATTAAAAAAAAAAAAAAAAAGGAACGTGTGAACATGAATACATTGCAGCCGAGGTTGTCTTTGGGTCTGAATTACTTGCACCATTGTTTAGAGACTCCTGGCTTCTGAAGTCTTTAAGTGGAATTTTTATTTAAAGGTTATGGCGATAATAAATAATTTCTGGAATCTGGACCTGCCGGTATTGTACCTTTCCTGCCCCGGCATGTTCCTGGCAAAGTCCTCAGAACCCCAGAGTCCCCGGAAGGCCCCTTCCAGCATCAGCCCTCGTATTGGCTCTTCCTTGTTATCACATAGCTCCCCTTATTTCTACCACCACCCCACATTTTGCATCCATGACCAAGACAGGTGCAGTGGACACCCCAAACTCTGAGCCCAGTGCTCCGGAGGCTGAGACAGGAGGATCACAAGTCTGAGGCCAGCCTGGGCAGTTTAGCAAGACCCTGTTTCAGAATGAAAAATAAAAAGGGCTGGGGGTGTATCTCAGTGGCAGAGCAGCCCTGGGTTCAATCCCTGTTAAGACACACACACACACACACACACACACACACACACACACACACACACAATGGCATGGGTGGGTCCCATAGTATAATTAGCACAATAAAAATTTTAGATATAGAAAGGTTAAATGATCTTTTTCCAGTTTAATTCTTCACCTGGGAGCAAACAACTTCTTGACTCTAGAGTAGCCCTGTCCTGGACTACTTTATTCTCAGTCTCTTCCACCCACCAGCTCCTTAAAGGAAGGACTCTGCCTGTCCCTGTGCTTTCTCCCCATGTATTCATTTCTTCTTCTTTGCTTTATACCCAGTGGCCAGTTCAGTATTTGGCAAATTTTTGCTGAATGAAGAAATGGATTTGGCATGTCATCTCCCAACCATAAAAGCACATTCTTAGAAGTGATCAACTTTCTACATATTTTAGTGTTAGCAGCAGCAGCAGCAGCAGCAGCAGCAGCAGCAGCAGCAGCAGCAGCAGCAGCAGCAGCAATAGTGATAGTTGTTATTATCGTTACTATTGCGATGGTGACTATTTTGATGATGATAAGGACAGTATCCATCCTGAATCCCCCAGCTCTCCTGGACAGCATTCCATTCCATTCCGATAACTACCTCCTTGGACCTCTCTCCTCCCCCTCCCACCAGAATCCACACTAATCATAAAATGTCCTGTGGTTAGTCACCAGCTCTTCTTTCCTCTTCAGGGGCCATAACTATAAATTCTGCCCCCAAATTCTCTCATATCTTCCTCTCTGTTCTTTCTCTGTTAGCAAACTTGTTCATTCCACCATTTCAACTCTAAGCATTCTGCAGCAGAATCTCAGCTTGGAAGCCCCGGCCCTAGCTTCCCCTCAGGTTCCACAGTGAACGGGCCGCTCTATGTGGATGGCCTCGAGAGCTCAGCCCATCGCCTCCCAGCATCAGTCCTCCTCCTGACTTAACCTGGGCCTGGAGGCTCAGCCTCAGTGTGCTTTCTGCTTGTGGCTTCTCTCCTGCACCCTTCTTGTGTCTCCTTGCTCCCTGTGGTCCAGCTCCTTCACCCGTTGGCAGCGTAATAAGTCAGCCACGTGTCTATACAGACCGGATCCTCTCCATCCCTCACCTAAAGGCTCTCCACTCTTCCCTGCTGGCTGAACAGCCCGACATGCCTTTCTGCCTCTTAGCTGCTGTGGGACCCAGCGTGTACCCTACACATCAGCCAGAGTGGATGACTTTTGTTACCTAAAAACTCCATTGTTCTCTTGTATATAAATCTTTGATGAAATTGTTCTTTTTACCAGAATATGGGATTACTTAATACATATCACTTTGAAATGATACTGTAAACCAGGCGTGGTGGTGCACGCTTGTAATCCCAGTACTAAGGAGGCTGAAAGAGAAGGATCTCAGGTCTGCGGCCAGCCTCAGCTACGTAGGCCCTCAGCAACTTAGTGAGACCCTATTTCAAATTAAGAATAAAAATAGGGCTGGGGATGTGGCTTGGAGGTAGAACGCCCCTGGATTCAATCCTCAGTACCACAAAACAAAACAAACGATAATGCGACCTGTGTGATTTGGCAGCATCATAGGCTGCCGATGTGCAGGTGAGGTCAAGGTTGTCAGTGGAGGGGAAACGGAGAGGCTCGTAGGGTGGCAGGGTCCACCGATGGCCAATTAGTGAAGCTGAGGCCATGTGACTGCAGGATCTGGGGAGGGGGAGAGAGCTAGGCCTGGGGTCGCATTCTGAACGAAGAGATAAAGGGACACGAATAGCCGGGCATGATGGCACACTTGTCATCCCAGCACTTGGGAGGCTGAGACAGGAGGGTCGCAGTCCCCAGACAGCCTCAGCTACTAAGTGAGGCCCTCTGCAACTTAGTGAGACCCTGTTTCAAAATAAAGAATAAAAAGTAGTTCTGGCACCGGGCGTGGTGGCGCACGCTTGTAATCCCCCCGCTTGGGAGGCAGAGACAGGAGGATCGCGCAGGTTTGAAGCCAGCCGCGCTTGCTTAAGAGACCCTGTTTCCAAATAAAAATATTTTTTTAAAAAAGGGGTCTGGGAGTGTAGCCCGGAGGTAGAAGGGCTTCCAGAAACCCCAGTACCACCAAAAAAAAAAAAAAAAGTAGGTCTGGGGGTGTAGCTCGGAGGTAGAATGCCCTTGGGTTCAATCCCCACTACTGAAAAGAAAAAAGAAAAAGGGGATAAGAGTACACTGACAGGGAGGTATACGGTTAGGAAATGTCCATCCAAATAGTCAATAAGTAGCCAGCTGTGGTATCACACACCTGTAACCCCAGTATTTTGGAGGTTGGGACTAGAGGATCCCAGGTTTGAGGCCAGCTCAGCAACTTAGCAAGGCCCTCAGCAACTTAGTTGAGGCACTTTTCCACATAAAAAATAAAATAGGCTTGAGGTATGGCACCATGCTAAAATGCCCCTGGGTTCATTGCCTACTGCCACAAAGAAGTGAAATAAATAAATAAATAGCCAATAATTATAAGGATTTTGACATCATATAAACCAAAAATAAGATCACAAAATATCCCATTTGTTGAAATTTTTACATTTTGAGCAGTTAGACGGTCACAGTCCAAAATAAATTAGATGCAACAAACAGGATTATCTAAAAATGTTCCATATTCACATTGCAAGTAGGATTAATTTGCACATATGCATATTCACACACGTGTATTTATGAGAGGGAAAGAAGAGAGGGACCGTGTGCGGCGCTCACAGGGTCACGCTCTCCCGGGACCACCACGGTTTTCTCGAGGGCAGGTGGAGGTGCTTGCATAATTCAAGCGAGGAGCATTCTCAGGGTCAGGGGGCTGATGTTCAAAGGCTCGTCGGGAGGGTCGCCAAGAAGCTGGCTTTCAGGAAT
Source organism: Muscardinus avellanarius (assembly GCF_963383645.1). NCBI lineage: Eukaryota > Metazoa > Chordata > Mammalia > Rodentia > Gliridae > Muscardinus > Muscardinus avellanarius. Next base: position 61,600,703 of record NC_137802.1, read on the forward strand.
GAGACGCTGCCAGAATGAAAGAGGCCACGTTGGGGCCCTTCAGCCCCTTGGAGAGGAACTTGGGGAAGGAGACTAAACGGACTTGACAAGAAAGGAAATACCGTTCTTAAAGAAGCCGATAGACGTGACTATACTCGTGAAATATTTAAATGCTGTCATCACGAGAGTGTGTGTTGTAGGGACCGGCGTGAGGCGCAGCTCTTTGGACTTCCTCTCAAAATACCTCCAAGTTGTTCTTCAGACAGTATAGGTTTTTCTAAAATAGCTATATTTAGCTTTTCCTATGTTTTTGTTTCTAAAGTTAATATAATTCGTATCCTTCGCAGATTCGGGCTTCTAGTGGCCCAAAATAAACACAGCAATTTCAGAAGGCGACGTAATGATTTCAGTTCTATCAGCAGGCTCCACTTGTCCACATACCTGGGACACCCTAGACCACTGCTCTCTGCTGGAAAGGCGTTTGTACGCACTTCCATAAAGCTACCAGAATTCTCAGTGGCTCTCCATTGCCTGCCTGCCTTACTATAATCTCAGAAACCAAAACACCCCGCCGGGCGTGGTGGCGCACGCTTGTAATCCCCGCGCTTGGGAGGCAGAGACAGGAGGATCGTGTAGGTTCGAAGCCAGCCGCGCGCGCTGGCTTAGGAGACCCTGTTTCCAAATAAAAATGTAAAAATAGGTCTGGGAGTGTAGCCCGGAGGTTGAAGGGCTTCCAGGAACCCCAGTACCACCAAAAATAAAAAATAAAATAAAACATAAATAAAAAACAGAGCTGGGGGGTGTAGTTTGGAGGTAGAATGGCCCTGGATTCAATCCCCAGCACCAAGAAAAGAAAAGAAAAGAAACCAAAACACCCACAGGAAAAGTAATAGTGAGGGACCTGCGGGGATCACAGCCTGCACGCTCTGTGACCTAGACTTGGTGTTTCCCATTTATGCTGGGTCTACAACAACCTTTCCTTTTCTTTTAGGCTCCATTTTTTTCTTCCAACTCCACCTTAGCACACTCAGCTCGGCACAGGTGCGTGGGGCCTGAACTCAAGCTCCATCAGCCCCCTGTGCTGAGACAGCACAGCTCTGGGCCCCGTCCAGCTCTTGCCCACCTACGCCGAGGGCAGACGGCTCACATCTTCTCCAGAGTGAACCTTAGCGCAGGGCCCAGACAGGGCCGACCCAGCTGGCTCTCCAGGACTATTTTGGTCGCTATTTACATTTGCTGGTGAGAAAGCAGAAGGCTTTTTTTGTTGTTCCAAACCTTTTTGAAGCCCCACAGCCCAGCAGAAATTACACGTTTGTCCGGGCTTTGCCAGGCGGATGGAAGAGGGCGGGAAGGACCCAGTGAGGGTGGTGAGCCGAGAGCCCCGTCGTGTTTTATGCTGTTTCTGCAAGCGTTTTTAATATGGCAGAGTGCAAAGGGACTCGGGGCTTTCCTCCCGAGATAAGAGCAACATTACAAGTCATTTCTCCAGGCTACTTCCCACCTGACATAAAATACAGAATATCACAGTCTCCTTAGAGAGCTAAAAGAAGGGTTTTTTTTTTTGTTTTTTTTTTTTTTGCTGTTCCCTTTCTATGTATTGTATCTATGAATTATGGAAAAATTATCATATTGCTCCATGGAGTCATGCCCTGAATTGCCTCGTTTACACCTCAGGAGCTGCTCAGCCGGGCGCAGTGGGCATCCCAGGCCTGTGAGCAAACATGGTGGGGACTCCTGCCTCGCGCTGACTAGCTGATGTAGTGTGCTGACCGCACAGCCCTGGGCTCACAGCTCTAGCCCCGCTCTTTAATGTAGATTACACCACACAGTCGGTGGCTCCGGGCGGTGGGGAGAGAGCTTTTTTTGTTCTCACTCTTGGACTTTTCCAGACTATTCGGTGAGCACCCATCCTGTTGGTAAAGGGCGAGGGGAGGGGGTAAGTGTTCAGTCATAAATATCATAGATTCAGCCGGGCGTGGTGGCGCACGCTTATAATCCCAGGGCTTGGGAGGCTGAGACAGGAGGATCACACAGATTCAAAGCCAGCCTCAGCTACTTAGTGAGGCCCTCCGCAATTTAGTGAGACCCTGTTTCCAAATGAAATATAAAATAGGTCTGGGAGTGAAGCCCAGAGGTAGGAAAGCCCCTGGGTTCCATCCCCAATACCACAAAAATAAATAAATATCCAGATTCATATCTCACCTTCTAAAAAACATTTCAAGTGGAAGAGATGCCACAGGATACAAAGTAAATAAGTGATAAGAAAATCAAAGCAAAAGAGATAGGAAATTAGTAAGTCTAAGAATACTGCTAAAAGTAGCCTTGCTATTGGGCATGGGCTCCGTAGCAGCTAACAGGAGGAAATGGGGTGAACTTCAGTCTCCAGTGTCTTTAGTAGAAACCAAAGCAAGTCCTCAGGAGAAGCTTACACTTTTCAGGCCTTTAGCGCCTGCGGGGGCTGGGCTCTCAGTGAGGTGGAGCCCAGGGCCTCACGATGCTCCTGGTTCCTAGACCACACGTGGAGAAGCAAGGCGGTATGCCAGGCTCCAAATTCAAAGCCATCCTCTAGGTAGCGGAGAACTATGAAGATTTTCAAGGAGGAGAAGCTGAGTCAGGACTGTGTTTGGAAAGCCCACTGGCAACAGTGCAGAAGAGAGACTGGAGAAGGGCGGAAGATGAGCTCAAGACCTTGCACGTGTAGCTCATGTCCTTGGCAGCGTTCTCAAAAACCAGCACCCATCTTCCGACAAAGGTTGCTCATCCCCCTCTTCCACCCAGAGCACAAACTTCTCCCTGGAGCCAGGGGATGGTTTTGCCCACAAAGTAAGTTTTGAATATTTAAGAATTTTTCCAAGAAGCTCTAGAATATCAGGCAAGTTGAATATTTTTAAAAATCAGACATCAGATTACTGATAAAAGAATGGTTGTGATATCTTGTCTTGCAAATCTTTATGAGTTCTGTTAGCTCATTATTATTTTTATTAGAATTCAGCTACAGAAGATTGCGATGTGCTCTCGAACAGGAATCCAGAGCTCAGACATCCCCTCTCCCTATGAAAGGGAGATTGTTGTTGTGTCTGACCCTCATCTGCAGAAGCACAGGAAGCACAGAGGACCGCTCCATCCAGAGAATAGTGTGTGTGTGTGTGTGTGTGTGTGTGTGTGTGTGTGTGTGTGTGTTACTGGGAATTGAACCCAAGAGCATTCTGCTTCTGAGCTACACCCCAGCCCTATTTTTTATTTATTTGTTTGTTTGTTTGTTTTTGGTGGTACTGGGAATGGAACCCTTCTACCTCCAGGCTACACTCCCAGACCCCTTTTTTTTTATACATTTTTATTTGGAAACAGGGTCTCTTAAGCCAGCGCGGCTGGCTTCGAACCTGCGCGATCCTCCTGTCTCCGCCTCCCAAGCGGGGGGGGGGGGGTTACAAGCGTGCGCCACCACGCCCGGCTATTTTTTAATTCTTTATTTTGAAACAGGGTCTCACTAGGTTCATGAGAGTCTCACTAATTTCTGAGGCTGTCCTTGAGCCTGCGATCCTCCTGTCTCAGTCTCCCAAGAACTGGAATTACAAGTGTGTGCGTGTGGCACACCTGGCTTGGTCCGGAGGAGAATACTGTATGATAGCTGTGCGGGTGCAGCCAGGGGACACCCACGTCCAGGGCCTTCCAATCAAAGGCACACAGGAGTGAAAGCACTTCAATAGTACGTCACAGAGTGATGCTCAGGAGCACTTCAGATGTACCCTGCCTTCCATGTCTTTGCTTGGAGGAACCAGTCAACATTCTTCTGAGAATGACTCGTATGCAATTTTAAATGACCAGAGGTTTAGAGTGACCTGAAAAACCAAGCACCTTTCTGGGTTTCCACCAAGGGGCCAGAGCACAGCGGCTTCACCAAGCAGGATCGCAGGGACAGTGGGAGGCAGGTGAGGAGTCTGTGGCCACGCCCGGGTCCTCATTTCACCACACAGCTTCAGGTGCAGGAGGAGACTGTGCCAACAGCGATCGTGGCTGCGTGCCGAGGTCCTGGAGCCCTCACGATGCTCTATTATGCTTTCTTTAATTAGCATGTGTTATGTTCTAATCCAAAGTAAAACTTAAAATTTTTAGTTGATATCAATCCCACAATGGAGTTCCTTCCACTAGCAGGAGATAGAACGGCCGTAGATGTTCGGACGTTGGGCTAATAAGCTGTGCTAACAGCACATCAGTGATGAAACACAACTTTTTCAAATTAATTGTGTGTGGGGGGGTACTGGAAATTGAACCCAGAGGCACTCTACCTCTGAGCTATACCCCCCGCCCTATTTTTATTCTCATTTTGAAACAGGGCCTCACTAGGTTGATGAGAGTCTAACTACTTGCTGAGGCTGTCCTCGAACATGGATCCTCTTGTCTCAGCCTCCCAGGTACTGGGATTACAAGCATGTGCCACCACACACACACACAGCTTTAAAATAGTGATCTTTAAAGCCCTCAGTGCCAAGAATAATCCCTCCCTCGTGGAAATACGGCTGGCGGGGCTGTAGACGCCAGTCAAGTGAAGGTAAAAGCCTCCGCCTGTCGGGAGCACCCGGCACAGGCGCGGGCTGAGGGAGGACGGCAGGAAAGCTTCTCTGAGGGGGCGTCGCAGCTGGGATGGAAACGTGTCTGGGGGGACTGGAGCCTGAGGGGGCAGGATCGTGCAGAATGTGCAAGCTCCATGCTCAGAGAGGCCGGTGTGGCCGCGCCCGGCATGCAGTGCCTCTTCCTCCCAGGCAGCGCCATGCAGGCCCGGGCACCTGCACTGCCGTTGCTGGTGGCCCCATCGTGTACACCAGGCCACGCCATCTTTGTTCATTGGAAACAAGTCTCCCTCCTTCCTACCTTCTGCCATTCTTACTCAAGGCTCTTCCCAACTCCACATCCTCCTGAAAGCCTTTCTTGACCTCGCTGTGCTTTTTGCCCCCCACCCCGTGTCATTAGATGGTGTACAGGGTACGTTCCAGTTTTATTATGAAAGTTCTCAGACACACCCAAAGATAGAGAGCATAGTACTATCGGCCCCAACTCTCTCAGCCACCTTCCACAACTATCAAGGCTTGACCACAGCCAGGCATGGTGGTGTGATCCCAGTACTTGGGAGGCTGAGACTGGAGGATCATAGGTTTGAGGACAGCCTCAGCAAGTAGTGAGACTCAGCAACCCAGTGAGACCCTGTGTCAAAATAAGAATAAAATAGGGCTCAGAGTATAGCTCAGAGGTAGAATGCCTCTGGATTCAGTCCCCAGTGAGATACACACACACACATAGAGATTTGGCTACATTTACCCTCTCTTATCTCTTTTTCCTTGTTAAGATACTTAGAAGGAAATTTCCAACAGCCAGCCTATCCTTTTGCCCTTTGTATTCATGAATGCCTCTCAGAAAACAAGGATGACCCACCTGGTCCCTGTCCCATTACAGTACCTAGGAGAAGGAGCAGTTTGCTTTTAGCACCATCTAATACCTGCCTCATAATAGGGAATACCAGATGGGCTTTAAAAAGCTATTTTACAGTTCATGTGTCTAAACCAGGATCCAAGCAAGATGCAAACATTACACGTGTCAGTTCTTTTATGTCCGCTTAATCTAAAGCAGCCCTTCCTTCGCTCTTTTGCCGAGCCAGCGACTTCTTGCAGAAGCGGGTCAGTTGTCCTGGAGTGTCCCACATGCTGGATTTATCTGCTTCCTTCCCGGTGGCGTCTTTGAAATTCTTTTCTCTTCCTTTTGTTATCTCACTCTTCCACTTAAGGCACTTGGCACGCTCCCCTGCTTTCCGTCCCCACCACGTACCCCCCATGATAACGCCAGCTCCTTAAAAGACAAGACCTCGTTTCACCCTCCTACTCTGTACCAGCCATACGCTGTCTTAACGCATCATCTGGACTCAGAAACTAGTATTCCAATGAAATTATCTCAAAGGAGTTTGATTTCTCCAGGAGCCCAGCTGTGAACTGGAGTATCTTCTCAATCTAAAGACATTTGCATGAGGAATTGAGTTGCCAGAGAAATCTCAAAAATGTAGGTCATTATTTCCTCTTTTGCACTCAAAGAACGCCATCCTAACTTAAGTGGCACATTCTCACAGCTGAAGAGTCCTATACTCGGAGCATTTCGAAACAAACGACATTTGCGAGGCCCTGGCACTGTCTCCAGGTTCACAGAGAAGTGATCTCAGAAGCCAACTGCATGGCACGGTCAGCTTGAAAACTAGGTCACTAATCAGCTTTGCCGATCGGGAGCAATGAAGTTCGCTTAGTAGCTCAGAAATCAAACCGAGTGGCCGACTGTAAAGCACCGTCACGTGTGTGCTTTGCTGTTGATAACTAACTGCAATCTAAGCTTCAATAACTAGCAGGGAGTGGGAGAAACTTCAAAAGGTTGCATGATAAATGTTTTTGACAATGTGTCAGCTGAACATTAAACAGGATCTTTGTAAATCCTCTCCTTCTAAGTGGTTTAAACGGAAAGTTTTAAACTTCTTCCCTCATAAGTATCGGCTCCAGATATCACAGAATCCTAAGGTTAAAAGCAGAAAAGCAGTTTATCTAGCATAGATGGTTCCCATCCCCTGTGTGCGCGTGGGGGTGTGGGAAACAGGCTCACCTAAAGAGAGCCCCCCTCCCATCCTGGGCATTTTCTCCTTCATCTGCTAAGAATGTGCCATCGTCCCAGCAAGATAAATGGCCTCCTTCTAACCTGACAGGACCCTGTCTACAGGATCAGAGAAATACCATCAAATACATAGAGAAGGGGTAATACTCCCAGGGCGTCTCCTCCTGAGTTTACCCTCTGTCCTCACATGGCTGAGGTGAAGTGGATTAGACCTGGGAGAGCAGAAAGAGCTGTGTGGGGTTTTGTTTCAGTGTTTCAAGAGAAAAAGTGTAAAAGGGAAGTTCCTCCCATGTGTAGAAACTTCTGTAGCAAAGACCCCAAAACTGGGTGACTGAAACAAGAGAAAGTCGTTGTTGTGTAGTTCTGGGGCCAGAGGTCTGAAATGAAGCATGGATGGCCGGCCCTCAAAGGCTGCAGGGGACTGCCCCCTCTCTTCCTTTAGCTTTCCAGAAATGTTTCCCAGAAAATCCTTTTCTTTTTTTTCTTTTCTTTCTTTTTTTTTTTTTTTTTTTTTTTTTTTTTTTTTTTTGGTAGTTCTAGGATTGAACCCAAGGGCATTCTACCTCCAAGCTACTCCTCCCCCTTCCAGCCCTCTTTTTTTTTATTTTTATTGGTGCATTGTAGTCATATATCACATTGGAATACAAGACTTGAGAGGATATACAAGCACACATCATCCAATTAGCCCTCATCCAGCCCCCATCCCATTCCCTCCCCCTCCCTCGATCCCATGCTTGTTTGGTGATTAACTTTGATACATATGTTTATGTACCTCCTGTGTTTTAAAGAGGCTCCATCCTCCCCTATTCCATACCCTCTGATTGGTCACCTTAATTGCTTCATTATAGGGCCCTTTCTATAGCTCGACCTCTTCCTGTTGCCCCTTTCTTCCTAGTTTTTGCTGATTAGGGGAAGCATCTGATTTTTATTTTCTGCGATATTTCTCTGTATATGCTGCGTTGCAAGTACTGATCCCACTCTTGACAGCCCCAGTAGTGGCCTGGCTACCTGGTGGACTGATCCAGACCTCGCTGGCTCAAGCAGCGGCCTTGCCTCATGGGAGGCCCCAATTCTGGTATCACTGGCCCCCACACCAACCTAACTCCTTGGCTGGCTTCAATCCCGGCCTCGCTGGCCTTGGCACGGGCCTAACCCCTTGGCAGGCTCCAATCCTGGCCTTGGAGGCCCCAACACCAGCCTTACCTCATGGCAGGCTCCAATCAAGGCCTCGCTGGCCCCAGCACCGGCCTAACCCCTCGGCAGGCTCTGATCCCGGCCTTGGAGACCCCAGCACCGGCCTTGCCTCACGGCAGGCTCTGATGCTGGCTGTTCCAGCCCTCTTTTATCTTTTATTTTGAAACAGGATCTCACTAAGTAGCTGAGGCTGGCTTCCAATCTTAGATTCCCCTGTCTCAGCCGCTCAAGTACTGGTATTACAGGCGTGCATCACCAACCCCAACTTGTTTCCCAGAAATTTCTGGTATCCCTTGGCTAGTAAATGTGTCTGTATCGCTACAGTCATCAGTGATCAGCCTCTCCCTGTGTGTCAATTTCTTCTTCTTTTTAACATTGTACACACCTTTATTCTAATAAATATCCCCCCTCATTCTGAAGGTTTAGGGCGGCACACAGGATCAAGAGCCCGCCCCAGCGTGGCCTCTTCCACTCACATCTGCTAGCTTCCTAGCCCCACAGAATTTATGTTCAGAGGTCGGGACTCCACCCTGTCTAGTTGGAGGACATCAGTCAACCCCTAACCCTGTTTCAGTCACTAGCGTTCTGATTACTGTTCAGTCTGTGACAGAGAGAAACTGATTTTTTTTCTTGTTTTCATAGAGTCGAAATCATTAAATACTAAGTAGCTTAAAAGCAAGTTCAGCCGGGCGTGGTGGCGCACGCTTGTAATCCCCGCGCTTGGGAGGCGGAGACAAGAGGATGGCGCAGGTTCTTAGCCAACCTCGCTGGCTTTAAGAGACCCTGTTTCCAAATAAAAATATAAAAATAGGTATAAAAATAGGTCTGGGAGTGTAGCCCAAAGGTAGAAGGGTTTCCAGGAACCCCAGTACCACAAAAAAAAAAAAAAAAGAAAAGAAAGAAAAAGCAAGTTCAGTGTGTCTTAGGTCACTGAAGGCGTTTGAAGGACTTGAGAGGGCAGACAGCATTCTAGATAAAGATGAAGGAACGACTCCTGACAGGATGGAGCTGAGTCAGGAGGTGGCAGGAGGTGGAGGCCGGGAGGCCAGGAGGCAGGTGCTTTGGCAGCGCATTCCCTGTCCTGGGCTCCGGCTGAGCTGGGGCCCTGGCCGCTCCATGGGGCTCCCCAGACCCTCAGCTGGGCAGCTCGGGCAGCCACGAGGAGCCTCAGCTCTACTGTAGAGTGAGGCTTCCACCAAGAGGGTCACTGTGGATGGAGGTGGAGTATTTAAAGCCACGCACAGTGCCCAACATGGGGGACCTGGCGTGTTAGCTTAGTATCTGAGCACAGTAAGAAAGACGTTCAGGGGGGTGAAAGCCGTTGGCTTAGGAAGGGATTCGGAGCTGGAGAAGTTGAACCTTGAGCCCTGTCGTGTGGCATAACGGTAACACATCAAAGAAAGTCTGGCCTGGTGTGCAGAAGGAGGGCAGAGGTGGGAGTCATTTCACACAGCAGCTGAAGGAATTGGGCAGCCGACAAGAAGTGAGAACAGAGAGAGAAAGGACTCTCGATGCTCCAGAGAGGGGCGGCGGGGCAGTCAGGGAGGAAGCTGTTTGAGCTTGAGTTTGGTCTTGAACTTGAGAAGTTTGTGCTGATGGAGAAGCAGCCATGCGCACACTTGGGAGAGACCGCAGAAGATGCCAAATCCGGGGCCCAAGAGACGGGGGTGTGGAGCAGACCTCAGCGAGAGCCGGTGTGTCCATTGCCCGTCGTCCCGGGGAAGCCGGGCTCAGCAGCTCCCAGTGGAGCTCGGGTCTCAGTCCCCACAGCTGCTGGGTATCGTCACTACTGTCAAATCGTGGTTAACACGGAAGCTTACTTTCCCTCTTCCTCTCCATACGCAGGGAACCTACCGAGTTCCCTGCCTTAGTCAGCGACAGCACCCAGCCACCTGTGCTGAAAGCCTCATGCCCAGTCTTTGAAGCATCTCACACCTGGAGCATCTGTTCCTCGCCAAGCCCGTCCCTGGCTCCTCCGCCCCTCCATGTGAGCACGCCCCGGCCCATGGCCTCTGGCTGCTCTTGTCCAAGCAGGATGACTCCCTCACGACCCTGCTGTGGCCGTCTCGTGGGCCCCTGCCCGACAGGGTGCACTTTATTTATTTATTTATTTATTTATTTATTTATTTATTTTTTGTGGTATTGGGGTTCCTGGAAGCCCTTCTACCTCCGGGCTACACTCCCAGACCTATTTTATATTTTTATTTAGAAACAGGGTCTCCTAAGCCAGCGCGCGCGGCTGGCTTCGAACCTGCGCGATCCTCCTGTCTCTGCCTCCCAAGCGCGGGGATGACAAGCGCGCGCCGCCACGCCCGGCTTCAGGGTGCACTTTATTTTGTACTGAAAATTGAACCCAGGGGCATCTTACTGCTGGGCTCCACCCCTTACCCTTTTTATTGTTTGTTTTGAAACAGGGTCTTGCTAGGTTGCTGAGAGTCCTGCAATATTGCTGAAGCTGTCCTCGAACCTGCCGTCCTCCTGTCTCAGCCTCCCAAATACAGCAACCACAGGCCTGTGCCACCACGCACAGAGTGCACTCTGGTTTTCCTGCGTGTTTTCCACGGTGTGGAAATTGTGCTTGTTACTTCTCTTCCTTGTCGGGGTTTCTGGATGAATTCTCCTGGCCTGGCGTTTTGCTCGGTGTATTCCGGAGCCTTGGCTCCGTGCGTAGCCTGGCTTCTCCCAGGCATGTCGTTCTGGACCGGGCTTCCACACGTGGAGGGGACGCCGTGTCCATGGATGCCTCCTCCCCTGCCCATGCACCTACCAGCCACCTTGCCACCAGAATGTTCTCCCCAGGTAAATCTGACCATCCCGGGCCCTGTCGTGGTTCCCTATTACTAAAGGACGAAGCCTCGAGTCCTCCCGTCACTGGTTTCTGTGACTGACTCTCCACCCCTGCTTTCCCTCCGTGGTGAAGAGTCTCCCAGCCACACGCTACCCCCTCAGTGGGGTTTCTCTGTCCAAACCTTCCCCAGTCTCGCCACTTGGTGAGACGTCTCTGTGGTGCTGTTCACAGTGTATAATTATTGCTTTACAAGCTTGTCATAGGTTAAGTGTTCTTCGAGAGTAATGTGTTAGCACAATGCCTGGCGTGTGCTCCGTACTCAGGTGGTAGAAACACTTTTGTTAATTTGTGAAACTGATTAGTCATCCAAAGGAAAGAGTGTGGAGAGAGAAGAGAAAAGAGGGCAGGACCCAATCCGGGAAGTAGCCATACCAAAAGGGAAGGAGGGGAGGACGAGGAGGCACAGACAGCAGGCAGGAAGAGGGAGGGAGACGGCTGTGGACCTGGGTGCAGGAGGGAGGCCTCCCGAAGGGAGGGTCCCAGGGTTCCATGGTGCCAAGAGCCACGCGGTGCCCAGGAGAATAAAGCCGAATGAAGTCCAGGGCTGCTGGACTGGCCATAGGAACCTCATGGAGTTGACAAGCTTCATGAAGGATTGGGAACCAAGACTATGTCACAGAGAGACAGGAGTTAGAAGCTGAGGAGCAGCCATGAGGCATGGCGCCAGCCCAAAGGAAAGCGAACGAACCAAAGGTCGTCGGCCACTGTAAAACAGTGTCCAAGTGGAAGGAAGCGGAGGGGTGTCTCTTCCATTTTCCAGACAACATATGACGGGCGAGAAGACCAATCTGTGGGGCTCACTGGGGGGGGGGGCAGAGGCCCGAGACAGTGGACACAGGGGGAGCCGCTGGCGAATGCAGAGGTCAGCAGCTGTGACCGACCCTGGGGATTTGGAGAAAGGACACTAAGAGATGTGTTACCGGGCTGAAGCCAGAACCTGCGAGCCCACTCGTGGCGCTCGAGGGAGCAGACTAGGTGAAACACAGCGGTTTTTATCTAGGAACAGTGTAAAAGGAAATGTAGTATGAGAGGGGAAAAAATCTGAAAAATTTTAGTAGGAATGTTTTAAGTAAAAGGCAACCTGATCTTTTTATAATCGGTTGGTGTTACCAGTAAATACCTATTACCGTTGTGTAAATAACACTTTTCCAAGTATTTCAGAGATCACTTAAAAATCCGGGGACGGGGGCAGGGGGGACGAAGAGGAGAGTTGTTGCTTTTATGAAGCTCAAAGTCAAAAACGAGAAAGGGCTGGAAGACACAGCACAGAGCTATGCAAATGCATTCTCTCTAGCGGACCCGAGGACATAATGAGAAGTGGGGACATTCTCCAGTCCAGACTTGAGACGCTTCGTGGAAGAAATGAACCTCCTCTTCAGTGGTCGGAGGGGAGAAAGTCACGGTCTGTTGTCGGGAGTTTGGAATGTCGTAAGAAGTGGAGACTTAAATGAGCGACTCCAGCGTCCTCCCTCTTCCCCGTGCTGTGCAGAGCGGCAGTGGCCAGTGAGGCTCCAAGGATCCGCGCTCTTCTGCAGAGCCCGCACTCAAGGTGGAGGGGTTATCTTGCTGGCCAGATGAGGAAATTCCTCTAGGACCCTGAGAAGTCCTAGCCGTGGTTCTTGAACCTGATCCTAGATGCCTCCCACCCGAGATAAGGACTTGTTCACAAGAGGCGCTGTCTGAAGCAACAGGGGGTGGAAACGTGCTTTGAATTTCCTGGGTAGAAATAGACCACTACTTTTAAGAGGAGACGTGGGGCCCGTCCGATGGTCTTCTGTGTCTAGGGAAACATTAATGAGACGCGTTCGGAGATTCCAGCTTCCTTAGATCATCAAAGTCTTGAAATAACATGATTTCTTTTCCTGGAACTTCTGTTAAGACCAGGAAACACTTAACTTTTTTTTTTTTTTTTTAAAGCGCGTTTTTAGAACTTTTAAAGGAAATCCTTCAGGAATGTTAAAGGACTGAAAATAGATGAGAGAGATGGGGAAGAAAAGGAAATTTCTTATTCTTTGGAGAAAGCACCAGTCTTATATTTTACATTGGCCATAATATTTTTGCCTTTTATGTTGAACCAGTAGCTGGATAAGCTCACACCCACGTGCAATTTCCCACGCATGTGGTTTGTCGTAACTACTAAAAAGTTTGCACCTGAAAGGAATTTTGCCTTTTGTAAAAAGTAACATATGTATTGGGTTAAAATCCCCAAAGATCTCCTTTTCTTCACACCAATATCCAAGAGAGACTGAATTGTGAGGTTTTTGTGTGTGTGTGCTTTCTTAGAATGCAAGGGGAAAAAAAGACCTGAATGTATAAAGGAAAAAAATGACACTGTTCTGCTGTGAATAATAACCTCAGTAACTGCAGGTCTGGTTTGCTTCAGATCTTCATTGAACCAGCTCTCCATGACTATAGAATCCCCAGAAGAAGAAAAAAAAGCGCGTTGTTTTATGGTTTATTATTCATCCTGGGTAGGTCTGAATGAAAAAAAAAATTACCTTGAAAGAAATCCTGAGTGACATTTCAGCTACAAAGATTTGTTAATTTTGCTATAGAGGTAGCCCTTTTACAAAATAATAAAACAGGAGCTCCAGTGGCCTCTGTAGCTAGCCTGGGTGGGACCACCCAGTAGAAATGTCCGGCTCGGCCATGGGGCCTTCTTCAGAGGCCCCAGACTTACGTCACCCTGTGCGGAGCAGGCATTTACTCTTTTTATTTTTCCCATTTCTCTAAGATGTGATAAAAAAAAAAAAAAAGGTCTAGCCAGGCGTGGTGGCGCACGCTTGTAATCCCAGCATTTGGGAGGCTAAGACCTGAAGGATCATGGTTCGCAGACAGCCTCAGCTACTTAGTGAGACCCTCTGCAACTCAGTGAGACCCGGTTTCAAAATAAAGAATAAAAAATAGGGCAGGGGGTGTAGCTCGAAGGTCAAATGCCCCTGGGTTCCATCCCCAGACCCACCAAAAAAAAAAAAATAATTAAAAAAATTAAAAAGGTCTATAAGTCTCACATGAAAATAGAGTACAATTTGATCGCTGCCTGAGTATTTACCTTAGCTTCCAGTTAGCAGTACTAGAAAGACGTTTATCATACCTGTGTCCATGTCGTGACAAAGGAAACTTGCTCTCCAGAAATGTCCTCAGCGGCATTTGTAACAGGAGTAAGACCACTTAAACACGCGTGGACACTGGGAAAAGGCGACTCAGATCTGCAACAGTCATCGATTTGGCCCTTATAACTAGTGTCCCTTTACTGCGGTCACAGATGAGGGGGGATTTCTTATTGGTGGCTCAACCAGTGGGAAATAGGTTTATGTCAAGATTTTATCATCTTAACAGGTTTCCATGACACAGAATCTTAAATTATCTTTCTTGTTTTAAATGGGAAACAAACCATTAAAAAAAAAAAACTGAACCTGGAATTTAATAACTGTCTATAAATATTATCTCAATAAAAAATGTGAACTGCCAGGTGCAATAGCACACGTCTATAATCCCAGTAGTTGGGAAGCTAAAACAGGAGGATCATAGTTCGAGGCCAGCCTCAGCAACTTAGTGAGACCCTCGGGAAAAATAAAATAAAATAGAGCTGGGGGTACAGCTCAGAGATAGACTGACTTCTCCTGGGTTCAATCCTCAGTACTGTAAAAAAAAAAAAAAAGTAAAAATACATATATGTATATATATACAAATAAGATATGTAGGCATGAATATATATGCTCACATATATGTGAATAAGCCTTCCCTTTCTATTTGTCTTCTTTTCAAAACACAAACATCCCACTCCTGCCGCCTTTGCTGTGCGTCCTGAGTGTGTGTTATATGTATATATATACAAATAAGATATGTAGGCATGAATATATATGCTCACATATATGTGAATAAGCCTTCCCTTTCTATTTGTCTTCTTTTCAAAACACAAACATCCCACTCCTGCCGCCTTTGCTGTGCGTCCTGAGTGTGTGTGGGGAAATTCTTCTACCGCCCTCCGTGTTGAATGGTGAATGAGTCATCTGTTTTCTCCCAAGTATGATAGTAATTCAAACCTCATGAAAGGAAGGCTGTGGTAACTTCATTATTTTAAAAAGAGAGCTTTGTAAAAATTCTCTTAACTTTTGTGTTATGGAAACCTTCACACACACACAGGGACGCAGGAGGAAGACCTGGAGAACTCTGTCTACCTGTCACCGTCACCGGGCTTCGGCGCTTTTCAGCAGTTGGCCAGGGTGACTTTCTGGCAGCATGTCTAGCAAAAATGCTTTTTATTCTTGGTAAACTCCTCAGCTCTGTGGAGTTGCAGCTAATGAGGCCCCCTCTGCGTCTCACCCAGCGGAGCCTGTGCAGCCCTCCTGCTTCAGGACCCCAGATTCCCCCAAAGCCTCAAAATCCACACCTTTGCCAACCCCCCACCCTGCCCAGTTTTGCATTTCTATAGGGCAGAGCTTTGGCACACATTGTTGTTTTGACTTCCCTGTGGTTAAACCTAGCGCCTTTAAATTAGAGAACATTCTAGAACATTCCAGATCCCCACTTCTCAGAGGTCACCTAGACACCAGGCGCAAGCACTGTGCCCAAACTTGACAGCGCAAAACGGGGCAGAAGAGAAGTGTCAAGCACTCAAAGTTCCAAGTCAGCGAGAACTGGTCTGCAAACTCTCTAAAAGGGGCGAGGGGTGACATGAAATACCAGAGCCTCTGGAGTGTATCTGCTGGGACGGCGCTTCCAAGGGCTGGCCCAGGAGACCCTGGCTTTTACTGCCCACAATTCTGTTTCTATTTTCAAGTGGATTTTTACAAATTGTGCATAACTGAGCTTTTGATAAGGCTGGGAAAATAAAAAAGTTGGAAGTTATATTCTCTGGCAAGAACCTGGAGTCCAGATATTCTGGGTTATGAAGGAGTCCAGATATCCTGGGGTTTGCACTGAAGAAAAATGTACAGGCTCAGACGGCCCATCGGGAAGGGGTTTGCAAAGCCCCAGCGCTCAGGAGTCTGATGGGACAGGCTAAGAGGTCAGCCAGCCAGAGGCGGGGCCAGGGGGCTCTAAAAAGACTTCTGGCCAGTCAGATAGCAAGTCAGGTGCCTTGCACACCCCGGCCATTAACACTATGTCTTTTTAATCATCGTAACACAGTATTTCTTGCTTCCAGTGAGGTTTTCCTTTAGTAAATAACTTTTAAACCCGGCATGGTGGCGCAGGCCCATAAATCCCAGTACTCGCGAGGCTGAGGCAGATTCAAAGTCAGCCTCAGCAATTTAGACCCTCAGCAATTTAGCAAGACCTTGTTTCAAAAAATAACAAAATAGGCCAGGCGTGGTGGCGCACCACGCTTGTAATCCCTGCACTTGGGAGGCAGAGACAGGAGGATCGTGCAGGTTCAAAGCCAGCCTCAGCTGGCTTAAGAGACCCTGTCTCCAGATAAAATATAAAATAGGTCTGGGAGTGCAGCCTGGAGTTAGAAGGGTTCCATCCCCAGTACCACCAAAAAAAAAAAAAAAAAAAAAAATAGGGCTGAGGGTGTACCTCAGAGACAGAATGCCCCTGGGTTCAATCCCTATTACCAAAGTAAATAACTTTAGTACTATAAATTACAATGGGCTTTTGTTTCATTTATACTTTTTTTTTTTTTTTTTTTGCAGTACTGGGAATGGAACTCAGGGGCATTCTGCCTCTAAGCCATACCCCCAGACCTATTTTTTATTCTTTGTTTTGAAACAGGGTCTCACTGAGTTGCCGAGGGCCTCACTAAGTAGCTAAGGCTGTCAGCGAACCGCGATCCTCCTGTTTCAGCCTCCCGAATGCTGGGATTACAAGAGTGCGCCACCACGTCCGGCACCACTTATACATTATTTTTTTAATTACATGTCCATTTATACATTAGTAAAAGGCATGTATCCACGATCACTTCTTCGTCATTGAACTGATGGAGAGTTACAGGAGAAAACTCTGGTTTCTAATAAGTGAGACATAACTGAGCCACCGTGTGGGTTTACAAGCTGGGGCAGGGCTTGCTCTAAATTGTGTGTGCAGGTTTCATGAATATAGCATTGACTGCTCTGCTTGTCTTCAGGCCAGTGCAGTGCCTGAGTGTTAGCCGTCACGGGCCGGCCGAGGGCCTCTCCTCGCCCTGAAGATCCCATTCACACCTACGTCCTGTCCACCTTGATTTGCTTTAATTATTCTCTTATTTAAATCAAATCATGCTCTCCCCCTCTCCCCTTTAAAGAGTGGCATGCCCCTCGTCATCTTCGTAAACTTTAACGTGTCATTTATATTTTTCTTCTGGAAAGTGCCATTGTTGTTCCCTGACAACACACAAAGCCCTCTGAAAGTCGGGGGCAGCGTGGCTGCCTACAGCAGGCTGATTTACGTGGTGTTTAAAGGCAGATTTTACCGGGAGAAAAGAATTGTCTTTTCACACAGCACAGCTAAGCAACGAAGAACCATTTTGCAGAACAAACAGCTTAAGTGTTCAAGTTGGGTTTTGTTTTATATTGTCGGACATTCCGTTCTTCAATGATCTTGTGCTTTTCTTGGGGTCACCTTCAAGTTGTGTGTGTGTGTGTGTGTGTGTGTGTGCTGCGTGGTCAACTTTAAAAGTTTTTAAGTAAAGAAATCACGTTTAACAGAAAGTTTCCTTGGATGTACATGTTGAGTAATTGTGGTCATTTTTGCGTAGTCCTTAAGTTGAGTTCTGAGGTTGGAACTGTAATAGCATAATAATTTCTTAGAATATAAAACCAGGAACAGCTGCCAGTATAAACTATCATTTTCCTTTCAGGTAGTACACTTTAACTTTTTTGAAAGTGGAATATTATTTGGCTACTTTTTAGGTTTCTTTTAGCTGATTTTTAATAGATAATAAGAGCAATTTCTAGACAGAACTACTTTCTGTGATTAACCTTACAAGGATCACATTTTGCATTTTTAAAGTGCAAGCAAATTTTTAAGTGCTACTCTTTTGAAAAGCAAATGTAATTTGAATTCTATTTTGATGGTATCAATAAAATATGGTAGACTTAATAGTCTCTCAAAATATGGTGTATGGAGACAAGATCAGATCTGATTCTGTTACCCATCCTCTGAAACTTGCTTTTGGCTAGATTTCTCCCACACTTAACTCCTCCTCAGCCACTTCCCACCCATCTGGATTCTCAGCAGCTGTCTTGCCCTCCCCCTCCCTCCTCCTCCTCCTGTGACCTGTGGGCTTCGCCCAGAGGGCAGCTTCTAGAACCTCCTCTCCTTTTGCTCTCCTCCCTAAGGAAGCATCCCCTCGGCTCTGGGGAGGGTCCCCTGCTCTGCACAGGCCCACCTTTGCCGTGCAGCCCACTGGGTAGGCGCAGGGTCAGCCCAGTCTGCTCACCAGCGCTGCACTGTAGACTGGGGAGAGGCCAGCCCCACACCTCTTCCTCTGGGTTCCTGAGGCCGGGGCTCCCAGATCCAGGCATCAGCGGAGGCCTGATTCCTGGTTCACAGACAGCGTCTTTCACTGTGGCTCCACGGGCAGGGACAGGTGAGGGACCTCTCTTTGGCCTGCTCTCTAGGGGAACCAGTCCCGTTAATGAGGGATCTGCTTTCCAAAAGGGCTCACCTTTTACTACCTCGCCTCGGGGTTAGGATTTCAACAGGATGAACTGGGTCGGGGGTAAATATTAGACCTCAGCAGCAGGTTCTCTCTGAAGTCCTCCAGCCCTTGAACCCAGACATCAGAAGCCGTCCTGGCCCACCACTTCTGACTCACTGCCCCTGGTCACCCAGCACCAAAGCCCTGGGCATCGGCGAGCCACTCTTCCCTCTGATCCGCTGGACAAGGCTGCCTCCTCCGTCCACTGCACGCCCACTGCCCTCGCTCAAGGGCGCCTGAGCGTCGACCTGCGCTTCTGCAGCTGCCGCGTTTACTTGTCCCTTGGCTTCACTGGACGGAATCAGCTCCCCGAATCCGAGGGCAGAGCACAGCCAGGCCCAGGGAGAGCCCAGCACCGCTGTAGAACGAGGGCTCGGCTGTCGGCCTCAGCACTGGGAGGTGGCCGGCGGCCATGAGGAGCTCAGAGTCAGGAGGGCAGCCGGGGTGGGGAACTCTTACTTTTTTTTCTTCTGTGAAATAAAAATAATTTTCACGTCTTTTTATTTTGTAGAAACCAGATGATATGTGATAAATAATACTGACAGTTACTATACATGTACATATAGCTGTAGATACTTAGAAGACCTACTTGTATATTCTGTATTTCAAGACACACAATAACCCTTAGTTAAATGGAGTGTGTGTATGTGTGTGTGTGTGTGTGTGTGTGTGTTACTGGGGATTGATCCAGGGGCATTCTGCCTCTGAGCTACACCTCTAGCCCTATTTTTTATTCTTTATTTTTAAACAGAGTCTAAGTTGTAGAGGGCCTCACTGAGTAGCCGAGGCTGGCCGCGAACCTGTGATCCTCCTGTCTCAGCCTCCTAAGTACTGGGATGACAAGCGTGCGCCACCACACCCAGTTCAATGAACTGTTTTAAGGACAGCCGGGAGCTCTGCATGGTGAAAGTGACCGCCCTCAGCAAGGGGGTTCACATATGAAGGAGTGCCGTCCACAGACATGGATGCAGAGTCCGCCGTGTGCCGGGCGAGGTGTGGCATCGGCTTGGCAGGAGGCTCGCAGAGACGAGGCCAGAGCCCTCAGCTGCAGCTGTTCTCAGCCTTACACGCACACATGTAAATTGATTCTCCTCTGAAAGGGGGCTGGAAGCCAGGAGAAGTCCACACCTGGCCCCAGCACCGACCGGGGAGCTGAGGCCACTGAGCAGAATAGGCAGGCAGGATATCAGGCTGAGACAGGAGAACATGGGTACAGAAGGAGTTGACGTTCCAGGCTGCCACCTTACTACTGGTCAGGTGGACTTAAGCAAGGCCTCTAGCCACAATGAGCCCCGGTGATGATCTCCCCAGCGTAGATGAAATAGTACTGTGCGTGGGACCGTGATGAGGGTTAAAGTAAAATCCAGCCAAGCACCGAGCCACACGCTAATCCCAGTATTTAGGAGGCTGAGCCAGAAGGATCACAGATTTGAGGCCAGTTCCTGGTAACTTAGCGAGACCCTGTTTCCGCATGCTTGTAAT
Source organism: Muscardinus avellanarius (assembly GCF_963383645.1). Lineage (NCBI taxonomy): Eukaryota > Metazoa > Chordata > Mammalia > Rodentia > Gliridae > Muscardinus > Muscardinus avellanarius. The sequence goes on from NC_137802.1 coordinate 61,620,469, forward strand.
CCCAGCATTCGGGAGGCTGAGACCGGAGGATCGTGGTTGGCAGACAGCCTCAGCTAGTGAGGCCCTCCGCAACTTACTGAGACCCCGTTTCAAAAATAAAGAATAAAAAACAGGGCAGAGGGTGTAGCTCAGAGGTCGAAGGCCCCTGGGTTCCATCCCCAGACCCCCCACACACACACACAAAAATATATATATATACACACACAGTATACATATATATATACTATATATATATGTATATATAATATAATATATATGTAGGGCAGAGTGTAGCTCAGAGATAGTATGCCCCAGGGTTCAATCCCCAGTGCCACAAATAAAGACAAATAAACAAGTCCCACCATCTCCAGTAACAGCAGCCTCATTTATACACTCACACACACACACACTCACACACACACAAACACACACGGCTTCGGCCACGCAGTTGACAAATGACCTCTGTCCTGCGGAGGAGCGGGAGCAGCGTCTCAGGGATGCTGGAGAGTCCAGGCCTTTCAGTGGGGGTAACAGGATCAGGCTTAGGTTTAAGAAGATGGCTCCGACAGCAGCGGGGGGATGAGTTAGAAAGCTGGAAAGAGCAGGGCACAGAGGCTCGCCTAAGTGTTCCTCCCAAGACGGTAAGCAGGACTCTGCCCAGGTATGCCACGAGAGAAGCTAAATCTCTTTCGCTGGTAGCTCTCAAACGTAAGAGACTGCTGCTTGACCAACAAGCTTAGCAACAACTGCGTTCATCCTTTGGGGAACAGACCACCAGCACAGAATTAGAGATTCCCAAAGAATCTGCGAGATTTCCAGGCTCATTCTCAGACTTGGTGAAGTTGTAGATTTATAATCAATCTTAATAGCAAAGAGACCCGCAAGCACTTAAGCTCATTCTCAACTCATCTCAGTTTTTCAATTAGAAGCTCTTAGCCCAAAGTCTATGTGGATAGACTGAAGCATGGACTGCAGGCATCTGTGAACTTCTTAAAAATCAGAGGCAAGATCACAAACATACGCTTTCCTCCCTTTTGGGGAGAGACCACATAGCTTTCAGTGGGGGTCCAAAGGGTTCTGGAAACCCCCAACAAAAAGTTAGGAACCATTATATGTATATAGACGTAGATAACAAAAAGAGACTCGCCTTGCACTGAAGGAATTTTAAATGGACACGCACCTGGACACTGTGTCTGGACCCTGGGCTCTTACAACCAGGGTCTCCACTTGGTGAATTATAGGCATTTCACACCTACACCCCAGGCTGAGCTCCAGTGCTTCTCCCTCTGCACCTGCCCCATCTCTGTGCCACCAAGACCCGCTCACAGCCCTCCGGGAGCTGCCCACCTGCCTCTGAGTAACACCCAAGGTCCTTGACTGACCTGGACGCTCGCTCGTGTGGCCCGTGCCCGGTCACGCCCCGCCCTTCCCTGGTGCTCCCTGGGAGGTCTCCTGCACATCCACTTGAAGTCCTTCTCTCCCTTGCTGTCTTTGCCCAGTTACACCTTCTCGGGCCGTATGTTTACACTGCAGCGCCTCTCCCCACCCTGTTCCACTATACCTGCTGTTTGCTTTTTGCTTTTCCCCCGTTATAATCGCAGACTATGAATGTGGAGGGAGGGGGTCTGTTTTCTTCACTGCTGTAACTAGAGTACCTATTGCAATTTTTTTAATTTGGGGGGATTGAAACCAGGGGCACTTTACTATTGAGTTTTATTCCCGGTTTTTTTTTATTTTTTATTTTGAGACAGGGTCTCACTAAGTGGCCCAGGCTGAGGTGGAACTTGCGATCCCCCAGCCAAGTAGCTGGGCTCACAGGCACGCACAGCTCTGTGCCCTCTGCAGTCTCTTCACAGAGCAGGAAGTCAGTAATGTCTACCGGGTGATTTTATTTTGAGTATCAGTTTGAAATCTTTCTGTTATCATCCCATGTGTTCAGCTCACTGTAACTTTCCATTCCTATAATGTCATAGGATTATCTGAATGGATCCTGTTTCTTTTCTAGTTTACTTTTTTACTGAAAATGGTCATTGGCACAGTGATAATTATTGATCTTGGTGGCTCCTGGGTTCCCCATAATTCTCCTGTATTCTATTTGCAGCAGCTACTAGACAACTGAAAGCTTGTATCTGTCCATTTTTTTTACAGCTTCTCCAAATCCTGGCCTAATAAAGAAGTTTCCTTAAGTTTACTATCACTTAATAATTATAAGAGTTATTAAGGGAAAATACTCTGTCGGTCAGGTATTGCGATTTCTACCTGTCACAATGTCTTTCAGAGTATGATTTTGCTTGCAGATAGACTGGTGGGGCTATTGTGTGTGTGTGTGGTACTGGGGATGGAACCCAGGAGCATTCTATCCGAGCTACACCCCCCAGCCCACTTTTTATTCTTTATTTTGAAACAGGGTCTCACTGAGTTGCAGAGGGCCTCACTAAGTAGCTAAGGCTGTCTGTGAACCCGGATCCTCCTATCTCAGCCTCCCAAATGCTGGGATTACAAATGTGCGCCACCACGCCCAGCTGGTGGGGCTTTTTAATCAAAAATATCTTTATGCCTTATTCCATGATTGCGGTCCTCTGCCGGGACTATAAGAGGCATTGTTATAATATGAATTGACATCTGCTAATTTGTCCATTTTTTAAGTTGAGGATTTTTTTACTGTAGGTATCCATAACGTAGAAAGCATATGGTCCTAACGCAAAACAGCCTGGTTTGGCTTGCCTGAACTCTTGGGAACTGTAATAAACTAAGAGATCTGAGGCCTTTTCAGTGCCAGGTCACGTGGTAAGACTGTTGTGTTTTTTTTTTTTTCTTTTTTGAAGACAGTTAATTTTTAACGTTACCATCTTTATCATCCACTTTCAGGTTTTACAAGATGAGCTAGAAAACCGCACTAACCAGGTGCGCTGTGCAGAGAAGAAGTTACAACGCCGAGAGCTGGAGTCACAAGAGCAGGTACGCGCTCGCTCCTTGTTGTCACAAGAGCAGGTACGCGCTCGCTCCTTGTTGACGGGCCTCGTTCACGCTCCCTGCGTCTGCTGAGCCCCTTTGGCCAGGCAGCAGAGCACCCGCCACGGTTGGCACAAACAAGTCAGGGGCGAGCGCCATCCCGCTCAGCTCAGGGATCTGCAGGTGGGGCGGGCCCCGCTCCGCTCTGCCTCCCCGCCCTTCTCCTGGTTCTGCCTGCTGTTCTTGCTCCCTTCAGTCCAAGATGACTGCAGCCGTGCCGGGCATCTGTACTATCCAGAGGCAGAAAGGAACGGGCGGTTTCAGGGGTATCCCTCTACAAAGGAAGGAAATCTCTCCTAGAATCCTAGAATCTCATTCATCTCCTCGTATTGCGTATTGGCCAGAGTAAGACACACGCTCAGCCTAGCGTGCCCAGTCCTTGGCAGGAGGACTGAGATCTAAACCTAGCTTACACCAATCAGGATCCACCTGCTGGTGATGGAATTAGACGAGAAAACTAGAACAAAGACAAGGGGGTTGGTGTCGGGGGTGCACCCAGTACTGCACGTTACATCACTGTTTTAAAGCAAGTGCACATTATTTTACTGAGAGGCATAAGTCATATTTTCTTTCTAATTGAAGATTTCTCCTTTTTCCATTCTGCTTATAAAATAAATGTAACATAAACCAGGATCATCGAGCTATGACAATAGCTAATGGCCGATTTTATTTTCAACTGACAGAATTCTTTTCTCCCAGCTCTTCTGGTTTTAATGATTTATACTAAGTAGTAATCTGGACAATTTCAAATAAAAATTCAGCAATGCATCAGAGAGCCTGAGTCTAGGGAGGCCCTTCACGAATGCGCTGTCCTCAGCCATCCAGCATGGCATTGCTAACCTTTCTCTAAGTACCACCGAGCCATTGGGCAGAGCCCTCCGTAGCACTGCCCTCACAGTTCGACCTCGGTGTCTCTGGGCAAAATTTAGTACAGAAAAGTTAGAAGAGCTCATTTCAACATCGGGGGGAAGAGTAAACTCTGAACGATGGTTAAAAGAAAAGACTTTGTCCATGTTTGAAGATATTTATAAAGAATATCCCGTGATAGATGATTGTACAAAATGGCAGAAGTAGAGGCACCTGAGAGATGCTGGGTGTTAATACTGGATGAATCATGCAGTTTGCGGATATAATCTCCCACTTGACAGCTTGTCTTTTCATTGCTTTCATGGGTTCGTGGACTTGAAGTTTTAATTTGATGAAATTCAATATGTCGCCGGGTGTGGTGGTGCATGCTTATGATCCTAGTACTTGGGAGGCTGAGATAGGAGGATCATGGGTTCGAGGACAGCCTCAGCAATTTAGGGAGGCCCTCAGCAACCTAGTGAGACTCTGTTTCCAAAAAGAAATAAAAATTGGTCTGGGACTATAGTTGGGCAGTAGCATGCCTCTGGGTTCAATTTCTAGGAAAGAGAGGAAGGAAGGAAGGAAGGAAGGAAGGAAGGAAGGAAGGAAGGAAGGAAGGAAGGAAGGAAGGGAAGGGAGGGGAGAGGGAGAGAGGGAGGGAGGGAAGGAGGGAGGAAAGGAGGGAGGAAGAAAGAAAGAAAAACTCAACACGTCGGTTTTTTCTTTCATGGATCATGCTCTTGGTATCAAGTCAAAGAACTTTTGTCTAGCATTATGTCCCAAACTTTCTATTTCTTCCAAAAGTTTTACTTTTATGGTTTACACTTAAGTTGTTGTATAACTTGAGTTGTTGTATAGAGATGAGACAAAAAAAAAAACTTACTGAATATACTTGACTTCCTACTCCCTAATATACACCCCGTATAATATATAGCATGTGCATATCATATGTATATTATTTATATCGATGCACATATATATTAATGTTTATGTCATACAACCAGTAATAGGACAACAAAGTGGAAATACTGGGATAAAAATTAATAACCACACTCTATCGAATGCCTACAAAGTGACAGGCAGCATATAAGACACATCATGCGCATTGGTTACCCTCGCCATGGTGACAGGAGGTCAGTGTTCCCATCCCATTGCAGAGACGGCGCTACAACCCAGAGTGGTTGCAGAACTCGTCCGAGACCACGTAGCTAGTAGCAGTAGAGAGGTATCCAACCCAAGCCTATCTGAATTCCAAACCTTCGCTCCTTTCCTGGCAATTTTAAAGTCACATTTTTAGTTAAAAATAATAACCAAAAAAAAAAAAAAAGAGTGGCAGTGGTAGGAAAAGCGAGCTTGTTAAGGATGTCAGGGTAACAAAGGCTGTTTCGAGTGCTGAGTGCAGGAGCCAGGCAAAGAGAAGCCAGAGGCAAAGGAGGCCAGCACAGCCACCTGGCTGCAGAGGAGGACGCCCCGCAGCGGGCTTGCTCAGGTCTGAGGAGCACTGACGCTCGCCTGAGCACCGTCCTCTGCAGAAGTCACACATGACTAGGAGGAGGACGCAAGACAGGCTCTCCCAACAGGAAGCGAGGCTTCTCCAGTCTCCGGTGAAATATGACTTAAGGTAAAACCTTGTTGACCGCACTTCAATTCATGGCAAAACTTCACACGGAAAATTCCATAATATATTGAGAGTGGGGAAATTAAGAAATCCCAAGTGCACAATAGGGAAGGGGTCAGGAACGACTTTCAGTCTTTTTATTATTATTATTATTATTGACTTCTTTTTGATCATCAAAGTTGCTTTCATCTTCATGGTGACAATAGCTTTTTAGGATATTTTGTACACTGATTCCTGATATCTTCTAATAGGCTACAGTTTTACCAAAAAAATGTCAGGAAATACCCATGGGGAGAGCTGAATATTTCACAGTGTTTGAAACCAGGAGATGCTGGGTTCTTTCCACGAGGTCTTCGAATGTACCTAGAAGAAGAAGAAAAAATGCCAGTTGTTTCAATAAAACTGAGCAGCAGATAACAAGCACTTAATAAATACTACCATCCATACTTAATTTAATCTTTTCTTTTATCTAAATTTGTTTCATGTTGCACTTTCGATTTGTGACACCAATAGAAGCGGTCAAAAAATACTTAGAGTGGACGTGGACATTTTCAGGGCCTGCTTATCTAGGAGTTTACTTGGGGTATCCACAACGTTCAGATGTTAAAATTTTCTCCATCCACCAAAGCAACTATGGTACCAGCCGCTAGCCTTACGTTAGCCAATCAGACAACTGAAATGTGTGCAAAACGGCTACTCAGAATGTTCTCTTTCTTAACAATTATTACCCCGATACTAGTTGCATAAAGAATCAAAATTGAAACTGGCAGAATTACAAAGGACAATTTCCTAGACTGCTTTTTTTAACTTGCTTGCTAAAAAAAAAAAAAAAATGTTTGGTTTCTGGTTTTCATTTAAGAGAAATTCCTATGTTTTGATTCTACAAAAACAAAAAAAAATGAATGAGGTATTTTAAAAGTGATGTTTTTAATTAGAAACAAAAAGCGCTTCTCCTCAGGCCTCGATGGGTGGCAGCCAGTGGCATCCCGGCTCCCACCCCTTGCCTTCGGACCAGGGCTCGCCCCTGTCCCCGACACTGGCAGGTCAGCCGGGAGAGTACCCAGAGGGAGCATTTGTCAGGAGGCCCAAGGGAAGAGCTGACCTGCATGCGGATCCAAGAGAAATAGAATTAGAAAATACTTCCGAATCCTTATAAAAACATGATCTTTTCTTTAATCCATAAATAGTAAAGCAATTAAAATCACCATTATTTTTTATTCATGCCAGGAGTTAATAATTTCTAATTCCAGATAAGATCTGAGGAAGAATCCCACAATTTCAGTAAAGGACAGGGGACCAGAGCTCTGATCAAGCTTTGGCATTGTGCAAAGAAGCCAAGCCACCAGGAGAGGTGACTTCCCTCCCGGGCAGCACGGCAGTGGCCGTCGCGGGGAAGGGGGTACAGTGTACGCCCCGTCCCTCCCAGGGTGGCATTTTCCATTACACTAAACACCACATAAAATGGATAGCAGCCATGTATCACTCAGCTTCAGGTAGAGATCAGAATGTTGTGGGTAAAACTTCACTTTGGGAAACAAACTTTCATTATTCACAAGAGACTAGATAATAGGAGCCAATAAATTATAGAAAAGAGAAGGAAGGAAAGAAATCATCTGTGCCTGGTATTCTCAACACCATGCAGAGCATGTGTTTACCACAAAGGTACTAAGTAATGTCAGATTCTAACCTAGCGCAACATGAATATTAATACACATGTCACAAACAAAAGTCCTGCTTCAAAAATGTCTATCGAATTTTGGAAACGGTGAAAGCTTTTATATTGATTTGACTTCATGCCGGTCCCCCCTACCCTGTGGCTAAGGACGGTGCAATTTTTAAAGGTTTCATGAAGACTCCTGGTCTCTATTGATCAGAGGTGTTCATGTTTGATTGCAACTCAGTTTCCTAGAAGATTATTGTAAACAAATTAGTGGAGGAGGCAGGAACACTTCGGAGACCTCTAATGATAACTGCTGGGCATTTCACAAAAGAGTCAGCCTTTATTTCCTCAGCATTTTATCCTTTTGACGGGCAAACTGTGCTGATGGAATTAGGTACCGAGGACCAAAGAGAAATGAAGAAGACGCAGGCCCCGCCCTCGAGGCGTTTTCAGTCTAGCAGAGCAGAGACATAGATGTAAAATGTAGATCCAGACGCGGAATTAAAAGTTGGCTCTTTTTTCTTCTAACTAGTTCAGAGTCACAAGTGAAGAAAAGAACCCACCTGGGCGCTGCTGTCCTGCTGGGCCCGCAGGGCAGGAGGGGGCAGGAAGAGGTCCAGCCTGCCCCCAGGCAGGGCTCAGGCCTGCTGCGTGTCCATTCTAAGTATTTTTTTTTTAACCACTTCTGTTGGTGTCACAAGTTGAAAGTGCAACATGAAACAAATTTAGATAAAATAAAAGATTAAATTAAGTATGGATGGTAGTGCTTATTATCTGCTACTCAGTTTTATTGAAACAACTGGCTTTTTTTTTCTTCTAGGGCATGGGGTCATAAGAGGGTCTGCCCTCCCACCCTTCTGCTGACTTGGGCTGCCTCAAGTGGGGGCCTCTCTGGTGTTTGTAGCCAGCAGTTTTTGCTTTTATATGATGCTGGAGATGGAACCCAGGGCCACTGTACCATTGAGCTACAGTCCCAGCCCTTTTTATTATTTTGAAGCAAGGTCTGGCTGAGTTACCCAGGCTGGCCTTACACCTGCGATACTCCTGCCTCAGTCTCCCGAGTCCCGTGCCAGGCTTGTGGCTAGCAATTTTTGCAGCTAGCTGGTTAGTTCTGAATCTTGTCAGATGTGTCCAAGCGTTAAAGGTCTGGACTGTACAGGAACAAGAAAATCAGAAATTATCCCCGAATATAGAGCCAGGCACACATTAGTCACATCTTTGTAGCAACCAGCTTTACATTTAGGTCCAAGGTCCAAGTTGATTTAGGAGAGAATCTAAGAACCAAAGACAGTCTCGGTGGTCCTGGTGTGCTTACAACCTGGATGGGAGTGGAGGTTGTCCCAGAGACCTCCGCCAGGACCCAAGGAGAGGAGTCAGGAGAGGCTTAAGAGCGAATATAACCCAGCCGGGGAAGCACCGCTGGTTCTGACCCACCTGCTCGGTACCAATCATGTGATCTTGGGGCAGGCACTTAAGCTTTCTGGGTATCAGGTTCCTAATTGGTAAAATGTTAATAATAATACCTTCCCACGGGGCTCTCGGGAACATCGAGATAATGCGCGTAAAAACACTTCAAAAAGTATTGAACCCGCAGCCTCATGTGCGTAACTATAGTTGTCCACGGAAGGGAAGGGGACCTCTGAGCTGGGACGGAGGACATTGCAGTCTGGGGACAGAGTGGAGGGAAACCAGAAGCAGGACTTGCTCCAAGTGTTGGGGGAATATTGAGTAATACCATGGCCGAAGAAGCTCAGCAGGGAGGCAAAGAAGACCAGAAAGCTAGCCACGGCCCTTCTGTCCACCTGACAGCGCGCTGTCGCTGCGTGCCAGCCCTTCAGTGAGCACTGTGGGATGGGTCAGGCAGGCGGTGGGCAGTCCTGGACGCGGCGATGACAGCGTCGGTCATCCCACAGAGGCACTTGTCAGCCAGAGCAGATTCTCTCTACCGGGAAGCGCATCATGCTTGAGCCTCCACCTTACAACCATACACCTGCGGCAGATGAGCTGAAGGTGAGCTAAAGGATCCCACTCTGAGGTTCTTCGAGTCACTGATCATAAGAGAACCACAGAAGGCTTGAAGTGGATGTCGTCAAAGGGAGTAGGAAGACGGGTCAACGCGAGGCCTCGCTTAAGAGATTCACAGAACAGACCTGGAGGGAGAAAGAAAGGGACAGGTCGAAAATAATGCCCAGTGAGTGTCTGAGTCGATAAGCTGATGAACAGTGGACATACGTGGTGTCTGAGATGTCGGAAGGACGTTTATTTGTAGAAACACATCTGGAAATCTGAATCTAGACTCAAGAAAGAGCCCTAGAAATGTAAACACGTGCGAGTCATCCTTCTGGGGCTGCGGCAGTGACCACGTGTGGTGACGTTGACAAGGGTGACGTTGGCCAAGAAAAAGAAGCCGTCACCCCTTCCAAGGGACCAGAGAGCACAGCGGAGGGTGCAAAGAGGATTTCAAGGGAGGGGCAGGAAGATCAGAACAGGGCCAGGAGAGCTCAACACTGTCAGACCAGGTAGCGTTCCCACAAGGCTGCGCATGGCGCCCACCAGCACACGCTGAGCTGTCATCCCAAACCCTGCGTCCCACGGCCCTGCCTGCCTCTGTCCCTCTGCCCTCTGCGCGCTGTGGCGCTTCCTGTTGACCACCCTCGGAGGCTTGTCAGACTCCCTCAGGAGCAGAGGTGGTAAGGGTGGCCCCTGAGCGGGGGCTGTGTTGTGTTAACACTTGTATCTCAGTGTGGCCCAGAGCCTGGCTCTGTGCAGAGCTCAGGAGATCCACGGGAGGAAGGGGGAAGGGAGGAGGAAGATTCACAGCATCACAGGCTATGGGGAGTTGGAAGGTGAAGCGTTCCAAAGCCACTGACTTGGGTAATGATTACAGGGCCTTGGTACTGGGCCTCCGAAACACATCCTACGTGACCTTCTCTAACCTAGTCTGCCTGGGCTTTTGTGAAGATAAATAACATGGGTTTTCTTTTCTTTTCTTTTTTTCTTTAATTTTTTTTTTTGTTGTTGTTGTTCTAGGAATTAAACCTAGAAACAGTCTGCCTCCTAGTTACACCCCTAGCCCTTTTATTTTAGTATTTTTTTAAATTTTGAAACAGGGGCTCGCTAAGTGGCTGCGGCTCTTGCTAAGTGCTGAGGATGGCCTCAAACCTGCAATCCTCCTATCCCTGCCTCCTAGGTACTGGAATTACAGATGTGCACCACTGTGCCCAGTTAGGATTTTCTTTATCACTTCCTTCTGGGGGAATCATCTCATCAGGCAGGGATGTTCATGGCTTCTTGTGGCTTCTCTTTAGCCCTCCACTATCCCCAGACATCTCAGCAGAAAAGGTCTGTGAGCCCGAGAAAACAAAGAGGAAGTCAGGCGCTGGCCCCCATCCGTGCCGCCTCCCTTTCTGCTTGCCTGTCAAACAGCAGCTTTTCTTCCTTCCAAATCTTGTCTACCAGATGCCCTCAGAGGGACAAAGGATTTGAAAGGACATGAAAAACTACTTTATTTTCTCTGCAGATAAGAGCATTCTGCTGATCCCGTCCTGGGTTCCTGGGTTTTAAAAATGCACGTGGTCCCTTCAGTCTAAGTGACTCTCAGGTAGCACTGGATATAGCTCCGGGAGCCTTGGGTCCTTCTTCCTGCTCTATTTCGGCGAGCATCGCTTGTATTCCCAGAGAGTTCATTTGCCTCCCACACTGCCCAACAATCTGTTGGGGAGTAACGTGGATATTAGGAGAACCAAAATCAATATATTTAAAGCCTCCATTGGATAACGCCGCTTAATCTTTAAACCACCTCAGTCATCATCAAGGAGGGCCAGCAAATCTATGGAGCCACGGACAGCCTTAAGGAAGATGATGCTGCGGAGACAGAAAATCAATCAAGCAATAATCGTGACAATTGTTAAAAGGAAGAATTGGTCTTCTACAGATTTCCAAGCCTTTAATTTCCATTTTCCATAATGGATTTTAAAACTTCACAGTCTTGGCTGCTGTGGGCTATAACCCATCTGTAGTGAAATCTATTTAAAAGTACTAACAGCGCGAAACTGTGTTTTATCCCAAAGCACATTATGAAAACAGGGATAATAATTGCAATAGAAATATAATTCAAAGACTTTTATTGACTTTTCATGTTTAATGGTTATTATTCTGGCTTGTTTCAAGCAGTTTTAATAACCACAGTTTATTTACAAAATTCAGACTAATTCTTTTGTTCCCATGCCAACAAAATACATTTGTTCCCGCACAGCTGGTATGATGCATCATTCTGAGACTCTTGTTGTTAGGACGGATAGGACCACATTTAATTTTGTCCACATCTTACTCTCAATGAGAGTTTGAATGCATGCCTCTGTTATCTGAAGAAGAGAAAGGAAGGAAGGAAGGAAGGAAGGAAGGAAGGAAGGAAGGAAGGAAGGAAGGGGAAAAGAAAGAAAGATGAACTACTACACTGTTTTGGACACCGATTTTTATTATAACACACATCTCATTGACACGTTTCTTTTACATCAGCTACTCTAGTAAGTTTTAGGGGCAAAGTGGCCAAGCACTTGTCCCCAAAACCCTCCCTAAAAACTCTACAGGGTGGCCATGCGCCATTTTATGGGCCACGAGGAGCACTCCGTGGCGAGGGTGCACTGTGTGTCTCATGGCTTTGTTCCTGAGGGGTTCCCTTTTCTTCATGGGATTTACTGTGGGGGGGACACACGGAGGATGAGCCCCAATGTCCTGGCTGTGTGTTTTTGACCCTGTGCTTTGCTGATGTGCCAAATCTAAGTGTAAGAAGAAAACTCAGCCATGCACCATTGCAGCTGTTTCCCCATAAAGCATTTTCCACATTGTTGAAGTGGCGCCATCATCAGTGGGGAAGACTGGCCCCGTGAACACAGGCTCCGACCCCAGCCTTCGGGGTTCAAAGCCTAGGCTGCGCCAGCCTGGGCTGGGCTCATTTATTACTCCTGTGGTGAAGTAATGCAATAGTATATTCTCACTTCTTTTGATTTAAGTTTTTAAAGATAGTTTGGGCTTTTAGCGTTTTTAGAAATTGTGTTTTAATCCCCATATGACTTAATCCAAATGATTTACCCCAAACCAGTAAATTAGAAAGGCTCATAAAAAATCTAGCAGAAGCAGAAACAAACGCAAAAAACATAAAACCAACTTACACTCTATACTTTTAAAATTGATGAGCAAGAAGAATTATCAAGCATTAGCCTGGGGGGGTGGAACAGCATCTCTGGGAAGGTGAAAAGGAGACTAGATCCCTGAGCGGTACTCTCCCAAGCTCACTCTTCTGACAGCAACTGTGTTGGGGGATTCAGACACAGCTGGAAGAGGAGGTGGAGAAGGGCGGGGCCGGCCAGAGCCATGGCAGGAGAGAATGTTTGATGACTACTTACTGTGCAGGTCACATTCAGAGAAGAGCGTCAGGCACTCTACACTCTAAGATGCTACTTACTTGCAGTTCCTTTTTACAATAATCTAACCAAAAGAGATCTCCCTTGCTGTGGGAAAAAAAAACCTTTTTCTTTTTTCTTTTCTTTTTTTTTTTTTTTTTTTTTGGTGGTACTGGGGTTCCTAGAAACCCTTCTACCTCTGGGCTACACTCCCAGACCTATTTTTATTTGTAAACAGGGTCTCTTAAGCCAGCGCGGCTGGCTTCGAACCTGCGCAATCCTCCTGTCTCCGCCTCCCAAGCGTGGGGATTACGCCCGGCAAATGACCCATATTTTGATAGAAATAATTGAAATTGAGTATTAGCAAACACATAACAAAGCAGAGGTATTTTAGAGAAACAGAAATCAGTTACACTAACAATAAGAAAAGTGATTTAAAAAATACAGTGAACAATTCAAAATTAAAAGGGCCATTTGGATCTATTTTCCATGTAGAAAATGGATTGGAAGTCGAGTGTGGTGGCACATGCGTGTAATCCCAGCATTTGGGAGGCTGAGACAGGAAGATTGGTTTGTGGACAACCTCAGCTACAGCTACTACTTAATGAGGCTCTTTGCAACTCAGTGAGATCCTGTTTCAAATCAAAGAATAAAAAATAGGGCTGGAGGTGTAGCTCGGAGGTAGAATGCCCCTGGGTTCCATCCCCAGTACCACATAAAGAATTAAAAAAAGAAAATAGATTGGATTTCTATAAAGAATTAGAAAGCATAGTTTCACAGAAAACAATATTATAAATGTCTAAATACAAAGGATAGCTTGTTAAATTTAGTGAAATGATCAGAGCTAGAAGGACATAGTATGCTTGGCCCTATTAAATTTGAAGAGTGAGCTATTTGGACACAGGCAATCTCCTACTCAGCCATCCACATAGAGACATGACATGGAAGCTTTGGTTATCCTCGAACTTGTGTTACAATGAAAACACAAAACAGATAGTTTAAAGACTATTTTCTGGCTTTGTGTGTGAGGTTTGCCCTCAGGTTTGTTCAGAAGGAGCGAGGAGACATGGTGGGGGGTAGACAGCTCTGACAGGATACTTTCTAAGTTTTGAATAGGAAGGAATTTGCCACCTGCAAGTGTTGGCCCTGATTAACTTGTTTAGGGGCTCTCCCCAGCCATATATAGTGAAAAGGGCACAGACATCACACTTCAATGCTTGTCCTTGTCCTTATAGAACCAGTAGCAAGGGGCGGGGCTCCAGGACTGTTCACTGGTGGAACCAGAGCTGCAACTTAAATTTTTGTGTACCCTTCAGCTTTAAATTTTATTTAAATGAATGTCTCTGTAGAAAGAATGGGGGAAAGAAATTAAAAACTAGGCTAAATGATCACACATGTTACATTCAGCACATAAAATGTTGAGGTTCTGTGTGACTTGATAAGCAAATGAGACGATACTCACTGAGCACCTACCATGTGGCCTAAATATACACTGAGGAACAAACCAAAGTCCTTGCCTCTGTGAAGTTACATCTTATCAGTAGGTTCTTTATAGCCTTTTATATTTCTATATAAGTTTTAGCTTTGGCTTGTCAGTTTTTTATAAATCTTTCTAGTCCATGAACATGGTATATCCTCTTTTTTGAGCATTCTTAACTTCTCAATTATATTCTAAACTTCCTGTGAAGCTGTCTTTTATATCCTTTTAGGTTATTGGTATGTATTTGAAATATTATGGGTGTGATTTTTTTTTTTTGTGTGTGTGTGTGTGTGTGTGGTACTGGGGGTGGAACCCAAGGGTATTCTACCTCTGAGAGACACCCTCAGCCCTATTTTTTAGTCTTTATTTTGAAACAGGGTCTCACTGAGTTGCAGAGGGACTCACTAAGTAGCTGAGGCTGTCCTTGAACCACAATCCTCCAGTCTTAGCCTACCGAATGCTGTGATTACAAGAGTGTGTCACCACACCCAGCTTTAAATGGTATTTTAAAAATTATATTGTCTTCTTGTTTTAAGTATGTAGAAATACAGCTGACTTTGTATAGATTCTCTTTATCACATTAAGGAATCTTCTTTCTATCTTACCAGGACCTTTTTTTTTTTTAATCACAAATAGATGTTGAATTTTTTAAATGCCTTTTCTCCAACCTTTAAGATAATCTTATAAATTTTGTTCTTTATTCAGGTACTACAATAAAATTCATAGATTGATTTTCTAAAGTTAAATTAGCCTTGCATTTGTATAATAAAATCCACTTGAATCATAACTTATCTTTAGTTATATTTTGGTTCACTAATTGTAGGATTTTGCTTTTCTGTTTACAAAAGAGATTGGCCTATAATTTTCTCTTATTGTAATATTATTACCATATTTAGTGTTGTTTTCTGGCCTCATAAAACAAAAAAAATTCTGATAGAGTTTGAGTAGTATGGCTATTATTTCTTTTAAAATATTTGGTAGATTGCAGATAAAATCTTCTGGGCCTAGAGTTTTCTTTGTTGGAAGATTTTCAATGAGTTACAGGTATACTTCTTTTAGTGTTTATGATAATGATATTCTGTTATATATATATATATTTATATTTTTACATATAGCATATATTTTAGACCTTCTCACTCTTCCTTATGTCTGAATTTATTCTACATATTTTCTTTTTAACTGAATTTCTATTTATTAATTCTCTCCTTAACTGTATCTAATCTACTGTTAAATCAGTCATAGGTTTGGTTATTGTATTTTCCACAGTTAGAATTTCTTTTTAGTTTTTAAGTTTTTTACACCGTGGCAAAGTTCACAATCATTTTTCTAATTCTTTTGAACACATATCTTTGGTTCTTTTAAAGTACAGGCCTACATTATCTATATTTAGAATTATCTATAATTCACATGAGTCTTATTTTGTTGTCCTTTGATTACCTTGGGGTTTGGTCATATTGTCTTACTTTCTTGTGAGCCTGGGTATGTTTGATCGGGTGCCAGGTATTTTATATGAAATTTTATAGAAATCATTTAAGACCTAGAACAGTTTTAATTTCTTCCAGAGAGAATTTACTTATGAAGTCTAGGTAGGCAAATTATGACACTTAAAATCCTGATTAACTTTAACTCCTTTTCAAAGGCTGAGCTGATTTGAAGCTGGACTTCATTTCTGGTCTATTTCCAGTTCACTCCCACTCCCAAAGTGTAACCTTCTGGATAGACCCAGAGCTGAGGGATTTTACTAGACACTCCCCCTTAGTGAGTGTTGGACTCCAATTTATATCTCTGGATTTTTCTGTGAGACTGTTAAGGGATCTGCTTAGCCTCTCAGCCTTTCACCAACCGCTCTAGAATTGGCAGAGGCCACTACGTAAAAATGTCCCTGAATGCCAGGCTCACGAGTCCTCCTGGTTCCTATCATCCACAGGATCTTGGACTCGTCATTCTTCCCTGCCTTGCTAATTCTTTAGCATTTTGAAGCAAACTTAGGAAAGGATTATCTAAGCTTACATGACTAAAACTGGAAACCCAGCATCCACATTTCTGCCGTGTTCCCTACTAATTCTTCCCTTCATTTGTTTTTCTACTTTGGTCTATAGAAGTTTTTTTTAAAGTAATCTATACATTAATAATTTGTTAAATAATAAGTTGCCGTTTGTTCTCATAGTTAATTTTTAATTTTTTCAGTATCTTAGTTTTTAGATTATATTCTGTTTATTCAGATTATGAGTTTGTTAAGGACTTCCCTAACCTAAGGTCATGAAATATACCTTCTTATTTTCTTACAGCACTTTTAAGAGTTTTGCTTTATACATTGAACACTTTGATTTACTTCAGCTATATTGTATATATTGTGTGGAAGAGGAATTGTGGTAGACAGAGTAGCCTCTAGAGGAGAATGCGCTAATCCCTGAGTCTGTGACTGTGAGCATCACGTGATAAAAGAGACTGTGCCTCTGTAATTACGATTACTAATCAGAACCCAGATTGCCTAAGGATGGGCCCAGTGCACACACATGACCACTCAAGAGCAGAGCCCTTCCCTGGCTGGAGGCAAAAGCAATGTGACGGAGGAGAGGTCAGAGAGATCCCGGGCATGAAGAAGACCCAGTGTGCCTTTGCCCTTTAAAGATGGAGGGGCAGGCAGCCTACAGGAACCACGAGGACTTTCAGCTGGAAGCCAGAAAGGGAAGGGACTCTCAGCACTAGGAGCTGAATTCTGCAAACGGCCTGGATAATCTGGGAAGTGACTTCTCTGCTAGAGCCTGCAGATGGAGGTCCAGGCTGGCGGGCACCTTGGCCTTGACCTTGTGATGCCCCAAGCAGAGGACCCAGCTCAGCCCCTCAAACTTCACCCACAGAGTTGTGAGAAGACATGGCTTGTTTTAAGCCACTAAATTTGGGGTCATTGTTGCAGCAATGTATAGAAAACTAATGTAGGAATATTCGTTTATTGTTTTTATTTTCAAATAGCCAGTTATTGATATCATTTATTGACTGAGATATACTTTCCCCAGTTAAAAAATACCACCTTTGTCAAAAATCAAAATTTTTTATATACGTATGAATCTATTTGAGACTTCCTCTTCTTTCCTTTTTATCCATCCCCTGTGTGAGGACCAGCTATGTCTGATGGTGCTTAAGAGCATGGACTCAGCAGGAGTGGTGGCTCGTGCCTGCAATCCCACTACCTAGGAAGCTGAGACAGGACGATCTCAGGCTCGAGGACAGCCTCAGCAATTTAGTAAGACCCTGTTTCAAAATAAATAAATAAAAAGAGCTGTGTAGCTTAAAAGTAGAACATCCCAGGGTTCAACACCCAGTATCTACTCCCCTCAAAAAAGGATCCTGTACTCTGGAACCACGCTGCCTGGGCTCCAGCCCCAGACTGGGCTGACACTTCTGCACACTCGCTGCAAAACCTTACGCACATTGCTTCATTTACTTAAATTGCCTCCGTTTCCACATCGTGAAAATAGCTAATAATGGTACCCACCTTGTAAAGTTGTTATGAAACGTAAATCAGTGGTTTCAAGCAAAATGTTTGAGTATTAATACATAATATAATCTAAAGGGAGATGGCTCCTCATCATTGTCGTGTGTGTGTGTGTGTGTGTGTGTGTGTGTGTGTTACTGGGGGCTGAACCCAGGACATCCTACCTTTGAGCTACACTCCCAATCCTATTTTTATTTTTTTTTTATTTTGAAACAGGGTCTCACTGATTGTTAAGATTGGTCTTGAACCTGCCATCCTCCTGTGTCAGCCTCCCAAGTGCTGGGTTTACAGGCGTGTACCACCACGCTCAACTTCTGGTTATTCTTAAGCATTCTCTCCTTTATATAAATCTTGGATTAAGCTTGTAGATTTAATCTAGATCCCACTAACTGTCTGGGATTGAGTGAATTTATGAATTCGTCTCAGAATAACGGACGTATTTGCCATATTGCATCTTTCCACCAGGAGCTTCATGTCGCCTTGCGTTTTGTGAAGTCTTTTGTGTCTGTCAGTGCATTTCAAACTTGTCTTCATCTGGATGTGTTGTGCATTTCTTAAGTCTGTCCCCAGATTTATTTTGCGTTCCCTTGTGGATTTCTCTTCTATTTTCTAAATGGTTATTGCTGATGCTTAGAAAAGTATTCAGATTCTTTTTTTCTTACATACATATATAGCCACCAGAACTAATACCAGTATAAGTTGGAGTGATTTTTTCACTTTACTTTTTAAATTTCCTAAGTAGGCAGTGATCTCATTCCTCAGTGGATAAGATGGCGGTGCCTTCTTTTCTGAGTGTCATCTAGCTGTGCAGCGAGGCCCCTGTCCAGCCCTTAGTAACGACTTTATCTTTCGATCAAAAACAAGCCAGTACCACCAAAAAAAAAAAAAAAAAAAAACACTCAAGTTCCGAAGGTTTCTAAGAGTTACCCTTTGCTGGACTTAGAGACACACGAGCTTCATTACAATGACTCGTAGACACATCTTAATTTCCATTTAGACTTCTGAATTAAGGATAGAAAATATAGCAAGAAAAACATACACGCCTGCACATACATACACTCATGTATTGGAAGTGTTTGTGTAGAATAGACTTGCCGACAGTCAACTCTCTGCACATAGGGGGCCAGCAGTTTTTCTCCTGTTGGTACCAGGAGTTGTGCCGACTAGACAGAGACGAAGCCTCGCGTCCTCCTGCACCTGTGAGACCGAGCACCATCTCGGGAGTCCAGCATTCAGCAGCCCCCCTCTCGCACACAGCTTGGGACCCTGAGACACCGCACAGGCTCCTGTCCCCAGGCGTAGACTCACCCTACCGCAGGGTCGAAGGGCACTTCTCCCCTGACAGCACATTCACATCCCTCCAGGGGCCCTCTGGGGCCCCCTGGGGCTGGGTAGCGATGGTCTCTTCTCTCAGATGTCACCGTGGGCTGACCTTCAGATTCCTAGCCCGCTGACCCCGAGTTTCCCTTTCACCAGCTGCGTGCTGTGTGCTCTGCCCACCCCCACCTCTGCCCAACAGCCCAGCCCACATCTGAGAAAGCCATTGCCCTACACAAACAGTAGTAGCTATTTCTTTGCGCATTTATGTCCTTTATTTATTATACCTCATATTTGTACGATCCTGTGTGTGTGTGTGTGTGTGTGTGTGTGTGTGTGTGTGTGTGTTCAGGAGGAGGGGCTACTGGGGATTGAACCCAGAAGCATTCTACCTCCAAGCTACACCCCCAGCCCTTTTTGTTTGTTTTGAAACAGGGTCACACTAGATTGCTGACAGTCTCGCTAAATTAGCTGAGGCTGGCCTAGAACCTACAATCCTCCTGTCTTGGCCTCCCAAGTACTGGAATTACGGGTGTGCGCCGTCACGCCCGGCCTCCCTTCTTTATAATCGTAGTTATTCTTTGGAGGACAATGGCGTGAGTCGCTCTCACAGCAACTTGCGTTGGTCCTGGACCCGGTGGCCACCTCAGTAGCCCCGCAGTCCTGCGGCCAGGGGAGCTGTCCAGGACTCCTCCTGTGAGCGCACAAAGACCACATTCTGTAGGAGCTCAGGCCCTGATCTGCCGGCCATCAGCTCTGTGGTTCAGATGTGGTGCCTACCTCATTTGCAATCGTTTTTTTAAATGGCTGGATTTTTGCTCACACCTGTGCTGACATTTTTAGCGAAGCTTTCCCAAAATGGACCGCAGTGTATATGAAAATTACGTAGGTTGGTTATTGCTGGTCTCACTTCTCCGTGAGCTGTGACACTCAGAGCATCTGAGGGGACAGGGGTGACATTGAAGCCTGAGAACACAGGAAGGGTGTGAAGTTGGCACTTTTGGCATTCTTTTTTTTTTTTTTTTGGTGGTACTAGGAGTGGAACCCAGAGGCTTTCTACCTCTGGGCTATCCTCCCAAACCTATTTTCTATTTTATTTGGAAACAGGGTCTCACTAAGTAGCTGAGGCTGGCTTCGAACCTGTGTGTTCCTCCTGTCTCAGCCTCCCAAGCGCAGGGATTACAAGCATGTGCCACCACGCCCAGCTGGTATTCTATTTTTAAACAGGTAAGAAATAATGATAAGAAGATTGAAATGTGTGTGTAAAGATATTTCTAGTAAATAGAAGACATTCTTAAAATTTTAATTGTGAGCCAGGTGTGACAGAGCAGGCCTCTGATTCCAGCTGCTCGGGAGGCAGAAGAATTGCAAGTTTCAGGTCAGTCAGGGCAACTTAGTAAGACCCTGTCTCATAATAAAGAGTAAAACAACAACAACAACAACAACAAACTGGGGATGTAGCTCAGTGGTAAGGGCCCCAGGGTTTGAATCCCAGTAACATACACACAGTCAATCAATTAAAAAGGTTTTTTGGCCAGGCGTGGTGGCGCACGCTTGTAATCCCCGCGCTTGGGAGGCAGAGACAGGAGGATCGCGCAGGTTCGAAGCCAGCCGCGTGCGCTGGCTCAGGAGACCCTGTTTCCAAATAAAAATGTAAAAATAGGTCTGGGAGTGTAGCCCGGAGGTAGAAGGGCTTCCAGGAACCCCAGTACCACCAAAAAAAAAAAAAAAAAAAAAGTTTTTATTACAGCTGTTATAAAAATACAACAAAAGTAGCAAGACCAACAGTGAGTTGAGTTGAAATACTGCCTGTTAAGAAATCCTGCCTATCTACCTACACTTAGGAAATCTGCACAACTACTTAAAGTATATCTTGGAAATGGCAGGACAAAAAGGTTAACGACCCTCTGTTGAACATCACTAAACCTCAAAGAACATATGCCTCCCTGAATAGAGAAACCAAGTATTTTTAACAGGAGAATTCATATCACTCAGCAAACATTTACCAAGCGCCTACTATGTGCCAGACTCCATTAGCCCTGGACTGCACTGTGAGTGGGAGAATCTCTCCTGGAGGAGCGCAGATTAGCGCAAGAGGCCCCCAGAGTGATCTAGCTTTGCCTCTTGACCCAGCATAATCCTGCTTTTCTTTCCTTTTCTAGACCCTACCTTCTCTGTCTCTCCCACTGACGTCTGCTCTCGGGGCCCCCTTAGACCCGGTAACCTCTGTCTCTGGCCTCATTCCCTCTCCTCCAGCTGTTGTTCCTCGTTGGCTTCAGTTACCATTCCTTGCAACGACCCGCAGACTTCTGCTCCCAGGCCAGCCCTATGCTCAGCCCCCAGCGCTGACCTGATACCCGTGTGCTGACGCGCACAGCTCCCTCTACAGTCTAATGCCAAGTGTTTGCTAGGAGAGACACTGTTGTCACTGGATCTAGGTTTGAGCTGGTCTGACAGTTGGGGCTCGGTGTCATGAATATCTTTTTTGAAAGGAAAGACAAATAAGGTAGTAATAGTAGGCAACAGAAGTGGGGTATGGTGGCACAGATCTGTAGTCCCGGTATTGGGAGGCTGAGACAGGAGGATCACAGGTTTGCGGCCAGCCTCAGCAACTTAGACCCTGTTTCAAACTAAAAAATAAAATAGGTCTGGGGGTATAGCTGAGAGGGAGCACGCCCAGGGTTCAGTCCTCAGGACCTCGCCTGACATGCTTCATCTTTGCCTAACTAAATGTGAGAAATGTAAAATACCGAACCAGGCGTGGTGGCCACACTATGATCCCAGCACTTGGGAGGCTGAGACAGGAGGATGCAGGTTTGCGGCCAGCCTCAGCTGCCTGTGAGACCCTCAAGAACTTAGTGAAACCCTTTTTCAAACTAAAGAATTAAACAGGCCTGGGGGTGTAGTTAAGAGGTAGATTGCCCCTGGATTAAAAAAAAAAAATCTAAAGTAGGCCTGTACCTAAAATTAATGACTAGCCAAAAATATTGTTGCTGCTAATTTTTAGCCTCTGAATGGGCGTGTGTGTGTGTGTGTGGTGGAGAAAGAATGTTTAAAGTACACATCTTGCCGGACATGGTGGCTCACGCTTATAATCCCCGCGCTTGGGAGGCGGAGACAGGAGGATCGCGCAGGTTCGAAGCCAGCTGTGCTGGCTTAAAGAGACCCTGTTTCCAAATTTAAAAAGTATAAAAATAGGTCTGGGAGCGTAGCCCGGAGGTAGAAGGGCTTCCAGGAACCCCCGTACCACAAAAAAATTAATTAATTAATTAATTTTAAAAAATAAATAAAGTGCACATCTTTAGTATAATAAATGATAGAGACACAAGTGAGAGGACCATGCTCTTATTCTTTGGGGTTGGGCTTGTTTACTTGAGGGGGGCGGTTTCTTCTTCGCAGAGCGTGATGGTGGGGCCGCAGTTTGAGTCGGTCCTATAGCGGACCCCCCGCACGCTGCCCTGGGGTGGTGGCGGCTCTCTGTAATTCATCGGCTTCTCTATGGGCTCCCTGGACATTTTCCCAAGCTTGTACAGCCATTAGCCTTCTGGACTCCTGGGTTTAAGTACTGTCAGATCAGATTTAAATCATGTGCTGAGGCTTGGTGGGCCCATCATTGTCCTCGATTTAAGAAGCATTATAGAGGTCACGACATCGCTACAAAGAAGGTGGCACTAATTCCTCACGTTATAAAAGGGAGCGCCGTGGTGTGCATTACACCACAGCCACCGGCCCCACCAGCTCCACCCGGAGCCAGCGCCGCGCCCCCTTCCTCCCGAATCCTGGGCCCTTCCAGGGATGGCTAGCGCAAAACCAGATGTAAACTATTTTTCAAATACTCCTCTGACTTAGCATTAAATTTCCCCTCCGACCAGATGCCAGTGTTTAAATAATATCCTGAAGGATCCAAAGAGAAGGAATTAGTCATCGTGTTTCATTCATATAAAATCTGAAGTGAAGGGGAGGTAAACGCGGAGACACAGGGCACCTTGAGGCTGCGCTGTCGGAGCCCTGACTTGACGAGAACGTCGCCTCGCTTAGGAAAGCTCCAAAGTAAACTGCCCTTTTTCTTCCCTTATTAAGTGAACTTGCCATTTTTTATTAGCTTTTTTTTTTTTTTTAGGGAAAACAAAAGCAAACTATTTTAATTCCTCTTGCAAAGCACTTTGGATTTGTTTTCGGGAGATTGGGCAACACTTGCTTTTAAGCGGCTCTGTCCCCTTAATCACTTCCATTTACTTATTTCATTGATTTATACCTTGTTCTCTGCAATTATTCCTTTGATGGCTTGCATCACTGAAGACACACAGCAAATACCCAAACCCTTTGTCTGTGTGTAAAGTCATTTGCCGGTGCTCCTAGGTATTGCCAAGAGCCTCACCCGGCGTAGAGGCCATTGGGTCATTAGGTCATCAGCAACCTCAGCTTGCCAGCTATGTAGACGCCCGAGGAGATTCTGTAGAAAAGGCCTCACACGATACCAACCACGGCCGGTGAGAAGCAAGAGGTTGGGGTCCAGGGAGGTTAAATAGCGTGGATCTGCAGTTGACTCTATCAAAATAGTATGCATGTGCTGTATTATGATTGTTTGGCATTCTGCAACACAAAAAAAAGCCTTGGGGGCAGCAGGCAGGTGACCGGGAGTGCCCAGACTGGGGTGGTCCACAACACCCGCCTTCAGCCTCTGAAGCCTCCGAGAAGTCAGCAACGGACGACAGGAGGAAACTGAGCTCAGTTATTCAGAAAGAAGATAGTGGGGCAGAGGAGTCATGAGGCAGGCGAGGCGTTCAGAGGATCCCTGGAAGTTGGTCTGGGGATGGGATTGGGACAGACATCAGCACCAAAGCCACTCAGTGCAGAAGCAGGGCACCACGGCCTCCTACGGAGTGGTCCCTCTACCTCCGTGCGGGATGCACTGGGTAAGCCCAGAGCTGCAAAGTTTAGGTCCAGGTCCATGGTAGGCAATCTCTGCCCCTTTCTATAACCTGGCCTGGAGGTGCACACTTGCATTCCTAGTACTTGGGAGCCTGAGACAGTGGATCGCAGGTTCAAAGACAGCCTCACCAATTTAGCAAGACCCTCAGCCACTTAGTGAGACCCCGTCTCAAAATAAAAAGTAAAAAGAGCTGGGGGTGTAGCTCAGAGGTAGAATGTTCCTGGTTTCAATCCCCAGGACCAAAACTAAAAAAAATCTATGAGAAATAATCGGTCCAAACTCCAAGTGGCTTAAACAAGAATAAATTTCTGGTTCATGTAACCAAGATGTGGCACTGGCTTCAAGGAAGGCTTAACGCAGTCGCTCAGATCGCATGGCCACGAGCCGGGCTTTCTCTATCCAGTTGGGAGCTGTGTCCCCTCCTCGTTGGCTCCACTCTGCAGGCCACCCCTCATGGTCACAAGATGGCTGCCATCAGCTTCTGGACCTGTGTTTCCAGGTTCACATCACCCACGAAGTAGGAAGTTCCCATCCATAGCGGCTTCCATGCAAGTCCTGGACTCATGTTTCCTTGGCTCTGAGCTCTCATTCCAGCAGGGACCCGGAGCTGTAGGCAGGGAGGCAGACATTCATTCCTATGAACTGGGTTAATGGGGCGATCCTTCATGTGGGTCCTGTGGCCGCTGGACACCAGGTCTGTAATGGTAAGAAAAGGCCAGTCATCTTTAGCTGCCACACTAAGGCTGTGGATGTCCTTCCTGCGCTTACCAGCATGGCCTCAGCAGCTCGGGGGGACTGGGCAGGCAGATGGAAAGGAAGCCAGAGACGTGGCTCAGTAGGGATGAAAAAATCAGAGATGGAAATGGAAGCCATTAAACTTGACGGTAGCTGGGCGCAGCATTGCACGCCTTATAATCCCAGGATTTGGGAGGCCGAGACAGGAGGATCACAGGTTCAAGGACAGCCTCAGCAACTTGGAGAGGCCCTAAGCAACTCAGAAAGACCCTTTTCAGAATTTAAAAACATAAGCCAGGTGTGGTGGTGCAAGCTTATAATCCTAGCCTTTGGGAGCCTGAGATAGGAAGATCACAGTTCATGGACAGCCTTAGCTACTTAATGAGGCCCTTTGCAACTCAGTGAGACTCTGTTTCAAAATAAAGAATAAAAACTTGGCTGGAGGTGTAGCTCGGAGGTAGAATGTCCCTGGGTTCCAGCCCACGTACTGCAAAAAAAAAAAAAAAAAAAGTAAAAACATAAAAGGACTGTGGATAGCCGGGTGTGTAGTACACACCTATAATCCCATCATTGGGGAGGCTGAGACAGGAGGATTGCAGAGGTTCGAAGCCAGCCTCACAGCTACTTAGTGAGGCCCTCTGCAACTCAGTGAGACCCTGTTTCAAAATAAAGAATAAAAAATAGTGCTGGGGATATAGTTCCATGATAGAATGCCCTGGGTTCCATCCCCAGTACCACAAAAAAAAAAAAAAAAGGACTGTGGATAAAGCTCCCTGAGTTCAATTCCCAGTACCAGAAAAAGAAAAAAGAAATTGAGGTGACGTTATTGGGATTTTGATTTTGTTGAGTCTCTGACCTCTGATGTGATAGCGGTTGGAGATCGGCTTTTGGAGGTCATGAGGGCCGATTTTCATGGTGAGATCCGTGCCCTTAGAAGTGACACGAGAAGCCGGGCGTGGTGGCGCACGCTTGTAATCCCCACGCTTGGGAGGCGGAGACAGGAGGATCGCGCAGGTTCGAAGCCAGCCGCGTAAGAGACCCTGTTTCAAAAATATAAAAGTAGGTCTGGGAGCGTAGCCCAGAGGTAGAAGGGCTTCCAGGAACCCCAGTACCACCAAAAAAAAAAAAAAAAAAAAAAAGAAATGACACGAGAGAACCCTCGTGCTCCTTCCTGCTGTGTGTGAATACAGAGAGAAGGCGGCCATCTGTAGTGCAGGGGCCCGAGCCCGACGCCCTGGCGGCCTTCTTGCCTCCAGAACTGTGAGAAATAGCGTGTTTTTCTTAAACTGCCCGAGTTTCTGGTACTGTGGTGCAGCAGCCAGCGCTGACCACGACAGGCAGCCACGGAGCCAAGGTGCCAAGGTGCTGCAGCTGGACTTGAGTCCTTGGCGGCCCCCTCGGCGTCTTCATCACCAAGTCGTGTGATTTCCCACCCAGCACGGCGGCGCTGCGTCCCGCCCGCCTTCTCTCATCCCACCCTTGTCTTAGTGGGAATCCTGAGCGCCTTGGACTGAGGGAAATGGTCCCCTCGCTGCCTCTCAGAGCTGAGTGATCTTCCCCAGCCCCAAACACCGGCTCGTCCTTGCTCCTCAGCCAGCTCTGCCAGGCGTTTCCCATTCCCTTGGTGTGGGGGACGGGCTTTGGGGGTCACAAGCCTGTCCCAGCTGAGTGGGCTCAGCCCCGCAGTGGCCACGGCCACACTCATTTGTCCCTCCGTCCATCTTTTTTCCTTCACCTGGAATTTTCTTTTGCCACCCAAGCACTCCCCACCTTGGGGGCATGGTTGGGGACCCCCCACGGCTGCCCACAGACCTCCAAGCAGAGCCAGGCCCAAAGAGCTGTCTGTTCCCCCACATTTATGACACTCTCCCTGCTTCCCCGTAGCCGGATGGATGGTATTTGTCAGATCATTTTGTTTCTTCCTTGAAGACAGGGTTTAAATCACCCTTCGTGTCCTGCACGGGGCCTCGCCTAGTTCTGGTGAACACGGGCACTCGACATTGCTGAGGAAAGCCACGGACAGGCACGCTGGCAAGGACGCAGCAAGGGCGGGCTCTGTGCCTGCGTGGGCTGGCTTCTCCAGGCAGCTCCCATCCCAAGAGCTTCTCACCGGACCACCGGCCTCTACCATCCCACTGGCCGAAGTAGCTTAAATTATGAGGCAGAGAGTGCCCCAAAGCCAGGAGACGTCCTCCACCAGCCTCCGTGCCTAAGACCAGCCGCCCTCCGCACCTCGCACCTGGACCTCGTCCTCACCCAGCAGCGCCCGCACCCTGCCCCCCTCCCGCACTCCTCGCCAAGTCAAGCTGTCCCGTGTGTCGACTAAGAAATCTCACAGTACTCTTCGGAAAGTTCCCATTTCGTCACACGTTTACTTTGCTATAAGAGACAGAGTCTAAGCTAACCTAGGTTCACAGAAGCCCTCACTCGGAGGACCCGACTTGACAGAGATCACACAAGCCACTAGCAAGATTCACTTAGTTTATCCAAAAGAAGGAAGAGAAAAACAGATTTTTCTCAAAGCTGGAAAAAAAAAAAGTGAGCGTAATGCAAGATAAAATAGTATCCTCATCCCCAGGCCTCAGAGTTTCTGCTGCCAACCGTTGGTTTTAAGAGAAAGGAAGAAATCTCCACGGAGTCCTAGTTACCCAACCCGGGCGCTCAGCGACACGGGAAGATTCTTCTGATAGCAGCTTGCGGTGGCTGGAAAGAGCAGCAACAACCCTTCTAGAATCCTGCCTGGATAAGAAGAGACATCCTCTTTATTTCATCTGTAAAAGGAGTAGTTGAAATTTCCCATTGTAATCTGTT
Source organism: Muscardinus avellanarius (assembly GCF_963383645.1). Lineage (NCBI taxonomy): Eukaryota > Metazoa > Chordata > Mammalia > Rodentia > Gliridae > Muscardinus > Muscardinus avellanarius. The sequence goes on from NC_137802.1 coordinate 61,647,758, forward strand.
TTACCTTGTGACACTGCTGAGGCCTTTATCTTTCTTTTTCCTAATTGTATTTTCTTTTAGGGGTCCTGGGGATGGAACCCAGGGGCATTCTACCTCCGAGATATACCCCAGCCCTATTTTTTATTCTTTATTTTGCAACAGGGTCTCACCGAGTTGCAGAGGGCCTCACTATGTAGCTAAGGCTGGCCCAGATCTGCTGAACCGGGATCCTCCTGTCTCAGCCGTCCAGGTACTGGGATTAAAGCATGCGCCACCACGCCCGGCCCTCTTTTTCCTAATTTTAAATGGTGAATTTCCTCTGCCATTGTAGTCGAGAAAAAAGCCATCCCCGATGAGGGCCGCACAGCCCTCCGCAGAGTTCCTTTGTCTCTTTACTCTCCAGCATGGATTCTTCTCAGACCTCATTAGAATCTGTTTCTAGATTGCAGTACATTTTTAATATTAAAGAAATGCCTTCAACGAAAAGAACAAAATCTGCCCGCTCTTTATTTGACCTTTGTTGGTTTGATGTGTTTTTTTTAAAAAGGACCTGCGCAACAGTTTTATAAAGAATGCACGGAGACATTCCTGAAAGAGCATGCTGGCGAAAATAATAATGAAAAAAAGATTAGACGGCGAAGCCTCTGCTCGGTCTCGCTTAACTCTTCCTCTCCCCGGCGCGGTCTCTGAAGGCGACATCAGTTCTGTCTAAAGCAGAGAAACAAGGCACCTGCCTTTATGAAAGATTCTTTCTCCTAACTGTATCTAATGGAAATCGTACTTTCACAGACGTCTGCACAGATGGAGTCAAGTTAGTATTCATTACCAGTGTATCTGATTCATAAAGAACGCAGACCCCAGCCTCTTTTCGAAGATAGAAGGGGAACCGGGAACTGACTGCCATGTCTCCATCTCACCTCGAGCGGTGGTCAAGGGAGCCCAGAGGCACGGGGATGACGGGGACGGTGGTGTACTTCCTGCCCACTCCAGCCCACGCAGGGCGAAGATGCCCCTCTGTCGGCAAAAACAATCCATATACTGTTTTTAGACTTCAAAGAAATAATGATTTAATCTTATTTACTTCTTAAATAGCATTGATCTCCGGTTAAACACAGAGCTTAGCCTCAGGAAACCCGCAGTCTAATAAGAGAAAGCAGTACACAAACCAATGATAAAGTATTATGTGATAATTAAGTAAAAGCAGAGGCTTTAGGGTAAGGAAGGCCTAGATACGGGTCCTTGCTCAGATGGTAAACAGCTATATATGACTCTGGATAAGACAGTGACTCCTCCAAACCTATTTCTTCTTATGTAAAGAGATATAAAAAGCCGGGCGTGGTGGCGCACGCTTATAATCCCAGCATTCGGGAGGCTGAGACCGGAGGATCGCGGTTCTCAGACAGCCTCGGCTACTTAGTGAGGCCCTCTGCAACTCAGTGAGACCCAGTTTCAAAATAAAGAATAAAAAATAGGACAGGAGGTGTAGCTCGGAGGTCGAATGCCCCTGGGTTCCCTCCCCAGACCTGCAAAAAAAAAAAAAAAAAAAGAGAGAGACATAAAAGAATGTGTGGGATGATGTATGCAAAAATGTTCGGTATAACCCTAACCCTAACCCACAGAGCGCATCAAGTCAGGGCGGTGGTCATCATCACAGCAGTAGTAACTGTTAGGTGCACAAAATACCTAGCCAGGCATCTGAGTGAGAGTGTGGTGACCTTGACTACTGCCTTGGGGAGCTGCCCTGCACAGTGAGCTACTCGAGGACGGAGGACGGTTCTCCAGCTGCTGGGGAGGAAGAAAAGGCAGAGAGGGGACACAGTGGTACAGGCAGAGGCACAGACTGCAAGAGGGTGTGAGACTTTGGGAGGAGATGCCAAGTCGTTCCTGGAGTGCAAGGTCTGGAAGGCTCAGATCACCCCGAGGTGGTTCTCAGATGATCTGTACAAAGGAGGCTGTCTTCAACCTGTAGGTAGAAGGACCCGGTGAAGTGGTCTTATACGGGAACGGTGGGGTGACAGGTCTGCCTTTCAGAGACAAAGATGGCTGTGTGGAGATCAGCTAAAGAAGCAGGACCCATGTAATGGAAATCAGAACAGATCCATCTCCACTCACAAACTTGGACACTCCTGTTATTCTTCAGAATAATACCCAGATGCCTTGAGCTGACCTTGAGCTGACCTTGCTGTGTCTCATTCAACCCCCCCCCCTCACTCACAACCTCTATTCACACCCAGGAGGGGCAGTCCCTACACCACAGACCCCACCCCACCTCCAGGCTCCCCGGCCCCGCCCTCCACCAGCAATTTCTTCTCCCTCCCCTGCACCCAGAAAGTCCCTGCGAATGAATTCTTCTGCCTACACACTACGTCTCGTTACCTCTAGGAGAATCTCCATCGTCCCACCGACAAGTTACAGATGTGTCCCGTTCCCTTCTGTGGCTCCGTTCATGGCAGTTCTGTATTAATGTGGCTCGTTTTTTTTTTTTTTTTATATCTCATGTAAAAAAAAAAAAGTGTGGGCTTGTGTTTTCTTTCAGAAAAAAAACTAAACAAAGTCTTTTAATAACATCACACTCCCTGACTTTTAAATGAATGAACGCCCTTTTCTCTGCGCTGTGCGAAGGTGGACGATCCGTGGATTTGGTCAGTGACTGTTGACGGTGACCTTTTGGAAGTCTCTGCTGGGAGGTGGTGGGGTCTCTGTTCCCCTTAGCTGGGAGGTAAGGGGATTCACATACAAAGTCCTCATTAGGGCTAATTGGCCCTGCTCATGTAAATCCTGGGAGTGTCGGGGATACAATGACCACCTTTGTATTCCTATTTTGTGTGTTGTGTAGAATGCCATTCTTGACAACATGCGCCTTCTCAAACATGAGATAATTGGTCCTTGGAGGGAGAGGTTTAACTTATTTCTAATTGTCAAGAGTTTAAATACGCAGAAAAGGAAGCAGTCGTGGCTTGCCTTTTATGAACATGCCCTCAGACCAGGTCAGAAATCTGTGACTGAATCAGATATTTTGAATGATCATTGACTGAAGATTAGACATGGGCCTTTTATTGTCAGTTTTGCTTTAAGAATGGAAGTAATATATCGATCAAAAAATCCCGGGCGTGGTGGCGCACGCTTGTAATCCCAGCATTCGGGAGGCTGAGACCAGAGGATCGCGGTTCACAGACAGCCTCAGCTACTTAGTGAGGCCCTCTGCAACTCAGTGAGACCCGTTTTCAAAATAAAGAATAAAAAATAGGGCAGGAGGTGTAGCTCAGAGGTCGAATGCCCCTGGTTCCACCCCTAGACCTGAAAAAAAAAAAATCCCACCTAAGCCAGGCGTGGTGACGCACGCTTGTAATCCCCGCGCTTGGGAGGTGGAGACAAAAGGATTGTGCAAGTTCAAAGCCAGCCTCGCTGGCTTAAGAGACCCTGTTTCCAAATAAAAATATAAAACAGGTCTGGGAGTATAGCCCAGAGGTAGAAGGGTTTCCAGGAACCCCAGTACCACAAAAAAAAAAAAAAAATCCCATCTTAAATTCCCTTTCTTATAGCATTGCTGCTCACCCAGATCTCTTAGGATAATACGCTAGAAGGTTCTAGCGTATAGTGTTCTAGATAATATCTAGAAGGTTCTCTGCCCTCTGTGGCAGTGACATTGGAAGCGAATGGTAGCCGTCATCTGGTCTTCTCGCTCCATCCCTTGCCCTGTAGACTCACCTCACCTCTCTGCCATCCCAGATCTTTCAGGGTGGAGAATGGAGGTTTGGGATTTCCACTGATGGGAACTACCTTTTCAGGATCTACCCAACCAAAAGCAGACTCATCACTCTCATTGTCCACAGAAGAGATGCTCACCCTGCCCCTCCCGCAGCCTTCCATCTTCTCCAAACCCTTCCAGAGAAGCACCTGGCAAAACTGAGAAGGTCATACGAGTGCCTCAACCTGCCTCAGTTTCTCATTCTGTGCCGCAAAGCTGCTGGGTGGAGGGTGGTCCTTTAAGAACCAGGTCAGCCCTCCTTGAAAGGAGCTGTTCATGCCGTGTGTCCACCTAAGTAAAGAAGACACAACGGGAGTGGTAGTCATAGAGAGAGCATTAGAAATGAGAACACGAAGGTTCTCATTTAATTCTAGCCAGAAGGGCGCTGGCGCTCAGTTTCGGGAGAGAAGTATGAGTCGTGCACTCACAGCCCGATAGACGGCCTGGCAGCGCGTGCCGAGAAGCAGCCTGGGAGGAAACGGCGTGGATGCGACCCGCTCATCCTTCGGGGATGCCACGGTCCTTTTGATGTTGGCAGCACTGTAGGCCTAGCGTTTGCTCCGACTTCTCAGCTTTGAAGCGGCCTACTTATTAATAGGCAGGGCGCTGATTAAGAAGTGCAGGGCCATGACCACGGAATCTGCCCTGAGTGTTGAGGGAAGGCTTTGGTGACTAATGTACTCAGGACTTTCTCAAGATCCCGTCATTCTAAGACAAAGAGCGGCACCACCGGCAGTCATAAGCTCGGAGGTTTGGATTCATTGATTCATCAGCAAACACTGTCCAGCTGCTGGCAGAACTGACCAGACTGCACAGCTCACAGTCCACGTGAGGGTCAGCCAAGTTTCTGTAAAGGACCAAACAAAATGTTTTAGGGTTTGCAAGCCTTGGGGCCTCCGTCCAAACTACTTAATGTTGCCTTTATCAGACAAAAACAGCCATAGACAATTGAGCATGAATGTGTTCCTGTAAAACTTAATTTATGAGAAGAGGTGGTCAGCCAGGTTTGACCTGCAGGCCAAAGTTTGCAGACCCCTGGTCTAATGGTCATATCTCTCATGAATGCCAGTGAACGTTTCACTTATCCTACGTTGCTTCAGTTCAGACAGTTTGGATCACAAGTGACAGAAAATTCAACCCTGGCTGAAAAATTTCAGGACATGGCTAACTTCAGGTACAGTCTGATAAAAGGTCCAGTTTCTCCCTTTCCAGAATGCCGTTCCCGGGGGAGAGGTCCAGTGGGCCGGAGCCTGTCTCTGGTGCTCAGAGACTCTGGGCACCCATCTTGGATCCTACACCCAGGTCCTACGCAGTCATCGGGGATGTGTTGTGACAGTAACTGAGACCCTTGTCACACGCCACCCGAGCGCCAAGGAGGGGTGGAGTCCAGGGTCCAGAAGACCAAAGAGTGAACGCCAGCGTGAACGCCAAGGTGCGCTGCTAAGTGATGACCCCAAGTTGTGCACCTGTGAAACGCCGCACGAGCACCTCCTGCGGCCACTTGCTACAGGAGCTTCATAAGGCTCCGGCTCTTCATCTTTATCCAGGAAGGGAAGTGTTCCCCACAGACTTCCACAGCTTCAGTCCGCCCTTGATCATTGCACGTCCAGCCTCGGTACTGACCGGCGGTTGAGCCTTAGGTTCCTGGGCAGACGTGGGCAGTTTGTTCTTGGCTTTCTGGTCTCGAGCGTCTTACCCTTGCCCACCTTTTCTGTGGTGGTTATTCCTGAGAAGTAGACTCACAGGCCTTCGTTTTCTTTTTGGTGTCCGGGAATCTGCTGAGCTACCCGAAGCTGACTTTAGACCATCTAACCCCAATTAAAGCGCTAGATTCAAACCATGCTCTTTCTCAAGCCTTCGTTTCCTCTATGGACCAGAGCACTGTCCCCTCTTCCTGAAAATGTAACCTTGCCCAGACACTGGTCCTCGGCACCCTCCAAACCATCATAGTCACAGTGGCTGATCAGCGAGCTGCAGGGCCCTGGGCCCTCGGCCGTGAGCTCTGCTCCCTCATGGTGGGAGCCATGAGCATGGAAGAGAGGACCCCACCAACTGCGCACTCAGCTGAGGATGCCAAACCAGGCGTGGCGGCACACGCTGGTAATCCCAGTACTTGGGAGGCTGAGACAGGAGGATCGCGGTTCACAGCCAGCCTCAGCTACTTAGTGAGGCCCTGTTTGAAAATAAAGAATAAAAAATAGGGCTGGGGTGTAGCCTGGAGGTAAAATTCCCCTTGGTTCAATCCCCAGCACCACAAAATAAAAAGGGACACAAGATAGAATCAAGAACCATCAGATGCAGCCAGGCATGGCAGTACAGATTATACATCTGTAATCTCAGTACTTGGGAGCCTAGAACAAGAGGATCGCAGGTTTGGGGCCAGCTCCTGCAATTCAGTACGACCCTATTTCCAAATAAAAATAAAATAGAGCTGAGGGTGTAACTCATACATAGAACACCCTTGCGTTCAATCCCCAGTGCCATACACACACACAAAAGAATGACAGAAAGAAAGAATCATAAGATAAAACTATATGGAAGAGAGAGGAATTAATATTTTAAAGATTGTTAAGGAAATCATGGTTACTTTACATTTCTGCTCATAGTTGAGACTGAAGCCATGGGAGCCAGGCGGCCGCGCCAGCCAGCGCCTTCTCACGGTGGCTCTTCCTTGGTGGTTGCTGTGGCAACACGGCATACCTTAACCCCAGGAAAGATGACATTTCTTAGAAGGCAGTGCTTTTTTTTTTTTCCAGCCACATGGCACTTTTTTTTTTTTTTTTGCATCCTATTTTACTACGATGTCTTTCATTTTTATTCTTCAAACCAGAAAGTTGGACATATACACCATACAGACTCAACTCCCCTCATGCACCAAAGCCAAAACTTCCTGCTACACAGAGGCCGGTCCCTCGGAGACTCCCTCCACATTGCTGTTTGCATTAACACCCTGTCCCTCTGAGCACACCCGCTGCTCCGGTCCACCTCTCCCTGCCTCCACCCTCTCCGGAAACCCAGACTCCTCTGGCCTCTGCTTGCTCCAGGCCAGCAGTTACTACAGCGCCCGCCCACCCCGCCTTCCGGTACAGTGCTGCTGTGTGCCAGGGTCACCTCTTCCCACCTGCTGCCCCGCGACATCCTCACCCCTCGAACTCTGCTCGATTTAGGACATGCAGCTCAACGGGTATTAGGATAGCTCAGTCCTTAGTAAGCCAGTCTACAGTGAGTAGAAGTATCTGTGAATTTCTCTTAACCCATATATACATATATATATATATATATATATATATATATATATATATATATATATGTTATGTGGAGGGGGGTCTGGGGATGGAACACAGGGGCATTCTACCTCTGCTACACCCCCTGCCCTATTTTTTATTATTTATTTTGAAACCGGGTCTCACTGAGTTGCAGAGGGCCTCACTAAGCAGCTGAGGCTGTCCGTGAACCGTGATCCTCCAGGTCTCAGCCTCCCGAATGCTGAGATTACAAGCGTGCGCCACCACACCCAGCTTATATTTATATATTAATATATTAGTTATAATAATTATTAATAAATTTAATAGCTTGCATATTATATCTCAATATAATATACTTATTATAATATATATTGTTTTGCAGAACTAGGGATTGAACCCAGGGGCCTTCTACCTCTGAGCTACACCCCCAGCCCTATTTTTTAATCTTTATTTTGAAACAGGGTCTCACTAAGTTGTGGAGGGCCTCACTAAGTAGCTGAGGCTGTCCACAAACCCGAGATCCTCCTGTCTCAGCCTCCCAGGTACTGGGGTTACAAGCGTGCACCATCATGCCTGGCTTTTCCTTAGCCCATATATTTCTAATTGGTAGGAATCCAGAAATTGTAGAGAGTTTTGGGCTGAGAGAATTACTTCCCTTAAATCCAGTCCTTTAGCAGAGAGTAATGGTTCCCCAGCAGTGGGCAGGGATCTATAAGAATCTGTACTCATGCTTCTGTGGACTGAGCGCTCAGGTTCACCCCAAAAAGAAAACTTCATAAGCTGAGCCTAATCCCCAGGGTGCTGGTATTTGGAGGTGGGGCCTTTGGGAGGTAATTAGGTTCAGAGGAGGTCAAGAGGGTGAGGCCCCATAATAGGATTAGTGCCCTCCTGAGAAGAAGGGGCCAGAGTGCACACGCCAGGGGAAGGCCACGTGAGAACGCAGCCCATGCCTGGCCATGCTGGCGCCCTGAGCCCAGACCTGCACCTCCAGAATTGTGGGACATAAATATTAGTACACACATACATGCGTACACACACACACACACACACACACACACACACACACACACACACAATCTATGACACCTGTTATAGCAGGTCAGACTAGCTGAGACACATACCAACACATAGCCTGGTAAATAGGTACTGCTGTTTCAGATGTATCTATGTATGGTCATTTTTTTTCTAATTATGGAACACAAATTCATTTAAAATCATTTCTCAATTTTTAGAAGGTTTTCATCATTATGTATGTTCTCAGTCACTAGATACTGAAAAATACAAAAAGTGGTTTAAATGGAGTCCTCAAATTAGAGTGTTGCAAATAATTAGAAATGACCCAAAAAATGTGTAATGACACAGGACTGGCTATATGCAATCATATGTATGAATATATATGGATGAAATTGTATATGTGAATATATACATATATTTCATAATATAGATATATGACAATATAAAAATGTCAAAAATCACCATTAAGTTATGGTAATGAACATTTACTATTGCAACTTTTGTAAAGCACAATACACGTTTTAAGTCATCTAAGCTTCACAAGAGCCTGGAGAAGTCCTAACCCCATCCTCCTGCCAAGGAAGGAGAGGTGCGGCTCGGGGCACACAGGTCAGGGCACTGCCCAGCTCCGTCCACATGCGCCAACAGCCGCTGCTCTTTCCAATACTGTTCCGTGTCATGGTTCCCTACCCTTTGCTACTGGATGGCTCTACTGGGTTGTATTATGAGGAGCACTCCCTGCTTCAAACATTCAACAATGATGAAATATCAAGAGAACACGAACAAGAAAAGCATCACGTGCCGGCAAAGCAAGCTGGGCCCCTCGGTGGCCCCGCAGCAGCATGGAGCCCCAGCGTGGTGAGCGAGGGCGGCTGAGGCCCTGTGGCTGAGCCCCGCGGCTGTCCCAGGGCAGCTGGGACCGGGCTTTCGAGTTGCTCCTGGCAGCAGTGTGGCAGGAACCTGGACCGTGGCTGGAGGCGGGCTGCACAGGCCTGGTTCCTGGTGAGGGCGGCTGTTGCCCACCCACCAGGGCTATGGCTCGCCTTGCCCCTGCACCCGCCTCCCAGGGCCTGGACACGCTCTCTCTGCTGGCTACCCAGAGCCTCCACGCCTCCCGGACATGGCCCCAAAGTAGCCTCCAGTATCTAGAGGTCACGAGGGATGTGGTGGAAAAACCCCCGGAGACAAGAATCAGAACATCTAGAAAGGCTGTGTGTGAGAAGAAGCACAGGCTTTCGGCCAGGGGGTTGAAAGAAAGCGTGTCTAGAGCTTGGGAGGCCAGGCAACTTTGGCGACAGGAGGTGAGAGATGAGGGGCCTGGCGGTGCAGGGCCCCAAGGGCCTCAGACACAAGGACGACTTTGATTTTGAAGGTGAAGTAAACTCCGTTTAAAAAACTGAGCCAACATACCAATACTGCAGCCATCCAAGTTCAAGATGAGAGGTGGCCCTGATGGGGAAATGGAGAAAGCTTTAAAAATAACATGAAGTCACTGGAGTGGCACACGCCTTTAATCCAGTATTTGGGAGGCTGAGACAGGAGGAACGCAGGTTCAAAGCCAGCCTCAGCAATTTAGCGAGGCCCTCAGTAACTTAGCAAGATACTGGTTCAAAAGAAAAAATTTATTTATTTATTTATTTATTTATTTATGTGTGTGTGTGTGTGTGTGTGTGTGTGGTACTAGGGATGGAACCTAGGGGCTTTCTACCCCCCGGGCTACACTCCCAGACCTATTTTATATTTTATTTGGAAACAAGGTCTCACTAAGTAGCTGAGGTTGGCTTCAAACCTGCGCAATCCTCCCATCTCAGCCTCCCAAGTGCTGGGATTACAAGCGTGCACCACCACACCCGGTGAAATAAAATTTTGTAGCCGGGCGTGGTGGCACACGCTTATAATCCCCGCACTTGGGAGGCAGAGACAGGAGGATCGCGCAGGTTCGAAGCCAGCCGCGCGTGCTGGCTTAGGAGACCCTGTTTCCAAAAATAAAAAATATAAAAATAGGTCTGGGAGTGTAGCCCAGAGGTGGAAGGGCTTCCAGGAACCCCAGTACCACCACCAAAAAAAAAAAAAAAATTTGTAAAGGGCTGGGACTATACCTCAGAAGGACCCCTGGGTTCAATCTCCAAGAACAAATAGAAAAAGAAACAATTAAAAAAGATAGTATGAGTAGAATTCTTACTCAGTTCTTACTCAGTTCTCTATTTTCCTCTAATGAACTGACCCCCAAAGGGCTTATTGGACTTTGTAAAGTAATATTACGCACACTCGTATTCCTAGACTGTTTTACCCTTGTCTCGGAATGTGATAACAAATGACCAAACAGAGACGGGGTGAGGACAGCCGCAGTACAGGCCCCGGAGACTCAGTGGCCGGCCTCCCCTGGGGGTCACTGGAACCTAACATTGGAGACAGTCCTTTGTACAAACCTTCATGATTAAACCCAGGAGCATTCTACCTCACAGCTATACCCCTAGCCCTGTTGTTTTTTTTAATTATTATTGTTCAAAAAAAGGGTCTTGCCAAGTTGTTGAGGGCCTCACTAAGTAGCCGAGGCGGGCTGTGAACCTGAAATCCTCCTGCCTTGGCCTCCCAAGTCCTTGTATTGCAGGCATGTGCCACTACGCCCAGATCACGCTGCCTTAACTTTTTATTTTATTATTCAGCAGAAGGTGGACATATTTTGACCTAGTTTTGACATATTGACAAAGTGATCGTGTTTTTCAAATAGAAGCATCATTAAATATGTCTTAGCTCTCCCTTCTATAATTTTAATAAACTTAGAGATTTTGAAGGCTCACTTTTTCCAACTCTTTGAATTTTATCTCCAGAACCCTCTGGGCTCCAGTTAGGTTCTGTGCCCATCCTACTCTCTGACTTATGCAAATGGGTATTTGTCTGATTATATGAGAGAGAAGTCCGACTTGGTTGCCATAGTTCCTGTTAGGGATGCTCTCTGTCTTCACAGCCCACTTCACAGTTAAAGAGCTCTCCCAGAGCCCGGTCTTAGAGGGAATGGCAGGCAGGCCGCCGAGTGGGGCTGAGCCAGCCATCTCTGGTCACAGGGCCTTGAGCTATCAATGCCCCGTTTCCCCTCAGCCTCCATGGGCCTTGATTCAAGACAGCAGTGTGGTTTGTTACGATGTCCTACGTTTCCAAATTTGATTTTGCTAAGGAGCAAGGTAAAGCGAAGTGGAGAGAGAGCTCATCACGGTGGAAGAGGGAAGCTGGAGTCTGACTGGGTGTATGCACCTGAGGAATGTGGATGAGCAGACAGTGCTTTTCCAGGGGGTGAGAGAAGCTAACAGGATGGCAATTAGCCACGGCGATGGTCCTGGAAATTCCTTCCGGGAGTCCCTAGGCCAAAACAGCCTTTGAATAATTGTGTGTTTGATAGATACCACACGTTGGTAAAATAGGATACTGTATGCTAATAAAATGTAATGTTAAAGTCTAATAATAAAATGGATGTATAACAGCTGGGCATGGTTTTGCATGCCTATAATCTCAGTACTTGGGATTACAGTCCTCCCAAGACAGGAGGACCAAAGGACATCCTCAGCAGTTGAATGAGACCGTCAGCAACTCAGCAAGACCCTGTTTCAAAATAGAAAATAAAAATGGCTGAGGGTGTAGCTCAAACGTAGAATTTCCCTGGATCCAACCCCCAGTGTTCCCCTCCCCTCCAAAAAAAAAAAAAAAGATATATAGCAACAGATGCATGTTCATCAAACCCTTCGCTTACTCAGAGTTTCCCAAAGTGGGTGATACTGTTCCCTCCACACCCTGCCCCCGACACTGGAATCAAATGCAGACACATTAAGGAAGTAAAATCATCACTGCACCCTTCTGTTTTGTTTTGTTTTGTTTCACTTAAAGGAGGCAGGCTTCCAGGGGGAACACTGAGGAAATTTTTCTCCAGAAACGGGATGATGAGTTAAGAGAACCTCCAGCTTAGGCCATCCCACCCTGTCTCACTCCGCAGTCTGTTGTGAGGCCAGGTTGCCCAGGAGTCAGCTCTGGGCATGTGAGGAGGAGAGCGCTTTGCGTAGCAGTGAAGTTTGCAGTGAGTCTGTGATTGGAGGCTGTCGCCCCCTCGTTACTTCCCTCCAAACACCCCAGGTCAGAGGGTGGAACAATAGTAGCAGGAATCGAGAGTGACGCCAAGGGACATAAGCTAATTCTTTCCTTCCGTTTTGATCTTTGTGCCATGCAAATTTAGATATATCCTTCACTGGTTTGTCTTTAACTTGCATGATTAGTTAGGGGAATTAGTGAAAAATTTCTTGGCTTTATAGGTGCATCACATTTATATAGATTTTAAAAAAATGGTCTCATATTTAAACCCTTACTAAGTTAGAATGTAAAGCAGTGGGCAAGTATAGGGAATACGCTACAGTCAGCTGTTGTCATGTATGATAGGTCGGGTCCCCCCACCCCCAACGTGACCCCCTCAGCAGGGACAGAAGGCGGAACCCTGGAAGCCAGAAGCGGAGATATCATGAGACTCCAGGTGTCATGAGATTCCAAACATCGCGAGACAAGACTCCAGAGTCGCGAGACTACAGATGTCAGGAGAGAATCAGCATTCCTATAAAACATCAGTGGTCTGCCAAGTGACTCAGCTGGTTGATCAGGACTATGCGCAACTCTTCAGATGTGTGGCCCGTCAGGCTGACTCCCCGGAGGGTGCCGGGTCATGTCAGAATAAAGCAGTGGTCTCTGATAACCCGGTTGTTTTTGCCTCCCTCCTAATCGTCCTAACTCTATTTTTAACATTACAATGTAATTTAAAAAAAGATTGATGACCAGCTGGTGTCTGGAGGGATGGAGCTATACATCCCGCCATCCCCTGTTATGTTTGGGGAGAGCACACTAGTGTGTGCTGCACAGAGCTGTCCTGGCTGGCTTTTTCTTTGGGTGAGGAAGAAACATTTTGACATTTGAAAGGATTAGTTAAGAAACTATAGATCATAGTGGATAATAATATGTGCTTAAAAAATCACACTACCTCCAGGCATGGTGGCACATACCTGTAATCCCAGTACTCGGGAGGCTAAGACAGGAGGATCCCAGATTTGAGGTCAGCCTTGGCAACATAGCAAGACTCAGCAATGTAATGAGACCTTGTGTCAAAAAATAAAATACAAATAAAAAGGTCCAGGGGTGTCACTCAGAGGTAGAATTCCCCTGGGTTCAGTCCAAGTACCACACACACACAAAAAAAGAAATCATGCCACCCCTGAGTTCAAACTGTGGCCTTACCTCTCCATGCTTACCTCATTGGGTCCTCAGAAGGACCAAATTCATATAAAACACTTAGGATTATATCTGGCATAGAAAGCACTCAATAAACATTAGTAACCTCATAAATAGAATAAAAACACGTTGGTTAAAGTTTTCCATGACTTTATTAAAGTAACAAGATTCTGCTTGATAGATTGATTTTTTGGATTCAGGATTTGGCCTTAAGAATTCAGAGTAGTCATATTTCCCTGATTAGAAGCCTCACTCGTAGGTGAAGTGATTTCACATTTTCCAGGATCTCATTCTGAGTTCCCTCAGATTCACTGAAATCATAAAAACAAAGAATAAAGTAGTAGACAGGAAGTAAAAATGCATGAGTCCTCAGCAAAAGTTGGAAGATGTAGCATGCTAAATTTAAAAAATGATGGTGGGGAGAGTGGTGAAGAAGAGCAGCCTTGTCACAGAATTTCCTACCATCCCTGGCCTGGCCTCCTGCTGGAGGAAGATATGAAGAGGAGGCGGCGGAAGAGTTAGGAGAAGCCGGGAGCACGAACCAAGAGGCTTAAATGCAAGGCCGTGACCTCTGCAGCACTTGAAAACAGAGGCAGATGGGCCCTCGGAGCAAGTGAAGTGACAGATTGGGTGGAATGGCACCGGAGACGGCACCACCAAATCATAGCTGTGGCGGGGCCCAGCTTACTCCCCACCCAACACGCAGCAAATAGCTGGTTTCATTCAAAAATGAGGTGTGTTGTGTGTGTGTGTTTTTTTTAAGAATAAAGAACTAGTGTAAGGCCTTCGCTAAATTAAAAGAGAAAAAAAGGAAGGCATGTAAGCAAGTACCAAATAAAGCAATCTATCAAATGGAAAACTGCTCAAGAAACAGGGGAAGGTAAGACAAATGACAGTTCTTTATGAAAAAAATTCTCTACAGTGTCAAAGTATTTACAAACACACATATCTATGTTTCTATTGCAAGGAAACTGGTGGGTTATAGAAAGGAAAAGAAAAGAGAAGGAAGGGAGGGAGGAAGAAAGGAAGGAAGGAAGGAAGGAAGGAAGGAAGGAAGGAAGGAAGGGCTACATGTAAAAGATGATATTAGTCAACAGATGAGATGAAAAATGATCTCTCAGAGCTTAAGAAAAATGGTAGACAAAAGCAAAAGATGATAGTGATAAAAACCACATTACAAGAAATAAAAATAGAAAAATCCTATCTGAAAGAATCCAAGGAGCGATGGAATCAGACCAAAGTAAATTACACAACATGAAATGAAAACATAACATATGTGTAAAATAATAAGAAAGCAGAAGTAATCACTGAGAGAATTGTAATTATGGGAGATCTTCAAAGAAGAGTCAGCATATGCAAAACCTGTATACCTGAAGATGAGAACAAACAGTACACTAAGTATTCAAATAATAGAATACAGACAGTTCTTCCAATCAGAAGTTTCTATTCAAACAGTGGAGTCTAAAAATAGGAAAGGCATACACAATGTCTCAGAAAATTTGATTCCAAATAATTAATACCAAACATTCCCCAGTAAGGTTACTGAAGTGAAGCAAAAGAAAATTATGTGGGCATTTAAGCAGAAAAAGAAAATCACATTCAACATGGAAAAAAATCAGCCTTGCCTCAGACTGTATAACCATATGCAATGTCAGAAAACACTGGAGAAATATCTTCAAAGGTCTGAGAGAAAAAGAAGTGAGATTGATTTTTTTTATACCCAGTCACGTTGTCTTTCAGACATACAGGCCCTGGGCAGAAATTCCTAACAGACAAGGATATAAGGAATAGAGTATGCATGAGTCTGGAAACTGTTTTAGTTTTTGTTTGGGTACTAGGGATTCAACCCAGTGATACTCTCCCAATAAGCTAAACCCTCAGGCCTTTTTACTTCTTAGTTTGAGACAAAACCTCACAAAATTGCTGAGGCTAGCCTCAAACCTTCGAACTTCCTGTTTCAATCTTTTAAGTACTGAGATTATAGGCATACGCCACCATGCCCAGCTCTGAGTCTATTTTCAAAGAGCAAGAGAATCCACATACACCTGTAATCCCAGTACTTGGGTGGCTGAGACAGGAGGATCACAGGTTCAAGGCCAGTCCCAGAAACTTGGCGAGTTACCCTGGTGTGTAGCTCATAGGTAGAATGTCCCCTGGGTTCAATTCCCAGTACAGAGAGAGAGAGAGAGAGAGAGAGAGAGAGAGAGAGAGAGAGAGAGAGAGCAGGAGCTCAAAATTGCAGATCCAGTTTCCAATTATTATTGACTAATAAGGAGGAAAATGTCATATGAAGCCTTGATAAATGTTGGCCCAAAGTCTGGCTTATAAAGTGTTTTGCTTTGAATTTGCCTTTCATTTGAATTGGCTAGTAGATGTAGCTTTTGGAAGGAAGTCCAAGAAGAGAAGGTGAGAGAGATCAACAGATAGGAGAAACAACAGAGATTTCATCAACAAAGCCTTGACATCAGTGGGAGAGATCATTTCTCATTATTTCCTTTTCTATTTAGATATAATGCAGAAAATTATAGCATATCTCAAAAAAAGCCCTTTGCCAAAAATTGGAAAATCCATAGCTTAGAACACTTTCCACGGGATTTTAGTAATGAAATTAATTACGAAGATGGATTCCTTTTCTCTTTCAATTTTGTGTAAGAAAAACTGAGACTTAAAAAACTAATTTTTTTCCAAGTGTGGTGGCATACACCTATAATCTCAGTTCTTGGGAGGCTGAGACAAGAGGGTCACATGTTCGAGGCCAGCCTCAGCAACTTAGCAAAATTCTCAGCTAAATCTTAGTGAGACTTTGTTTTATGTTTTATTTTAAAAAGGCTGGAATGTAACTTATAGTCATAAACGCACATGCACACATGAGCACGCGTGCACGCGCGCGCGTGCGTGCGCGCGCACACACACACACACACACACAGTAACTTTATTTTTGCAGTACTGGGATGAAACCCAGTGCAGTGCCATTCTACCTCCAAGCTATACCCCCAGCCCTATATTTTATTCTTTATTTTGATATAAGTTCTCACTAAATTGCAAAGAGCTTCATAAGTAGCTGAGGCTGTCTGTGAACCGTGATCCTCCTGACTCAGCCTCCCAAGTACAGGGATTGCCTGTTTCAAAATAAAGAATAATAAAAATAAAAAAACAGGCGGGGTGGCACATGCTTGAGGCAGGAAGGATTGAGCAGGTTCAAAGCCAGCCTCAGCTACTTAGTGAGACCCTGTTTTCAAATAAAATATAAAATAGGTCTGAGAGTATAGCCCGGAGGTAGAAAAGCCCCTGGGTTCCACCCCCAGTACCACAAATAATAATAATAATAATAATAATAATAATAATAATAATAGAATTTTAAAAAATAGGGCAGGGGGTGTAGCTTGGAGGTTGAATGCCCCTGGGTTCCATCCCCAGATCTGCAAAAAATAGAAGTAGTTAATTCTATGACATTTCAGACTAAGAGGAAGGGCGCTCAGAGCAACTGCCGTCACCACCACGCTTTCTCTCTCCCAGTTATGTGGCGCCTGCGCTCATCTTCATCCAGAGGCTTCGCTCCCGCCGCCCTCACTCACCTCTTTAGCTTTTAGAGACGGGATTCAGGAGGCAGGAGACCTAGGAGCCAGGGAAGCTCCCCATGGCCGCCCGTCTGTCCACCTGGGTAGAGGAGGCTTGAGACACGCTGTGCAGATTCTCCGTCAATCACATCTTCATGACCAGATGAATCATAGGTACCTGCCGGGGCTGGAGCCAAGCAAAGGCAGGCCAGGAGCCCAGGGCCCGAGTTCACGTTGGACGGAGGGAGGGCCAAGCGTAGGAGTGTGCCCCACGCAAGAGGGGAGAGGAGGAGACCGACCGGAGGATGTTACTTAATGATATGCCCAGAGTTGTGCTAACCTCTGGCAATTTAAAGATGGAGCCAGGCATGGTGGCACACGCTTGTAATCCCCGCGCTTGGGAGGCTGAGACAGGGGGGTCGCATGGGTTTGAAGCCAGCCTCAGCTACTTAGTGAGGCTCTCAGCAACTTAGCGAGGCCCTGTTTCCAAATAAAACATTAAAAAGTAGGTCTGGCGGTCTATCCTGGGGATAGAAAGCCCCCCGAGTTCCATCCCCAGCACCACAAAATATTAATTAATAAAAATAATAAAATAATATAAATAATATAAATATAAAATAATAAAAAATATAAATAATAAAATAATAAAAAAAGATCGACAGTTGTGTCAACTTTTAGAATTTTAAGGAAATAATGTGGTGTTGCCAGAACCACCCTCTCTCCCAGAGTCACAAGGTCAAGCTGGGTAGTTTGCAGTTTGTGTTAACTCTTTATTTCCTCCTTATTGTCTTATGTCTGCCAATGTATAGCAAACTTATCTGTGTGATGAATAGGTGGTATTCTGAAATTTCTTTCTTTGTGTGTGTGGAACTAGGGATGGAATGCAGGGGCCTTCTACCTTCGGATATACCTCCAGACTCATTTTTTATTTTTTATTTATTTTATTTTATTTTATTTTATTTTATTTTAGTACTGGGGATGGAACCCAGGGGCATTCAACCTCTGAGCTATAGCCCCTGCCCTATTTTTTATTCTTTATTTTGAAACAGGGTCTCACTGAGTTGCAAAGGCCTCACTAAGTAGCTGAGGCTGTCCTCAAACCATGATCCTCCTGTCTCAGCCTCCCAAATACTGGGATTACAGGCATGTGCCACCACGCCCAGCCTAGTTTTTTTGTTTTGTTTTGCTTTGTTTTTTTGTTGTTGCTTTTTTGTTTTGTTTTGTTTGTTTGTTTGGTGGTACTGGGGTTCCTGAAAACCCTTCTACCTCCGGGCTACACTCCCAGACCTACTTTTGTTATTTGGAAACAGGGCCTCTTAAGCCAGCAAGGCTGGCTTCAAACCTACGCGATCTTCCTGTCTCCGCCTCCCAAGCGCGGGGATTACAAGCGTGCGCCACCACGCCCGGCCTAGTTTTTATTTTTAAACAGTGTGTCACTTAGTTGCAGAGAACCTACATTGCTGAGGCTCGCTGCAAACTTGTGATCCTCCCTATCTCAGCCTCCCAAGTACTGGGATTATGAGCATGTGCCACGGTGCCCGGCTTTAATCTGGAATTTCTTAAATCCAAAATACTCACTTCTGTAGAAAAAAAAAAAAAAGACAACTTTTGCTCGTTTCTATTTCAGATAACCTACATACGACAAGAATATGAGACAAAATTCAAAGGGCTGATGCCAGCGTCTCTACGGCAAGAACTTGAAGACACCATTTCCTCCCTAAAATCCCAGGTAGGTGGAAGAACCCTGCGCGTTCCAAGGGTCTGAGCGTGTGCGTGCCCTCAAGATAAGGTTGGAAGTCCATCTGATTCTGAATTCTTACCAGGAATCAACGTGGTTTCCTAGCAGAACCCACCGCCCAGGATGAGTTAGTTTTGTTTTATTTTTCTTCTTGAAATGGAAAAGTCCAGTCATGGCAACTTTGTTCCTTTGCCACCCGCATTCCAATCCGGCCTCGTCCTTTTTTTTCCATCTTCCTTTATGCTCTTGCTTAACTGTTGCTGATTAATCACCGCACTGAAGTGCAAAGAACAAAGCATCGTTAAGTGAGGTGTGTTTTTGTCCTGCTATGTTTTAGTTGGTTGTTAGAGATGAAATGTGCTTTCACAGATCAAAAAGTGACAAGATGCTCTCACCGTCAGATTAAATACTTCCTGTTGAAATACGTGGCTCTTGGTATAGCTCATAAAATGTAATGTGTGCAATAGAATTAACTGGACTTTTGATACTTATTGAAAACTTCTCATCCTAACAAATGGGAAGTGGTATTTCACTATAGTTTTTATTTGTCTTTCCTTGATGATGAGTGCTATTCATGGGTTTATTGGTCATATAAAAATCTTTGGAGATTCATTATTTTAGTCTTTAACTACTTCTAAATTGTATTGTTTGCTTTTATTGTTGCTAATTTTTAGGATTTATATTTGGACTATTAATATACCTTCAGATAGAGCATTTGGAAATATATTATCCCATTCTATCAGTAACTTTTCATTCTGTTTACATTGTCTTTGGATGTACAATATTATTCTTTTTTAAAAAAAACTTCTCTGCATATTTCTGTATTCTCTGAATGTTTTATGCATTGCTGGTCTGTCGGGGTTTTTATTCTAACGTGGGAGAGTTCACCTATTTCCATTTTCAAAACACAAATTTAAGACATACTTTTTCCTGAAAAGCTCCATGAGGGAGAGTATTTCTGAAAGAGCTATGCCAAGAATTGTGCCTGGCATGTAGCAGGTGTTCCATCAAGCCATCTACAAATAAATAATACAGTCTGATAATATTCACATTAGTGCTTTATTATAATGTGTAACATGAAATGGGAAGCACACATTAGCCCTTTAAGTTCCCCTTAGTAAAAGGTCTCTCCTCTGAAAACAAATCTTCCTTGTATCAGTCCTGCTTCTGTTGACTGTTGATCCCAAAGGCTACTAAGAGGTTGTTTGGGGGCTTTTCTTTTTCGTTGGTTTTGTTTGGGTTTGGTTTGGTTTGGTTTGGTTTTGGGTGGTACTGGGGATTGGACCCAGGTTTGTTTTACTGTTGAGATATACCCCCGACACTATTTTTTTTTTTTTATTTTAAAGCAGAGTCTTGCTAGGTTTCTAAGCACTTTGAATTTTACATTGCTGAGGCTGGCCTCAAACCTGCAATCCTCCTGTCATAGCGTCCCAAGTACTGGGATTATAGGCATGTACCTGTAGCCATGCCTGACTTAACTAAGAAGCTTTGCAATGCTTTCTCCTGCTTATAAAAATGGGTGCTGGAGGAAAGCTTAACAAAGAGGGTTAAGCAATCTTTGTTTACATAAAAAGCTCTCCTGAGGTTTGGTTTACCCTAACCCTGTAGGAGAGCTTCCTTGGGGTCACCATGAAGGACCTGACACCTTCAGAGGAAGGCCTTTTTTGGAGGTAGGGAAAAATCTGATACCCACCTGCAGGGCCTCTTTTATCATTCACATCATTCCACTGTAATAAAAGCCACTTCAGCCTCCTAAAGCTGGATGTTGACCCAGAAAGAGAGCTGCTAGCTGTGTCAGGGCCTCAGAATCAGCAGCTGCCTGGAGTCGCAGGCTGTGGAGTGAGCAAATTTAGTTTGGAAGCACAGGTGCCTGTGTTTTTGAGAATTGTTGGAATTCCAAGCCCAGGGCAGCGCGGGGGGCCGAACGCTGAATGAGTGTAACCCTCGCATCCGTCCAGATTATCACTTGTCCCACGGGTCACTTGAGCCATTGGAGAAAACTAAGAATCCAGGGACAGTACAAATCAGCACCCGAGGAGACTGTGCTCAGCACCCTTCAGGAGGCCACGCTGTCCTCCCGCTGGAGCATGTCTGGGCTCCGCCAGCTGTTATTCTGTGTAACTGTGCTCAGGAATCAGCCGTTGTCATGGTTTCAGCCCAGCCCGAAGAGGGAAGGGTAAGCATTTCCCCAAGGGATCAAGTGCCGCAGGCTCCTGGTGACATTCGGCCAGGGTAGGAACTAGCCCAGACTTTTTGTTTCTTTGTTGCGGGTCTGGGGATGGAACCCAGGGGCATTTGACCTCCGAGCTACACCCCCTGCCCTATTTTTTATTCTTTATTTTGAAACAGGGTCTCACTGAGTTGCAGAGGGCCTCACTAAGTAGCTGAGGCTGTCCGCGAACCGCGATCCTCCTGTCTCAGCCTCCCGAATGCTGGGATTACAAGTGCGCGCCACCATGCCCGGCTTCAGACTGTTTTTAGTTGGTTGTCTAATATGCTTTTGAATTTTGCCAATTGTATATATCTGTTTTAAAATGTTTTATTGGTACATTGTATTCATACATCATACTGGGGTAGAAACCTTGTGTAGACATACATGCACACACCACCCAGTTAGCCCCTACCCGATCCCCATTCCCTCCCCGTCCCTCCTTCCCATGCTTGGCTTAGTGGTTGACTTTGATATGTTTAAGTACATCGTGTGCTTTAGAGAGTTTCCTTCCCATCCCCTCAGTTAGGCTGTCTTATTTGCTCCTCTATAGGAAATGTATGCCTCCCAAATTTCACATGCATCTAAAGCCTGACTGTGTGTGTGAGTGTGTGTGTGTGTGTGTGTGTGTGTGTGTGTGTGTGTGTTACTGGGGATTGAACCCAGAGTCATTCAAATTTCACATGCATCTAAAGCCTGATTGTGTGTGTGAGTGTGTGTGTGTGTGTGTGTGTGTGTGTGTGTGTGTGTGTTACTGGGGATTGAACCCAGAGGCATTCAAATTTCACATGCATCTAAAGCCTGATTGTGTGTGTGAGTGTGTGTGTGTGTGTGTGTGTGTGTGTGTGTTACTGGGGATTGAACCCAGAGGCATTCTACCTTCAAGCCACACCCCCAGCCCTATTTTATTTCTTATTTGGAAACAGAGTCTCACTAGGTTGAAGCAAGTTTCCCAAGTACAGGGATTACAGGCGTGCATCACCACACCCAGCTTAAAGACTGATTTAAGAGAATGTGCCCCGGGTATATGGCACATGCCTATAATCCCAGGACTTGGGAGGCTGAGACTGGAGGATCACAGGTTCAAAGCCAGACTCAGCAACTTAGCCAGGCCCTCAGCAGCTTAACAAGACCTTGTTTCAAAATAAAATATAAAATAATAGAGCTGGGATATAACTTAAAAGTAGAATGATCCAGGGTTCAATCCCCAGTACCACAAGAAAGAAAGAAAAAGAAAGAAAGAAAGAAAGAAAGAAAGAAAGAAAGAAAGAGAGAATACACTAGCAACCAAATGTGTTTCCTCTGCCTCGAAGGAGCCATCAGACCCCACTTCACAGATGGGGCATTGAAGGCTGAGGTCACTTTCCTGGAGCCACAGGGGCCACACCAGGGACTGAACTCAAGTTGGCCTTAATCCAGGCAAAGCTTAGGCTCTTTCCACTCTAAAATTCCTTCTCTTCCACCCACAGGGATTCAGGTTTCCAGGAAGCAGTCATCTTCTTTTTAATTACTCGGTCATTCATTAAATAGCGAGAACATACCAGCCACCTGCCCAGCCCCAAAATGAAAACCCTAGGATGCAGGATAAGAAGAATCCTTCCTGCCCCAGAAGAGCACTCGGGCTGGGAGAAAAACACACACACACACACACACACACACACACACACACACACACACGCAACCACGAGGCGGTGTGGCCACAGGAAGGGTGACATTTGAGCCAGCCACAGAGGACAGATAAGAGACAGTTAGCTAAGCGCTGCAAAGAGAAAAAGGCCCAGGCCAAACAGCTTCACGGTGTGCGAGGAGGCGGAACCACGAAGGCTGGATGGGCCAGACCAAAATGGCCCTGTGATAAGTGTTTGAACCTCATTCCCTGGCCCCTGGTGGACTTAGAGTAGGGATAAGACGTCCCCAGATGATTTAAAGAAAAAGAAAAACTCACATCATCAGCGCTTGACAAATCCCGAGTGTTATCTAGAGAACTGTCCAGGTTTAAATAAGATCCTACCATACTGTATATGCGATACGGACATTTGAGCCACATTCCGCTTTTCTCATGTGAGGTATCTTTTCTAGGTTAACTTTCTACAAAAGAGAGCAACCATCCTTCAAGAAGAGCTGACGACGTACCAAGGCAGAAGGTATAACCCATGAGCAGCGTGCCTTCGGATTCGTTGGTGGCATTTGCACCCTGGGGTCTCCTACCTTATTTAAGTCTTTATTAAAATGCTTAGACATCTGGCCGGGTGTGGTGGCGCACGCTTGTCATCCCCACGCTTGGGAGGCAGAGACAGGAGGATCGCGCAGGTTTGAAGCCAGCCCCGCGCGCTGGCTTAGGAGACCCTGTTTCCAAATAAAAATGCAAAAATAGGTCTGGGAGTGTAGCCCGGAGGTAGAAGGGCTTTCAGGAACCCCAGTACCACCAAAAAAAAAAAAAAAAAAAAAAAATGCTTAGACATACTATCGGTTCTGAAAAAAAAAAAAAAAAGGCAGGTTTAGTAACTAGCCTGTCTGGAGCAGTCACCAACTCTGCTAATAATCAGGACCAGCCAAGCAAGATGCAGGAATGTGCAGGGCGGGCACGGCAAGCGCAGCCTCTCCCGGGTCAGGTACAGAAGACAGCATCTTCTTCCCAGACAGGGAGAGGATGCAGTTCCCCTGGGATGGCTTACATCTTCAAAGTCCTCATCCCCTGGGGGGGGGGGGACTATTCTCCAGACCAGAGTAGACCAACAGCACAGAGATGTGGAAACGTCCTGAGAGATCAGGTGTCCACTGCTCACACTTCTCAGGAACACATGGGACCCTTCTGGTCACCGACACAGAGGTGGTCACCCGCTCCAGGTCTGCCACATAACCTTGCTTTGAGTGCAGTGCCAGGGTGAGCACTGAATTAAATAAAGGAAAAGAGTTTAGGAATCGTTCACTTTTCACAAGATACTGTTTGCCTGACGCAGATAAAGATCTGATTCGTATAGGTATAAGTAATGACATTTGGATATCAAGTAACCTTTCCAAGACCGATCTCCAGAATTCTAACATTTTGTGATTGACCAACCCATCCAACAAGGAAGTCATAACTGAGATTTTGGTTTTCAGGTAACTGCATGAGAAGGCAGTGGATGCGATTTTCCCGCCGTGCCATGAACTGCTCCCAGCAGGTGTGAAGATTTGGATATTGTAAAGTAGACTGTGAGATCAGTGCCATTTTTTTAATCCTTAAGTGTAATTAATATCATAAAACATGCATCATTCACACATCCGTGGGTGGTTTTGTTTATGTCTAAGTTATTTTTTTTAGCATCCCTTTGTTCTATACACATGTGCTTTTGAGTGTGTACTGAGAATTGCTCATCTTGGAAAAGGAAGTGATTTCTTATGGTTTGCGTAGAATCTTAATAGCTGCGTATGATCAAGATCACGTTTGTAGCATCATACCGATATTTTTAACCTGTTTGCATTTTTCATGTTTTGTGTTCCTATTTTATTAAAATATGATTTTGTACTTATCAGTTTTCTTTCTACTTTTTATCACACCTCCTTTGTTAAAGTAAATGTGTCATATGCATGGCATTTTCTCCTAGCAAATACCTACAATCTCAGATTATAGCGTGGAGAAAAATACCCTGTGTCATATCCAAGATCAAATTCATAATTTGTGCATGAAATCAGTGTTGAGAATCCCATCACTGGGCCACCTGATGTCAGTCCAGTCACGTGTCATGTTCGGTTTCCATCTGGCTCTAGAGCTTCAGAGGCAGCATGCTGTGGACAGTCTGTGTCAGCGGCTACAACTCCACTGTTGACTCCTGACCCCTCTTTTTGTGGTTTGGTTTGGTTTGGTTACATCAATTGACAATCTTTAAGAAAGCCTAAAAATGTAGGGTCCTGGCGTGAGGGCCCAGCACACTGACGGTGATGCAGCGGGTGCGTTGGTTGGTCCTGTTTCCACGTGGGCGCCTCCTCATTGAGAGAATGTGATTTTGTTCCTGTGAGTGGCTGCTTGAGCCTGGGTCCCAGGCCCACCCGCAGGCCACAGACAGCTCGGAGCTGATGGGTCCGGTTGGCCCTGGTTTGCCAAGGGCGTTTGGAGTTGCAGTGAATGGTTGTTCCGTAGGCGCCGTATTCTTGAGTGCACCATGCTGCGTGCCAAGGGCCTTTGGAAACTCCAAAAATCTGACCCATGGGCAGGGCTGTACGCATCTGGTTTACAGTAAAAGGATAGGACAGAAAGTTTATTTACACTTTTTCAAAGTTCTTTTCTCTTTCCCACGCCCGTGTCTGTTGTTTGCTGCCCAAGGATTAATTATCCTTTTTGTACTGTGACTGAGACAGGGAGATGATAAGGAAGTTGCTGGTTTTATAGCCACTTTCAAAGCCAGGACAAGGGTCTGCCACGCGGAGCTGTAGGCAGCCATCAGGAGATGCTGAGCTGTAGGCAGCCATCAGGAGAGACTGAACTGTGAGGCAGCCATCAGGAGAAGCTGGTGTTCTCGCACCAGCCCGGCTCAGCAGGGGCCAGCGCCTGGTGAGGCTCAGATGCTCCGAACACCTCCTCGAGGAATGTCAGTCTCTGTGAACCATCGGATTGGTCACGTAAAGGCAATGCACTGGCTCCAAGTATATTCAGGAAAAGCAAAACTGTAGCAGATGCTATTAAAGCCACAGTTGGTACTCAGACTGCGACCTGGTGCTCGGGGAAGGAGTACAGCTCCATGATCAATGGCAGGTGTTTCTGTGCAGACCAGGAAAAACAGGTTGGGACTCACCAGAATTCACTAGTAAGGCCACCAGCCACTCCAAGCGAAAACGCTTTGTGAATGGTATTGTAGGCTGGAATGGAGACTCCCGCTGAAGAATATTTGTTTTCCCTGAGTAAACACCAGTAGGTGTTTTGGAAAGTTGCCTGCTATTCTTCCTTTTCCTTATTTCAAGGGTTATGAAATTAAAAACACCGGTTAACCTTTGACATTACCCAAATCCTGCCTCCCTTCTGCAGTGGGTTGTACACGTCTGAGAGTGAAACGAACGCAACTTCAGGTGGGTTTGATTGGACGTGATAGGAAGGAGTGGTTGACACCTGCGTTCTCCCGAACGAACGTCCTCTGAGAAAAACTGCATTTGGCATGTTTGAAATTCCTTGCTGAGTTGAGCGCCGCGTATATAAATGGCTACTGGGAGGAGAAGCAAGTGCTCAGGAAATAAATTATAAACACTGAGCCTTATTATAAAATCATCTAAGATTTCATCTGTTCTTTTATCTGGCGGAAGATCAATTGTTCATCACAAGTAGCTCATTTACTTACATCTGCAGTTATTACTATTGGCTGCTGCACCCGATCCATCCACCTGTGTGTGCCGTGGTCCAACCTGAGACTGTCAACAGGTAGCAGTGGGCAGGCATTCGGGACAAGGGGAGCCGAGGGGAGCTCTGGGGCCAGGGCGGCCTGTCTGCGTCCTTCTCCGATCGTTCTCCATGGATGCTGGAAGAGGGTCTTAAAGGAAAGTTAGCTTTTCTTCTGCAGATTATGATTGTTTTGATTACAAAGATTCAAGGACAGCCTCAACAAGTAGGGAGACCGTCATCAACCTGTAAGACCCTGTTTCAAGATAAGAATAAAATAGGGCCGGGGGTATAGCTCAGAGGTAGAATGCCCTGGGTTCAGTCCCCAGTACCACACAAAAATAATAATAAGTAACTGATCCTGGCACAGTGGCACACACCCAAAAGTATTTGGGGAGGCTGAGACCACAGGTTCAAGGCCAGACTCAGCAACATAGCAAGATGCTGTTTCTAAGAAGAAAAATTCAAATTACTGGGGATGTATCTCAGAGGAAGAACGACCCTGGGTTAAATCCCCAGTATCACGAAAGAAAGAAAGAAAGAAAGAAAGAAAGAAAGAAAGAAAGAAAGAAAGAAAGAAAGAAAGAAATGGCTGGGACTGAAGGGAAATAGCTTGGATGCAAACATTATCCCTATGTCACATATTAACAGATTTCTTCAGAGCAGGCATATGAGCTTAATGACGAGCAGCCTCATTAGAGGAGTCTGCACCGAAAAGTGCAGGAAGAAGCAGCCATGAGTCTGAATTAACAATTAGCAGCCCCCCCATTGAAGTGCAGCGCCGTCCAGGGAAGGCAGCCACACGTTGCCTTTCTGTCTCAGAGTAAAAAGCAAAGGTAAAACATCAGAAATGGAGGGAGAAAAGTTTCAGAACACAAGGTCATTTTAATTCATAGTTTCCTTAAAAGAACTATCTCTTCTGAGCTTTCATATTTTGTTCAGAAAGGTCATCTCTTTTAAGCCTTGTCATTAAAGACGGTTTGCTCTTTAAAGTGAATTATCAAAGGGTATAGAAATTGCAAGTTACCGAAACTAAAATGCATGATCAATTTTGAGTCTGCTAACTAAAGCCTTCTTAAATTTGGATGTGCTTTTGTCCTGGCAGTTCCTTTGATAAAACCAGGAAAAGATACATGGTTGGTCAATTCAGAGTAGGGAAAGAAGATAATTAGACAAAACTTTTTTGCAACGATTCAAGTGGCTCTTGGCTTTGGGGGCTTGATTAGGAAGCTGTGGCCTAGTAAAACTTGAATATCCCAGATTTTGACCCGGTTAGTATTATTAACAGTGTTCACTATATTCTTTAAAAAGCAGGATCATGCTTTAGATTATATTATTTTTCTTTCATACAAAAGGAGAGAAACAAATTCTATAAAGACTAAATTCTGTAAACAAATTCTGTAAAGACTAAGAGAAATTTAAAATCTGGATCCCTCTCCAATAGCTAATTCAGTTGAAATTTTATTCTCCGGGACATTTCAGTGTTAAGCAAGAATTTCCACCCAGCAAATGCCATAATTTTGCTCTAGAGTCCGCGGTCTTGAGAACCAAGGCCTGGTCTAGACTTCAGTCTGGTACAGTCTTCGGTGCTCTTGGGGAATCTGCCACTTAGGCGAGGCTTCGTGGAAAGCAGCGAGCCAGACACAAAGACTTTGTCATGGACCAGAAAGAGGACTACTTAGTGAGAAGCCTGACACGTTTAATTAGCAAAAGTGGTTATGTGAATGAAACCGTTTTGCAAATACCCGTTCCCTGTAGCTAGAGAAGGGAGTCAGGCCATAGGTGGAGTCTGCCGCTTAGTTGGCTTCCTTGAGTGATTCTCTTTACCTGTCGGGATCTCTTTTTTTCTAATCCATAACCTCGAGGGTCATATTAGACCAACGTGCCATGGTCCCAACATTTCCTGAGCTGTACCCTTCCAGCCCTCTCTCAGTGTTTCTCAGACTCACATCCCACCCAGCCCTGTCCTGCGTGATTTGTCTCAGAGCATTCAGAAGTACTCATATTAGGAAAGTTTATATTTACTATGAGTTTAAATTTAGAAAACATATGATCTCTTCCCTTCCTAAAGACTCACATGTACCTCAGTTATATATAATAAAATTATAATATATATAATTTTCAATTGAGCTGGGTGTGATGGCACACACTTGTAATCCCAGTACTTGGGAGACTGAGACAGGAGGATTGTAGGTTCCCAGAGAGCCTCAGCTACTTAGTGAGGCCCTCTGCAACTTAAGGAGACCCTATTTCAAAATAAAGAATAAAAAATAGGGTCGGGGGTGTAGCTCAGAGGTATAATGCCCATGGGTTTTCCATCCCCAGTACCACAGAGAGAGAGAGAGAGAGAGAGAGAGAGAGAGAGAAAGAGACTTCTTGGGAAGTCCTGAGTTATGAATATTCAATAAGGCCATAGCCTCCTCTGCAATTCTTTTGAAAGATGGCAGCAATGTATAATAATGGCTTGGTATATACTGTTTATGGTAATTATCATAGCAAATGTGTTATTATAAAGGTCCCCCAAAGCTTATACCCTGTGCTTAGGATGGTTTCTCCTTCTTTCGTGGAACCGTCAGGCACATGGAAGGACACGGACCCGATGAACCCATGAGAGGAAATTTCCAGAACCACAGAACACTTAAAAACTACTCAACTAAGTGGGGCATAATCACCTAGATAAACAAATGAATCAGCCTCCTAATTGCCCGCCAGCTTTCTCACCACTGAGCGAGTTATCTCTCTCTGGCCCTTCAGCCCATCTCTGGCATCTCTGCTCAGCCCAGCCTGGGTGGAGAATGTAAATATGTAAATTCAGCCAAGTGCAAAGAGCCCGCAGCCCCTCTGCTGTCTAAGTCTCAGTGCTCCGGGAGCACTGCAGCTCGCTGGCCGATCGCCGAGCCAAGCTAGCAATCAGCATAGTGTTTTGAAACCATCGCAAGGGTTGGCTTGACTGGAGTTCATCTCTGTTGAGCAATCAGAACCTGACAGTCTGAGGGTGAAAGGAAGATAGAAAAAAAAACCATTTCCTTACAAAGAGGAAATATTTTCCTAACAGGATAGCGGAGGGTCCTGAGAATCTTCCACTTTTCCATGAAACGTGTCGACACAGACTGTGATTTCTCAGAGCTGGGCTCTGCGTGTCCAGTTTGGCTGCAGACAAGGTGACTGCGGCGTCATTCACCTGTCACCCACCCCAGTGCTGCTGCTCGAGTTAGGTGTGAACTCTGGGTCTCGTCCAGTTTCCCTCGGACACTTGGGTGTTTCCCAGCAGCTGCCATGCCACGGTCCTGTGGGAAACTCTACAAAACTGAACATTTGGCCTGTCACATATCATCGTGTCTGTAGGACAAATATTTACCCAAGCCAGGCCGTGGTGCTGGCTGCGGGGAGCCTTGGCGGGGAGCCCCGTGTCTCCACCTGCAACTCCCACAGTTAAGAATCTAGTGGCAGTTTGCTGCCTAGGGTGATATTTCTTTCAGTGTCAGGGAACCTTTCTCTGACTGAGTTCCCACTTGCATTATCTGATTTTCTTCTGTATTTTTATTTATGCATTAGGGTATGTGAATTTGGAAGCTGTTGCAATATAAATCGGGTGGATTAAATGTTTTCTTTTACAAACCCTTCCCATGATCTTATTTGGAGTGTGTGTGTGTGTGTGTGTGTGTGTGTGCGTGTGTTGATAAATCCATAGACTTTCAAAGGCAAATCCATACACCTTTTTTTTATAGTTCCCCAAATCTTTTTTAAATAGGCTAATTAAGATACCAAATGTAAGTAGACCTCCTGCTGCCAGCCCCTGCTATGAGGTACTTTGCCTAAAACCATATAATATTCGCTTTCTGCTACTTTATTGGGAAAGAAAAATGACTAATGTAGCTGGGCGTGGTGGCGCACGCTTGTAATCCTCGCGCTTGGGAGGCTGAGACAGGAGGATCGCACAGGTTCGAAGCCAGCCTCAGTTACTTAGTGAGGCTCTCAGCAACTTAGACCCTGTTTCCAAATAAAATAGAAAATAGGTCTGGGAGTATAGCTCAGAGGTAGAAAGCCTCTGAGTTCCACCCCCAGTACCACCAAAAAAAAAAAAAAAAAAAAAAAAAAACGACTAGTGTGCCCATCCCCTCCTTTGTAATCATCGTTCTCTCTGTAACACCACCTCTAACACGTGAGGCACACTGTCAATTGAGCTCAACTCTTTGAACTTAGAATAAATCTGCCCCAAATTAAATACTTTTCTGGGCACGCCTCTGTCCCCAGGACCAAGTCTGGGACTAGGAGATTTTCAAGGGTGCACAAGACCTAGGCAAGCTGCTCCTTGCCCACAAACAGCTCACGATCCACAAAGGGAAGATAAATTTGTATACATGATAGAAAACCCAACGCAAGTCAGAACATGATCTTTCTGTCATACAAATTCCAAGAGAGCAGTAATATCTAAAATCAAGGATCAGAAGAAGAGGCTATAGTTGAGATAAGAGTTTGAAATAGGAGTAGAATTTTGCCAGGCCTGGTACATCTATAATTCCCATACTTGGGAGGCTGAGACAGGGGGATCACAGGTTCAAAGCCAATCTTAACAACTTAGACCCTGTTTCAAAATTAAAAAAATAAATAATAATAAATAAGGATAGGGCAGGAGAAAGGTAGCTTGGTAGTAGAACACCCCTGTGTGGTGACACACTTGTAATCCCAGTACTTGGGAGGCTGAGACAGGAGGATCGCAGTTTGCAGACAGCCTCAGCTACTTAATACGAGGCCTTCTGCAACTCAGTGAGACCCTGTTTCAAAATAAAAAATAAAAAATAGGACTGGGGCTGTAGTTCAGAGGTAGAATGACCCTGGGTTCAGTCGCTAGTACCACAAAAAAAAAAAAACTCCTGCACCAGACACACACACACACTCAGGCACAGATGCACACGTGCGTGCGTGCGCGCGCGCGCGCACACACACACACACACACACACACACACACACACACGTGGAGTAGGGTTTCAGTGGATGCAGATGTAGGGAAGGGCCTTCCAGTTGCCAACACCAGCACAGCCCTGCAGTGGTTCGGGTCACCTGGATTACAGTTGAAGACAGCAGTATGGCAGAGTTGAGAGGATGTGGGAGTGAGACTGGGGAAGGCACAGGGACCTGCGTTCGCTGCCTTCTGTCCCGGGTGAGGCCTCAGCACAGGTTCATTCTGGGCTTCGGAATCAGATGGACCTTGTTATACTCAGTTACAGAATGGCCCCTTGAAGAGCTCATTCGTAGGTGTTTGGAGTTAATAATGTACTAGAGTCATGAGGGTTGTAACTCCAGAAGCAGATAAATCCACTGCAAAATGGTTTACCTGGGTGGTGGCTAGGCTGGGAGGATGTGGCTGGAGAAGGTGTGGCCCTGGGAGTGCAGCCTTAGGGTTAGAGATGGTTCTGCCTCCCCTGCGCTCAGTCTTGTGAGAGCGAAGCCCCGTGCTCTTCCGCTCTCTGCCTCCCGCTGCCGCCATGTCTGAGACCCATGGTCCCCGGCCTCACGTGGACTGGGCTCTGAAACCGTGAGCTGATAAACTTCCTTCCTCTAATTTTCATAGTCAAATCTTTTAGATTAGAGCTGGAAAAAAATGCTGACTCAGACAGACCTGGAATCCGGCAGGTTGCTTCGCTTCTCAATGGAGCCTCATCTTAGACAATGGGGAAACGAAGCCGGGCGTGGTGGCGCACCCTTGTCATCCCAGTACCTGGGAGGCTGAGAGGGGAGGATCGCGGGTTTACGGCCAGCCTCGACCACTTAATGAGGTCCTCTGCAACTTAGCGAGACCCTATTTCCAAATAAAAAATAAAAATGGGGCCGGGGTTGTAGCTCAGAGGCAGAATGCCTCTGGGTTTAATCTCCAACCCCACAAAAAAAAAAAAAGAAAGAAAGAAAGAAAGAAAGAAAGAAAGAAAGAAAGAAAGAAAGAAAGAAAGAAAGAAAGAAAGAAAATGGAGAAACCAGTGGAACATGGTTATGACGATTTGAGACAAAAAAAAAACTAACGTGTAACAAACTTTCAATAAGTGCAGGCTCTTTACATTTTATGACAATCCTCGATGATTTCAGAAGATAATTTTATTTATGCTCAAGAAGGAGAGTTTGGAAATTTGCCAAAGGCCATGTGGTCAAGTGAAATGACCTGAGGAAGTAGGCCTCACACCCCTGACTCACTGCTGTCTGCTCCTCCGACTGTCAAGCACCGCCACCCCTGGTAGAGGAGAAGGTTGGCATTTCTTAAGCAACAGGGAACAGGGGGATGACACCATCAGAAACTGCTGTGAGAAGCCAGGCCTGGTGGTGCACACTTGTAAATCTGGTACTGGGGAGGCTGAGACAGGAGGATCCCAGGTTCGAAGCCAGCCTCAGCTACTCAGTGAGCCCCTCAGCAACTTAGTGAGACCCTGTTTCAAAATAAAGGGAATGAGGTCTGTCTCAGAAATAGAATGCCCCAAGTTCAATCTTCAGTACTAAAAAGAAGAAGAAATTGCTGTCTGCGGGCTTGTCTAGCAGCAGGCGGAGGTGGGAGGAGCCGAGGAGCACAGGCTGGGGCAGAGGGAAAACTTGGGAAACTTGGAAAACTTGGGAAAGTTGCTGTGTGCCTGGTTCCTATAAACTGGTCTCGGTCTCCGGTGAGAGACGTGTTTCTCTGTGATCAATAAGTCAGACCCAGTAGCCACCGTAGCACCTGAAGGAATGTTACAAAAGGAAAAAGGAGACACTAGGTTTCTAGCCAAAGTGATGTGTGGCCCCAATCCGAGCGAGAGAGGGTTAGACACGAGCTTCATCAGGAAACTGGAATCTTGGCCAAGGCCCAGAGATTGTCAAGCAACAGCCTGTGGGTTAGAGAAGAGGCCGGGAGAGCCAGGAGGCGGGTGGCGTGGGGGACACAGAAGGAGAGAGACAGGAGTGTGTGCCATGGAGGGGTGCGGGTCCCAGGGACGGGACTTTCTGAAAGAGAAGTGCTAGCAGTAATCAGGGAGCTGGTAGCCAGGTGTGATGGCGCACGCCTGTGATCCCAGTACTCAGGAGGCTGAGACAGGAGGGTCGTAGTTGGAAGACGGCCTCAGCAATTTAGTGAGACTGTCAGCAACCTAGGGAGACCCCATTTCAAAGCAAAAAATAAAAATAAAAAGGTCTGGGGGTGTAGCTTGGAGGTAGGATGCTCCTGGGTTCAATCCTCAGTACCAAACAAACAAAAACAAAAACAAAACAGATTAGTAGAATAGACCATCTAAGAGAGCTCTGTGGGGGTTGAAGCAGGTTTCCGCCATTGACTCTAGACAGTCTCCGTCGACAGTGGTTCCACACACACTAAATCCACACAGACGTGGGGCTAATGGGGGTTGGGGGCCGGCCATGGGAATTGGCATCCCGGATTCTTTCTGAAAGTTTGGGGAAACGTTTTAAAAGATGGGCTCGCCTCTAATTATACAGTCTGCACCAATTTGTACTTTTTATGGAGTAGCTAAATGAAGTCAGCCACTTTGCAAACTAGCCCTCAGGATAAATCATAAATAATAATAAATGTGGCCCTCTATAAAGGAAGTTTCTTTATTCAGTCAAATAAATTTGTGTCTGATCCTTACTGATAGGAAATTTTGGAATTATCACTGGAGTCCAGTCATATATATTCTTAATAAAAACAACAAAATGTCAACTCTGAGTTGATATTTAGGTAGGACTTAGCCTGAGTTAGCACATTTCATCACAAAAGTGTGCTTTCTTATGCCTGTAACCCCTTCTTCTTTATTTCTTTTTTGGGGGGAGGGGGTGGGGGAAGGTACTGGGGATTGAACCCAGGGACATTCTACCTCCAAATTACACCCAACTCTTTATATGTTTTGTTTTGAAACGAGGTCTCACTAGGTTGCTGAGCACTTTGCTAAGTTACTGAGGCTGGACATCTTGAACCTGCAACCCTCCTATTTCAACTTCCACATATTGGAATTACAGGCATGTGCCACCATACCAAGCAAGCACCCCCTTCTAAAAACAAAACAATAGTTAATCCAGGCCAATGATCATGAGCATGTTCTGGGGGTAGAGAAAATCGCATTAATAATATAGCAATGTAAAGGTAGGTATAAGAATTTTAGTACTAAACATCAAAAAAGTGAAACTTCTTTTCCTTTCTTTTCTTTGGTGCTGGAAATTAAAACCAGGGCTTTCTACCTCTTAACTACATCCCCTACCCCTTTTTATTTTTTATTTTGAAACAGAATCTCCCTAAGTTCTTGAGGCTGGCTTCAAACCTGCAATCTTCCTGCCTTAGCCTCCCAAATACTGGGATTACAGGCATAAGCCATCACACCCAGTCATGAAACAACTACTTAAAAGGGGAAATTAAATGTATTAAAACTCAGGGAACATAGGTAAGACTGCATTACTATATAAAAGCATTTTATTTTATTTTATTTTATTTTATTTTACAGAACTGGGGATTGAACCCAGGGGCATTTTACCTCCAAGCTATACCCCGAGCCGTACATTTTGTTCTTTTTTTTTTTTTAACCTCTGGGCTATATACTCCCAGACCTATTTTATACTTTATTTGGAAACAGAGTCTCACTAAGTTGCTGAGAGCCTCACTAAGTAGCTGAGGCTGGCTTCGAACCCGTGTGATCCTCCTGTCTCCGCCTCCCAAGCATGAGGATTACAAGCATGCGCCACCACGCCCGGCTTGTTCTTTATTTTGAAATAGGGTTTCATTGAGTTGCAAAGAGCCTCACTAAGTAGCTGAGGCTGTCTGGGAACCGCAATCCTCCTGTCTCAGCCTCCCAGATGCTGGGATTACAAATGTGTGCAACCATGCCCAGCTATAAAAGCATTTTAATCTCCTAAATTTTCTTAATAAGTTATGTAACTTCATACCACAATGTCTAGAAGAAATAAATATCTTCCTTTCCTGTTTGTTTTTCATAGTTTGGCACTAAAATTTTCTTCATACCCACACTAAAAGCTATTAGTTGGGATTAGCAGGAAAACAAGACAAAGCATTGTAATCTTGTCAAATAGTTTAAATTAAGCTGGGCATGATGGCTCACACTTATAACCCCAGTTCTTAGGAGGTAAGGTAGGAGGATTGCAGTTTCTTGGCCAGCCTCAGCAACTTGACGAGGCCCTCCGCAACTTAGTGAGACCCTGTTTCCAAATAAAGAATAAAATAGCGTTGGAGGTATAGCTCAGAGATTGAATACCCCTGAGTTCCATCCCCAGAAACCACACACACACACACCCCACACACAAGCTTAGGTTAAAGATTTATTTTAGAGATAGGAAGGAACCAAGTGGCTTTTTTTCTTCCTAGTGATACAGAATAAGACATTGGTCATTGTGTAATCTCGGGGGGGGGGGCAAATAATAAAATCAGTAAATATTTTTTATTTACTTTCTTCCCAAGAAGTGGCATAGGGAACCCAACCCTTCCTGGTGCCCTGGAGCTACAGAGAGGATCCAGTCCACTCTTTCTGAGCAGAGCATGGCTTCCCAGCGTGCTGAGAGTAGGATTCTCCACTGGGATTGCATAAGGGTGAGGTGACTCAGTGTGCCAAGAGCTGAGGGCACGTGCCACCAGGGGTCCAGCTCTGGGTTTCCTGTTCCTTAAAAGAATGGTGTGCCCCCATCTACCAAAAGGGAAGGTGGGACTCGGGTGCAAGTTTAAAGCATAGGAATTGTTTGGATTTAGAACACCCCCCTTGACCTCTCAGAGACATGGCAGCCATGTTGGAGACGGGACTTGGTTGCCGAGAAGGGTCACGGGGGTGTGGCCTTGGGGATTATATATGGTTTCTCCTCTCCTTGCTTTCTTGCTTCCAGACTCCATGATGTGAGAGCAAAGCCTTTGGGCATTTTCTCTCTCTACTTCCTGTAGCCATTCCTGGAGCTCTTCCAGTGTAACCCAGCCCAATATAGACTGAACCCCTGAAATCTCCAGAACTGTGAGCAATATATTTTGTTTCCTCTAAGTTGTGGTGATCAGATGTCTGAGATTCCAGCAGTGGTATGCTGACATTTACCAGCCCCTTGCAGAGATCAGACAGTGAGAAGGAGGCTGGCGGACATGGGCGGGACCTTTTCTGTAGCTGGTTGTCCTAGAAGTAGGGCGACTCATCTGCCACATGGCATTGGCTGAAAGCAAGCTGAGAAATTAATTCTGCCGTGGGTGATCATGGGCCTGACTTTAGAATCCTAACCACTCAGCTAGGTGTGCACACCTTTCACCCAATACTTGGGAGGCTGAGACAGGAAGATCTCAGTTCCTGGCCAGCCTCAACAACTTAGGCCCTCTAAAAGTCAGTGAGATCCTGTTTTAAAATAAAAAATAAAATAGGGCTGAGGATGTAACTTGGAGATAGAAGGCCCCTGAGTTCAATCCCTAGTACAAGAAAGAAGAAAGGAAAGGAAAGGGAAGGAAAAAAGGAAGGAAGGAAGGAAGGAAGGAAGGAAGGAAGGAAGGAAGGAAGGATGGATGGATTGAAGGATTGATTCTCACCACTCATTGCTGAAGAAGATGCATAGTTCCTGGCCTATTCATGAACAAATGGAGAGGATCCTAACCCAGGAACTTTGTGCTGTCGTAGAGAAGTCCTGAGTTCTCTTCCTAGAAACATGTGTAATACTGGAGGTCTCATTCATCCCCCTTCGAAACAAGTGTTTGGGTCAAAATTAAGTAGAATCTTACATCGCATTAGCTTCACTCAATATCATTTAAATAATTCCATTTTATATATTTAGGCTCTACTCTAATTCCTGCTTGATCATAATGGCTTTATCTGTATTAATAAAGGGAGTATGCCTCCAAGGGTAGCAGAACTGTGCTTTATACCTCTCGCAGAGGAGAAGAAGGGTAATTCTGCTGTGTCTTGAGGCAAGCTATGAAGTCTCTTATTGTGAAAGCTTGTGAGACTGGCCTGAAGGCAAGAGCTTGTGCTGGTAGCCAGGTTTGATTGCTAGCACTCTGGTAAAGTTGGCCTTTACGCTAGCCACTGAAACTCCATCTGACTCAGGTCCGCCATCCCAATAACCAGAGGAGAAATTATCAAATTAGTGGTGTGCTTAAGATAATAGAAATGACAATGGAGGAATCACTCGGGCCTATTAAAAGGGCAGTGTTGATATCACCTGCAGCAGACACTGAGGACAGATAACCCTTCACACCCAGCAATGACTCCTGCTTCCTATTCCTGTTTTAAGGTCTATTTTTAATCTGAGTAGGACACCTACTAACCACCAAAGTATGTGTTTACTATGGCCTAAATCAATCTACACGGTCAGCAAGGTTTCTTTATGTTCTGGAGTTTGTTTCTTGATGTTCTGGAGTCATCTGGCTCTTATTCAAAAACATAGACATTTTTTAATACCTTATTAAAATATCCAGGGGTGGTGGTACATGCTTGTTATCCCAGTACTTGGGAGGATGAGACAGGAGGATCACCAGTTCAAGGCCAGCCTCAGCAACTTAGTGAGACCCTATTTCCAAAAAATAAAAAGGACCTGGGAGACT
This sequence comes from Muscardinus avellanarius, assembly GCF_963383645.1. Classification (NCBI taxonomy): domain Eukaryota; kingdom Metazoa; phylum Chordata; class Mammalia; order Rodentia; family Gliridae; genus Muscardinus; species Muscardinus avellanarius. Next base: position 61,685,372 of record NC_137802.1, read on the forward strand.
GAGACAGGAGGGTTGCAGGTTTGAGGCCAACCTCAGCAACTTAGTGAGGTCTTGTTTCAAAACAACGACAAAGGATGGAGGTGTCGCCTGGAGCTAGAACACCTCTGCATTGTGAAATCCCAAAATAAAGTATTACAATGTTTTTACGCTTCCTATGGTAAAGGAAAGCAAATGCCCAGATCCTCAAATTGAAGAAAGGATCAAAAGAGACCATCGTCTTGGAAATAAGCATTCAGTCAAACAGAAGACGTTTCCTTTGGTTCTGATCACAGTTTTAAAAAACAACAACAACAACAAATACCCTAAGCCCGTGAAGAGCCAATTCCATGATTAGAAGACAGTGTGACGGGCTCATTTATGAAGCAGGACAGTAGACCTGCGGGTACGAATCAGACAGCTCTCCATGGGCCTTGGAATCGGGCAGTAGTTTGGGCAGGAGAACCAATTCTCTGCTAAACACAGAAGGGAAGGACAGGGACATTTTTAGCACCACCAAAGCAGTGTTTTATCACGTCCAGCAATGAGCCTGTTGTTTTGATGTCAAAGGATAAGAGAAAGCTTTAAGAACCTATTCAGACACATCAAAGAGTTTGGCAGAAAAGTCAATGAAAGGGGGCAGAGGAGCCTTTTCTCCTCCAGCAGTTACCACTCAGATGGATATCTGGAGCATCCACGCACATTAAATCCTCAGTAACTATTCTCCAGAGAGGACTCTCATTGCCAACACAGGCCCAAGGCCCTTGAAGCAATGAACAGTGATGGTACAAAGGTGCTGTTTCCATTCTAACATCATCACTGGACTCGTATTTTTAGAAAACTCAGCCCATTTCTGCCCATGAAGAAAAGCCTCCAAAAAGAAACGTTGATGACCTCGTTTTTAATTCGATCAGTGGTTTTGCATATTTGCTAAGTGCTTAGATAAGAGAATGCTTTGTTTTGCCTTTCCATTTACTTTTGAGGCCACTTTTGGTGTTTTTACTATCAGGAAACATGTTCTCACAAATGGAACTTCCAGTTATAACCAGGCACTTATGAAAAAATCAGGATAATTTTTTTAGTCACATTTTAGGCACGTCTATAATCCCAATACTTGGGAGGCTGAAACAGAAGAATCTGCAGGCTCAAGGCCAGCACCAGCAACTTAGGCAAGACCCTGTTTCAAAATAAAATATAAAAAAGGAGCCGGGCGTGGTGGCGCACGCTTGTAATCCCAGCATTCGGGAGGCAGAGGCCAGAGGATCGCGGTTCACAGACAGCCTCAGCTATTTAGGGAAGCCCTTTGCAACTCAGTGAGACCCTGTTTCAAAATCTAAAAAGACTAAAAAATAGGGTTAGGGGTGGGTGTAGCTCGGAGGTAGAATGCCCCTGGGTTCCATCTCCGGTACCACAAAAAGATAAAATATAAAATATAAAAAGGACTGAGGGTATACCTTGGAGGTAGAACACCACTAGGTTCAATCACTAGTATGAAAAAAAAAGCAAAAACAAACAAACAAAAAAAGGCGGGGGGATTCCAGTGAAGCACAGACTTTTGGCTCTTTGACAGCTACGACCCCTTCACTGCCAGCTGTGGAGTGGACACAGAAGGAAGAGGCATTCTTTTTGCGGGGTAGAAGGGGGTGGACCAGATCTCACTGAGTTGCACGAGCTGAGCCTCAAATTTGCAATCCTCCTGCCTTAGCCTCCCGGAGTCATAAGTACGAGCAGAAGCCCCAGATATGGGAACGATCGAAGAGGGAACAAGGTCTAGAGAAACCAACATTTGGGGAAAGGGGGAAGAAGAGATGCCCAGAAGGGAGGCCGCAGATGGCAGAGCCGGGACAGGGACCAGCCAAGGGAGAAGAGCTCAAGGAAGCAGAGAGGAAGAAGGTGGAGTATTCTTTTAACCCAGATAGCACGTCGTCACATCAAGACTGCCTGCAGTGTGGGTGTTTGGAGGCCCCTGGCTCTGGAGAGGGACTGCTGGGTCTCCTGGCTGTTGCCCCTCTCCCCTGAAGAGCACATGCAGCCTTTACCCACGCCGCAGTCGTCATTTGTGACCCGGCCTGGACCAGTGGATGCGCCCTGTACCTAGGTTTATTAAACAGCCCCTTCGCGTCTGAGTCCCCGGGTGGCTCTTTTTGCCCCTGCGAACACAGGCTCCTGAAGATTTGTTCTAAATCTAAGATGAGCTGGAAAAAAAAAATCTCAACTAGCTGTACTGCTTAGACGGGGATCTCATTTCCCACCAATAGGCACAATCATTTTATCTTGGGGGTACAGAGCAGAAGGTAGCAAAGTTCCTATATTCCTATAAACGGCCAGATGGAAGCATTGGTGACTTCAGACTATACAATTTCTGTTATGACAACTCAGTTCTGCAGTTTTTCTATAAAAGCAGTCATAGAACGTATATGTCTGCATTCCAAACAAAAGCAGATAGAAGACAGGCTTCTGCCCACAGGAGGCAGCCTGCAAAGGATTGGGTCCCCCTTTACTTAGAAACTTTCTAGGCTCATCGAATCTGTAGGTTACAAGGAGACTTGAAGGTCACTCTGGGGTGTACCCCTGAGCGGAGGGGTGGGGAGATGGGGCATTGGACCCGTGGCATCTAGTCCAGTTGCTTCTGGATGGTTGCTCCGTATCGCCCTGGTCTTAGTAGATTCACCCTGGTCTGGAATCCACTACGTGTTTCTGCTGAAAAGTCAAAAGCTTGGCTCCCGAGACAACCCGCTTCACTGTAGGAAGTTCTTCTTTGCTTGGGGCTGTTTGTTTGTTTGTTTTTAGTTTATTCAAACTTGAACTTCCTATAACTGCCACCCATTCATCCTAATTCTGCTCCTTAGGGGCATCCAGAATGACAGACATTTGGGGATTTGAGCTAGCCGTTGGGTGCCCCCTTGACCTTCATCTCTGGTGAAGAAGCCTGTTCTTTTAGTAGCTCCGGGCGGCCTGGGTTCCGGAGCCTTCATCAGCCTGGGCGATGTTGACGATCCTCCTGAAAGTGGCGGCTGAACACTCTGCCAGACACGGCCTGGCTGCTCCCATGGCCTCAGCCACGCTTCTGCAACAGCAGTGTCCACCTTCTCACCTCGCTTTAACAGGTCTGCCCTCCGCAGGCTGTTCTCCAGGGCAGTGACTGCTAGGCTGTTCTTGCTGAAGTTACACACTGTCCGACGGAAGGGCACCCTCGATTTTTTTTCTCACCTGCCTTCTTCCTCTCCACTTCCTTGAACTCTTCTCCCTTGGCTGCTCCCCATCCGTCTCTGCCATGTGCAGCCTTCCTCATGGACTTCTCTTCTTCGTTTCCTTAAACGTGGTTTCTCCAGACCTCGTGCCCTGCACGATCATTTCCATGTCTGGGACTTCTGCTCCAGCTCACCAGCTGTGACACCCAGCCACGCCTCTGTCGTGAACTTAGACCCGTCTATCCCACCGTCTTCGGGGTGTCTCTACTTTGGTGTCCATTGGGCAGCTGGGAGTCAAGTTGACAGGAGTAACCTTGTCACCTTTACCAGTCACCACACCGGAAGGCCAGCATCATGCCAGGTGTGGGGTGTGCACCTGTACTCCCAGTACTTGGGAGGCTGAGACAGGAAGGTCCGGGTTTGAAGCCAGCCTCGGCGGTAGTAAGACTCTCAGCTAACTAGTGAGACTTGGTTTCAAAACAAAAAAATGAAATGGGGCGTGGAATGCCCCTGGGTTCATTCAATCTCCAGAAACACACACACACACACACACACACACACACACACACACACACACACAGCCCGGCAACCCTCCCGTTTCTTTCTTCATTCTTCCAACCACTTAGTCTTCTGCTAATTCTCCTGTCTGTTTCTGATTCTGTTTCCATCTCCATCTTCACTGTCGACGCCATAGCTGGAGCCTCTGCTGTTTCTATCCCAATAGCTTCGGAACCAGCTGTCACACCTTGTTCGTTCTCCCACCACCTCCAGCTCATCTCCCAGAAAGCCAGCTCTGGCCCTGCTACTCCCCTGCCTCTGCTCCTTGACCTGAGTCTTCGGGATAAAGACCACTAGGGCTCAATGCCCTTACCATCTGAGACCAGCCTAGGTCATCCATGGCGGGAGAGCACACACTCATAGTATCCCCCTTGTCTTTATGGCCTCTCCACTAAATCGTACCCTCCACACAGGCAGGGTTGTTTTTATCCTGGACAGACAGAGCCTGGCCTGTAGAGGTGGTCACTAGCTTCAGTGTTCCCCAGAGAAGGAGTCCAGCCCCTAGGGGCCACCCTGCTGGCCCTCCTGCACAGGGATCCCAACATGCTCCCTGACCTGCATCTTCCTGGCTGGGCCCTGTGGCTCCCTTCCTCCTGGCAGTGCAGCATGCAGGGCCCTCTGTCCAGAGCTCTTTCCAGGCCGCCAGTGGGAATGCCCACCTGTTCCTCCCTGTGACTCGGGATGTAACAGCACTCACCGCGTCAGGATGACAGGCGTCCGCTATGGGGGCTGCGATGCTGTCCGCATCTCTCCCCGGCCCCTACTGCCCTGTGAGCCAAGAGCCCCGGAGCTTGTACGTCTCACTGGACTTGGAGCTCCTTGAGCCTGAATCAGCACACGGTAGACTTCCTATACGTGTTTTTCTGGCTTTTGTTTTTGTGTGTATGTGTGGTACTACTGGTTGAACCCAGAGGAATTCTACCTCCAAACCATACCCCCAGCCGGGCGTGGTGGCGCACGCTTGTAATCCCCGCGCTTGGGAGGCAGAGACAGGAGGATCGTGCTGGTTCGGAGCCAGTCGTGCTGGCTTAAGAGATCCTGTTTCCAAATAAAAACAAAATATAAAATAGGTCTGGGAGTGTAGCCCGGAGTTAGAAGGGCTTCCAGGAACCCCAGTACCACACACACACACAAAAATACCATACCCCCAGCCCTAATTTTTATATTTTATTTTATTTTATTTTATTTCATACCTCTGAGCTACACCTCCAGCCCTGTTTTAGTTTTTTTTATTTTTTATTTTTAACTTTTATTTATTTATTTATTTTGCAGTACTGGGGATGGAACCCAGGGGCATTGTACCTCTGAGCTACACCCCCAAGCCCTATTTTAGTTTTTTATTTTTAATTTTTATTTATTCATTTCTTTTGTACTGGGGATGGAACCCAGGGGCATTGTACCTCCAAGCTAAACCCACCCCCGTCCTATTTTTTATTCTTCATTTTGAAACAGGGTCTCACTGAGTTGCAAAGGGCCTCACTAAGTAGCTGAGGCTGGCCGCGAATAAGATCCTTCTGTCTCGGCCTCCCAAATGCTGGGATTACAAGTGTGCGTCACCACGCCTGGCTTCTTTTATGTATTTATTTTATATTTCAAAACAGGTTCTCACTAAGTTGACGAGTCTGTCCTCAAACCTGTGATCCTCATGTCTCAGCCTCCCAAGGACTGGGATTACAGGCATATGTCAACACACCCGGAATCCATGTTTTCCAAGGCATGAATGGATGGATTCTGTCTCCCCCAAGCTGGATTCTAGACGTGTGTGCCTGCAGGTCAGAGCTGTTTATGCTTTTCTAGTAGTTTCTGTTTTCAGGTCGAATCTTGAAGTAGCCACCCTCCCACCGCCCATCTTGAGAGGACCTGCCCTCTCACCCAAGCCTTCCGCTTGCTCAGCCAGAGACCCGGGGCCTGGCCTTCCCCCAGCACACTCCCATGGGTGGGACTGCAGCTGCAGATACCAAGAGACAGGCGAGGTGTGCGGCTGGGCCTGGCAGGAGTTTCTCCTCCTCGCCACCTATGACATCTACTGACCCCACGCCACTCAGGAAAAACCCTTTGCTTTGAGTTTTTATCCTTTTTCAAAACTTCACCTTGCTACCTTAACCCAAGACCTTTATTTTTCTCCAGAATTGATACCCCCTTTGTTATAAATGAGATCTCGTGGTGTTGTTAAGAATTAGACACCAGCCAGGCTTTGTGGCACATGCCTATGATCCCAGTAATTGGGAGGCTGAGACAGGAGGATCATAGGGTCAAGGCCAGCAACTCAGCAAGGCCCTCAGCAATTTATCAAGACCCTGTTTCAAATAAATAATAAAATCGGATGGAGGGTGTCACTCAGAGGTAGAATGTCCCTGGGTTCAATCCCCAGTACAAAAAAAAAAAAAAAAGAATCAGACATTGAATCTCCTCTCCCTTCCTTCCTTCCTTCCTTCCTTCTTTCTTTTCTTTCTTTCTTTCCTTCCTTCTTTCTTTCTTTCAAGCTACACCCCAGCCCTATTTTTATTCTTTATTTTGAAACAGGGTCTCACTGAGTTGCAGAGGGCCTCACTAAGTAGCTGAGGCTGTCCTCAAACCAGGATCCTCCTGTCTCAGCCTCCCGAATGCTGGGATTACAAGCGTGCTCCATCACGCCTGGCTTTGAACCTCCTCTTTCATTCCATCAATCACCTTCTAAGTGTTGTTCCAACTGGACATGGTAGGGCACACCTGTAAGCCCAGTACTTGGGAGGCTAAGACAGGAAGATCACGGGTTCAAGGCCAGCCTTAGCAACTTAGCAAAGCCCCCAGCAACTGTTTCAAAACATAAAATAAGAAGAGCTAGGGTTTATCTCAAAAGCAGAATGCCCCTGGGTTCAATCCTCAGTTGCAAAAAAAAAAAAAAAAAGTGTTGTTCTATCTACTAACTCAATTAACTTCCCCCCAAATATGGATAAACTCAGATCTCTGGCGTTATTTCTCCCCGAGGAAGCTGAGAATGTCTGAGGTATTAGAGTTTTTCAGAGATCAAAGATCAGCCATGTGGCTGCCAAAACAGTCTAGAACCTAAGTTTTTGGTTTCCTAGCCCATGGCCTGGTGCTTGTTCAGTGCCATCCACATCCCCGGAGCAATGATTCAGGCTGGTGAAAAGAGCTACGCCTTTTTCTTTTCTTATATTTCTTCTTTCTTCCCTCTGTCTCCTTCCTTCTTTCCTTCCTTCCTTCTTTCCTTCCTTCCTTCCTTCTTTCCTTCTTTTCTTCCTTCCTTCCTTCCTTCCTTCCTTCTTTCCCATACCTACCTACCTTCCTTTCTTTCTTTCAAAGCGTGCTCCATCTTTCATCTTTCTTTCTTTCTTTCTTTCTTTCTTTCACAATGGTGACTCTTGGGCCAATGTCTGGGGACTAGTTTCCTTCAGGATTTCATGTGCTCTGTGATACAGAAAGGGTAACGGGGTTAGTTAGCCTTTAGTGACCCTGGAAGCAGTGTTTGATTGGAAATGTGCTATATGGTAACAAAGCTTAATTTCATAAACGATCTGATAAGACATTTTACAGGAGGAGAGCGCTTGGCCAGCGTCCTGAAACATGTATGCGCAAGAGGCTGCTCTTGGGCAAGAGTTTGAGAAATGGGGTGGGAATTGCAGGAGGGTCCTGGCATCGTTCTCTGGCCATAAGCAATGGCTGCCCATCGCTCGCTCTCCGCTCTGTTCTCTGAACACAGGTTCTTCTGGGCCGTGGGAGCCGCTACCTTCCACGGTCTGCCATCGCTGCAGCCGAATGGAGTGACCCTTTCTCTTTGCAATTTCACTTTGCTGTCCTTTGCAAGGTCAGCGTGGTCTTGGAGGTAGACCTCCCTTCCCTTGAAGGTGGTGGTCCAGGAGATGAAAGACTGCATTGCGCAATCCCCTGATCCGTATCTCTCAGGCCTTTGTAACTCCAAGATTTTATGACCAAATCCTAGGAAGCAGATAAGTAGCTAATCTTGGACAGCGGGAGGGAAACTGTGAAGCAACCACAGACCCTTGATGTCGAGCCAGATGTCCTCACGCGGGGACATCATGAAAGTTGCCGCCCGCCCCACGCCTCGCACACGCAGGATTTGCCTTTTACATGGCGCATGCCTCTGGTTTTCCATCTGGAGACGATGGAAAAGCAGCTGAGGAGAGACGTGGGATGCAGTGTCGCCGGCTCCTGGGGCCATGCAAGCCATGGTTGCCCAGGGAAAGTAGAGCCCCCCTCCCCTGTTTTCCAGGAACATTTCTCCCTGTTGCTAAGGACAGATTCAGTCTTTTTTTTTTTTTTTTTCCTTGAAATAAACTGCTTCATGGTGACATCAAGCACCAATCATATCTTGAGGCCGGGGGACAGAACCTTTGCGGGTCAGCAAAAGATAGGGTTAACTTCAGAATAAGCCTAGAGCCGAGCCGGGTGTGGTGGCGCACGCTTGTAATCCCAGTATTTGGGAAGCTGAGACAGGAGGATTGCGCAGGTTCGAAGCCAGCCTCAGCTACTTAGTGAGGCCCTTTGCAACTCAGTGAGACCCTTTTTTGAAATAAAGAATAAAAAAAAATAGGGCTGGAGTGTCGCTCGGAGGTAGAATGCCCCCGGGTTCCATCCCCAGGACCACAAAAAAATATAAGCCTAGAGCTCCCTTCTTCTGTCATTACACAGGTGGAAAACGGGGTACAAGCAGTTCTTGAGAAAACCCGACTTTTATCACTGGTTGTGTCTACTCCTAGTCAGTATAAAACATGCAAAGTTTGAACCAACAACACATGGAACAGTTCTGATTATAAATAATACATTTTGAACCAGGCGTGGTGGCGCACGCTTGTAATCCCAGCATTCAGGAGGCTGAGACTAGAAGATCCCGGTTTGCAGACAGACTCAGCTACTTAGTGAGGCCCTCCACAACTTAGTGAGACCCTGTTTCAAAATAAAGAATAAAAAATAGGGCAGGGCGTGTAGCTCAGAGGTCGAGTGCCCCTGGGTTCCATCCCCAGACCCGCAAAAAATAATAATAATAATAATCCATTTTGATAAGGCGAGCACCCCTTCCAGATGGCTCCAGCTCCTCATCCTGACCACTGGGTGAGGCCGAGGCTCTTGTGACGGCTGCAAGGAATGTGGCCGCACTGCTGGGCCCTCCACGAGGGAAAGACGGGGAACCTGAGGCCAAACTACAGCAAGAGCCAATATCCTGTGGCCAGGTCCAGTCAGCCCTGGACCTAAGCTCAGTTTGTGTCGTTATTTAGAGGGCACACGGGGTTCGGTGGGTTTCACAACTACAGCTAGGTGGGTCTCACGAGCCCGGCTGCGCCATGACAACGCAGGGCAGTCTCACCCAGCACAAGGAGCAGTTACCAAAAATAAGAAAACAGCCCCAAGGGGGTAATACTCCAACTCTGACCACCAAGGCCGGCCCCCACCACCCGTGAGCAACTGAGCCCGGCTGTTCCCGGGAACAGGCGCTACGCCCTCCCTTGCTCTCTCAGATATAAAAAATTGTCTCAGCTGGGCGTGGTGGTGCACGCGTGTAATCCCTGCGCTTGGGAGGCGGAGACAGGAGGATCGCGCAGGTTCGAAGCCAGACCCAGTTTCCAAACAAAAAGTATAAAATAGGTCTGGGAGTGTAGCCCAGAGGTAGAAGGGTTTCCAGGAACCCCAGTACCACCACCCCCCAAAAAAGGTTTCATTTCCCCCTACTGCTGCTGCCCTTCTGTGAAACACAGCTCAGAAGCTGCAATAAACTTTCCCTAAATGGACCAGTCTCCTGGATCTCTTGTCTCTGGGGTCTGCCGATCACCCTACATTTTATTATTATTATTATTATTATTATTATTATTATTAATTATTATTATTATTGCTAGAGGAAGAACGCAGAGGCATTCTACTTCCAATCTACACCCCCAGCCCTATTTTATTTTGAGACATAATTTTGCTAAGTTGCTGAGGCTGGTCTCGAACTTGTCTCGCCTTGCCGAGTACTGGGAATACAGGTGTGCACCACCACGCCCAGCAGGCTTTGTTTTTACTGCCCAAGCTACTTTACCACACAGCTCTTTCCCATTGAGGCTGAGTCCTTGGCCACCGGATGAAACGCGGCTGCTCGCCGAGCTCTCTGGCAGCAGAGTCATGCACTGCCGTTCACACTAGATCAACAGCTGCTGACTTTTCATTTCGTACAAGATGCTTTTCTCGGCCCTGATGCCTCAAAAGCATAGACGGTGCTGTCTCTGCCAAGGAGGAGCCTGGGTGCTTAGCCCCTGTCCTTCCCCACAGGTGCTGAGTAAGACTCCAAGGGCAGCAGACCCAGTCTTTGGACTCACTGTTAGCAGCTACAATGACAGATTCCTGACAGAGTCGTTTAAAAAGTAAAAACTAACCAAATGTGTTGGGGCGCACCTGTCATGCCAGTACTTGTAAGGCTGAGATAGAAGGATCACAGGTCTAAGGCCAGCCTCAGCAATTTAGTGAGACCTTTCAAAACAAACAAACAAATGTGGCAGGGGATGCAGCTCAGAGGTAGAAAGTCTCTGAGTTTAATCCCCAGTACCACAAAAAATAAGAACAAAAACTAGCCAGGTGTGGTGGCATCTGGAGGTGTGGAGGCTGAGACAGGAGGATCGCGGGTTTGATACCAACCTCAACAGCTTAGCTAGACCCTCGGCAACTTAATGAGATTCTATTTCTAAATAAAAATTTAAAATGTCTAGGGGCCAGGCATTGTGTTGCACACCTATAATCCCAATACTTGAGAGGCCGAGACAGGAGAATTGCAGGCTCAGAGCAAGCCTCAGAAATTTAGTGAGACCCTGTCTGCAAATTTAAAAATGAGTTGGAGTATAGTTCAGCAGTAGAACACCTCTGGGTTCAATTTCTACTACCAAAAGAAAGAAAAAAAAAAGACTCAGGTCACATCAATTTTGCTGCCAACTTGGGGATGAAGAAGAAATCACTATACTCTTCAAAGGAACATAAAATCCAGTTCCTATAACATTTATTTATTTATTTGTTTGTTTATTTATTTATTTCGGTGGTATTGGTTTTCCTGGAAACCCTTCTCGGGCTACACTCCCAGACCTATTTTATACTTTTTTATTTAAGAAACAGGGTCTCTTAAGCCAGCGAGGCTGGCTTCGAACCTGCGCGATCCTCCTGTCTCCGCCTCCCAAGCGCGGGGATTACAAGCGTGTGCCACCACGGCCGGCTTCCTGTAACATTGAAAACATGATGTCTAGGCTGGGAGGATAGCTCAGTGATAGAGAAAATGTTTACCATATGTAAGGCCCTAAGTTTGATTCCCCAGCTTTCAAAAAATAAGTGTAGTAAACAATAAAAGCAAACAGTGGACTTGACAGGAAACAAAACATATTCATCAAAAGAAAAAGCAAGCCGGGCGTGGTGGCGCACGCTTGTAATCCCCGCGCTTGGGAGGCAGAGACAGGAGGATCGCGCAGGTTCGAAGCCAGCCGCGCGCGCTGGCTTAGGAGACCCTGTTTCCAAATAAAAATGTAAAAATAGGTCTGGGAGTGTAGCCCGGAGGTAGAAGGGCTTCCAGGAACCCCAGTACCACCAAAAATAAAAAGAAAAAAAGAAAAAAGAAAAAGCAGTTGAGAGGAACTGACCCCACTAGGATTCAGATGTTGGAATTAGCAGACATGGACTTTCAGGCAACTTTTAAAAATATGCTCAAAGACTTAAAGGAAAATATGGCCACAATGAATTTAAAAATGGAGAGTTTAAACAAAAAGTAGAAAAGTTTAGAAAAAAAATCAACTGAAAAGTATATCTGCCATGAAAAATCTAGTAGGTGGGCTTGACAACAGATTGGAGATAAGGAAGAGTCAGTAAGTTTGAAAATAGATCAAAATGAAATACCTGATTTGGAGAAAGAAAGGAAGTACAGTGTAAGAAGTGAACGGAGCCTCCAGAATTTCCAGAGCAATAACACGAGGCCTAACGCACATGCAATCAGAACCCAAGGGCAGGAGAATAAGAACAAAATGATATCTGAAGGCGTGACAACTGAAATTTTACTAAATTTGGTAAAAACTGTCAATTTACAGATCAAAGAAGTTCAGTAAATCCCAAGCAGAATAATAAATTCTACCAGGAAAACCACACCAAGAGACATCACGAAGTGTTGAAAACCAGACATAAAATCTTGAAAACCACCACAGAAAAGAACACACAAGCAAGGAAACGATGTAAAGAACGAACACGGCCTTCTAATCAGAAACTCCGCGCCACGGAACAGATCATCGTCCATAAAGTGCTAGAAAAACCAAACGTCCACACCCATTCAGCGGACTTCAGAAACAATCTCGTAACCCCTGGTCCCCTCCGGATGTCTTGGACACCTTGGCTTGGGGAACGCTGGAGATTGTGTGTGTGTGTGTGTGTGTGTGTGTGTGTGTGTGTGTGTGTGTGTTTATCTGTATGCAAGTTTATCACATGTGTCTATTATTTCTTTACTAATGGATATCTGTTAGCGTAAGACATGATTTTGTACTGAAGAATTTATGTTCTGGTCCAGAAGACAAAAGAAACATAAGAGTTAGAGTGTATGCTGAGGGGGTTGTTTTGTTCATTTAGAGTATAATTGACATGCTATAAAAAGCACAAACTTTCATTGCGCTGCTTAATTACCTATGTACTCATCACCAGATGAGGAGGTAAAGCATCTCTGTCTCTCTAGAAAGTCCTCTTGTGCCCCTTCCCGGTCGGTGCCTAGCACCAGAGACAATCGCCAGTGTGACTTGTATCACTGAAGTTAATCCTACCTGCTCTTACACTTCCTATGAATAGAACCATGCAGATCCTCTCGGGCCTGGTTCCTTCTGCTCAACATAGCATCTGTGGATTTTCTTTACAATATTGTTTGTACTAGCCGGGCGTGGTGGCGCACGCTTGTAATCCCCGCCCTTGGGAGGCGGAGACAGGAGGATCATGCTGGCTTAAGAGACCCTGTTTCCAAATTTAAATAAGTATAAAATAGGTCTGGGAGTGTAGCCCAGAGGTAGAAAGGCTTCCAGGAACCCCAGTACCACCAAAAAACAATAATTATATATATAGTTTGTACTATGGTTCATTCCTTTATTGTTGTATTGTACTCAATTGTAGAAATATCTACAATTTATTTGCCTATTCACCCACTGATGGATATTCCAGTTGTTTCTGGTTCGGGGTGACTGAAAATAATTATATGTGGGGTGTGTGTGGGTGTGTGTGTGTGTTAGTGAAGGTTGGACCCCCAGGGGCATTCTACCTTTGAGCTACAGTCCCACCAGCTCTATGTTATTTTTCATTTTAAAACAGGGTCTCTCTGGCTACTGAGGCCCTCGCTAAATTGCTGCGGCTGGCCTTGAACCTATGATCCTCCCATCACAGCCTCCCAAGTACTAGGATTACAGGCCTGCGCTACCAGCCCAGCTTTTGGTGTCTTTTGGTGAACACACGCAGTCATTTCTCCTAGATAGGTACCAGAAGTACAACTTCTGGGACATAGGAGAGACATACGTAGCTTTAGTAGAAACTCCAAATGATTTTCCAAAGTAGTTGAACCAATTACCTGCCTGTGGACACATACTCTGACTTCCATTGCTTCTCTTCCTTGCCAACACGTAATATCCTGTTTTCAAAATTTAGGCGATTCTGGTGGGTGCAGAGGATTAGCTCCTTGTGGTTTTAAGTGGCATTCGTCCAATAAGGAATGATGTGGGTGCATCAGCCCGCGACGGGCACGGTCTGCCGCCTGCAGTTGGCCCTCCATGTCCATCGGGTTGGACTGTGTCAGCGCCCGCCCTTGAAACTCTTCAACCAACCTCTGCCACTCGTCGTTTTGCAGGGAATAGAGGGCAGATTTTTCCAGAAGTAAAAATGGGGACTAACACTCTGCCACTGGGACAGAGGCAGGATATCTATATCTTTTTTCTAGGGAAGAGTGGCATTGTTCTAGAATTCCAGGGCATTGTCCTACAATTCTTCCCTGTATAGTAAGATCGCTCTCTCAGGGTTATCCCTATGCATTGGCTCCAAGAAGAAAAATGTTCACTCAAGATCATTAAATCAAGATGGAAACACAACTAAGGAGAGATCTCGGGTCACCTGGCCAATTCTAAACCCAAAGCCAATCTCCCACAACACAGGCTACGGCGGCGCACGCTGCGACCCGTGTGACGAGAGCCTCAGCTCTGGCCCGTGCAGGGTGAGGTCGGCAGCCTGCTGCCAGGTGAGGTGTGTGGAGCCCTCGCCCTCGCCCTGGATGGCACTGGAGAGCTGCTTTTCCTCCCCACCCCCAGATGAATCACCTTGCAAGCTGCCAGCCTCTGCCAGCTGCATTCCTCGGCGGCCCGCGTTTAATCAGGCCTGCGCACTCCTGGGAGCTGGAATACAATGTGTGGATTCACCAGACAGGATTACAGAAGGAGCTTTTCTCCTTACACTGAGGCTGGGGGTTTTGTGTGCATTTCTGCTCCGGCCCAGCATCTCCAAGGAGGTTTTTACTCTCTAAGAAGGATGCTACCCACTGAGCTATTCAGAGCGGGTAAATGAGAAAATGGGTTAATAAAATACATGCTAGAGAAAAAGAAAATAAGATTAGGGGGCTGCTGTTTGGGGCTGAGAGTGCTTTGCTGGGCCCCAGGAAAAACAGAACAAGATTTGGGTTTTTTTGTGTGGGATTTTTATTGTTCTGGGCCCAAAGGGTCTCATTCCCAGAACTCTACCACTAATGCAGTTTTCCTCTTCTAATAAGTATTTTATCAACACTTTTTTGAAAGTTCAGCTCATTAACAGAATAGCTACTAGTTCCACTTTATGTATTCTCAATTTCTTTGGCAGAGCTTGGCTAGGAAACTCTTGTTTGCCCTGACATGAGGCTAGCAGGGTGCGTTCAAGGTCATATTTCTACCATAACCACAATTTGAAGGTTTCTCACCCTTTCATTTGTTTGTTTTAGTAGTAGGGATTGAATCCAGAAGCATTCTGCCTTTCTTTCTTTCTTCCTTTCTTTCTTTCTTCCTTTCTCTTTCTTTCTCTTTTTAATTTTTTTTTTTTGTGTGTGTGTGTGTTACTGGGGGTGGGTGAAACCCAGAGGCTTTCTGCCTCCAGGCTATACTCCCAGACCTATTTTTAATATTTTATTTGGAAACAGAGTCTCACTAAATTGCTGAGAGCCTCACTAAGTAGCTGAGGCTGGCTTCCAACCTGTGTGATCCTCTTGTCTCGGCCTCCCAAGCGCGGGGATTAAAGCATGCGCCACGACGCCCAGCTCGCTTTTTAATTTCGAAATAGGGCCTTGCTAAGTTGCCGAAGGTCTCCCTAAGTTGCCAAGGCTACCCTTGAACCTGCGATCCTCCTGCCTCAGCCTCCCAAGTACTGAGCTTACAGGTGTAAGGCCACCAAGCCTGGCTGAAGGTTTCTCATTTTCAGTGGCCAAAGATCCATTGAGTTCTTGCTTATAAAGATGCACTGGGCCTTGATTAGGAGCTGTTCAGGTGATGTGGATGGTAAGCGTGGTAGCCAGCGGCAGATACCTGGCCCCCCTCGGCTGGTTGGAGTAACCTTGTTTAGGAAACAGGCAGTAATATTTTCTCCTTACCTGCAGGAGGGGGCAGGGAAGATACCCGAGAGCTAAAAACTAAAGATTTTGTCTGTTAAGACTTTTCTTCAAACTTTCAAGCTGAAAAGGTTTTTGAAGAGTTTCAAGCATGTTTCTGCAAGACGTTAAAAAAGAAGAAGAAAGGTTAAATATAAAAATTGGAGTCTGGCAGGCAGTATTCCCTGAACCCAGTGCATTGCTTGTGGTATTTTGAAAAAGAAAAGAATTTTGCTTTGAAAATGTCATACTCCAAAGAAGTTTTTGGAAGTTATTTCTAGGGGAGTTGACTCCTATTTAGTTGAATGGATGATTTGACTGTTCCTTTTAAGATATTTCAAACTGTTCCAAGCAGTCTCTCTCGCTCTCTCTTTCTGAACAACAGAAGACCTACCCTCCGCAATGTTCCCGTAAAACAGGCTAGGAGGGAAGACATTTCCATTTCAATGAAGGAGCAAAATCATAATTATGAAACCGTCAAGATGTTAAGGCCCAGGCCCGATCGTCCCCTCCAAAGACACATGGAAACTCATGAAAAACTCCCCGGATACCCGGCCGGCCCTTGGGTGACCCTCAGGAGCCCCACAAAATGGCCAAGCGGCTCCGAGTGGCCACCGCCCACCACCATGGAAGGCTCTTGGCTTCTCTTTATTCTTGCACCTAACATGGCCTGCCCGCCTCCTTCCCCTGGGGAGGCGCTCGAGAATGAGAGGGGCGCTGACACGTACCCAGCTCGTTTCTCTCGCGGCGGGGGACAGGGCTGGCACCAAGGCCTTAGGGCTGTGGCAGTTGTAATAAGGAGCCTGCCAGCAGGGATGGCAGGGCGGAGGCGAGGCTCTGGGAGGCCGCGAGCCGGCTTTCGATAGGGGAAGGCATCCGCGTGCGCGGGGGATGATGCGGCCAAACGTGATTAAGACAGACAGGGAGAAAATGTATTACTGCTCTTGAGCGGCACTGTGTTTAGACAAAGCGGTGGCAATTATGTTTTCTTTTCCATATGGATCAGGATGCCTCGAATATTTTTGCCCAAAGAGGCTTTGGAGAGGATCTAGTCCAACCCCCTCATTTTACTGAAAAGTAATTGACAGTTTATTTGTTTATGTTTGTTTGTGGTACTGTAGATTGAACCAGGGACAATTCTACCTTCGAGCTACACCCCCAGACCTACTCCTTTTTTTTTTTTTTTTTTTTTTTTTGGTGGTACTGGGGGTGGAATCCAGGGGCTTTTCTACTTCTGGGCTATACTCCCAGACCTGTTTTATATTTTATTTGGAAACAGGTTCTCATTAAGTTTCTCAGAGCCTAAGTAGCTGAGGCTGGCTTCGAACCTATGCGATCCTCCTGTCTCCGCCTCCCAAACTCAGGGATTACAAGCCTGCGCCACCATGCCCAGCCTTTTTTTTTTTTTTTTTTTTTTTTTTTTTTTTTTAAATTTGGAAATGGGGTCTGGCCACTGGCTGAGAGCCTTGCTAAGCTGCTGAGGCTAGTCTCGAGCCCCAGATCCTCCTGCCTTAGCCTCACAGGTACTGGGATCACCAGGTCCAGGATCAGAGAGTTTAAATGGCCTGGTGGAAGCCAGGCATGGTGGCGCACGCTTGTAATCCCAGCATTTGGGAGGCTGAGACAGGAGGATCACAGTTCAAGGACAGCCTCAGCTACTTAGTGAGGCCCTTTGCAACTCAGTGAGACCCTGTTTCAGAATAAAGACTAAAAAACAGGGCTGGGGTATAGCTCAGAGGTAGAATGCCCCTGGGTTCCATCCCCAGTACGAATAAATAAATAAATAGTCTGGTGGAGGCCAAACCCTAGTAAGCATGGTAATGAATGTTTCATATCTGTACAGATAGCCCCGGGACGGCGTGAGCGCAGTAACAGAGGTGTCCCAAAGTCCCACTCCACTCTGTTCTGGTAGAGCTTCAGCACTCAGTCTCCCAGCAAACCTGAGATCCTCCTGTCTCAGCCTCCCGAGTACTGGAATTACAAGCATGCGCCACCACGCCCGGCTGATTATGTTTCTGATGGGTTATGGAGTTCAGATTCTAGCTAGGGCAGATGGAGATGGATTCATCATAACTGTGGGATAAGCCAAGCCACTCCTCAGGATCAGAGCCCTAGGGGAAGAAAGGCCTGAGGCACGTCCCGTGTGCAGGGTCGCCCAGGTAGGACATACTGCCTTCAAGTTGAGGAGTCAGTAGTAGTACTTGACTTTTCTCAAGTCGAAATGTCTCCTCCACCCATGTTTCCTGTTCTCAAACCTAGGGTCCCAGATGCTCCAACTCCGAGCTTCCTTCTCTTCTTCTCCCTTTTCTCTCTGGGCTAATTGCAGGCAATGTCTCATAGAATCGGGTTGCATTTCCAGGCTCAACCAGTAGGTGTCCCTGTTTAACACATCATAGGCTTCAACTTGTGCCGGAAGTTGGCTGATACTGTTCAATAAAACTGCGCCTCTGTGTTTAGTTTTAATATTTCTATAGAAAGATGCTTTTGTAAAGCAGAGGCTGTTGTGGTTCTAGGTCCTCCATCTTCTCGCGCCCAATGGCAACTCTTTAATGGCCCATGACAGAAACCACGATCACGCATTACTACCCTTGTATTACTGGCGGCATGCCCAAAGTTGAGGCTACAAAGCAAGATGAAGTTTCTAGAACCCCCAAAGAACTTACAGTCATAGACAGTACACCACCTCCGACCCTCGGCTTACCGGCTAGCAAACTAAGAAACGAGCTCATCCCTGGAAAACCGTCATCAGGCGGTGAAGCATGGTCTCAGCCTACTCGGATAAAACTCTGCCAAGCCCAGGTTACTGGGACGGTAAGAGACTGGATGGATGTGTCGCAGGGGCGGTGGGTCTCAAGTTCATTCTGTTAGCAAATGTATTTTAGGGACACCACAAATAAAAACTCATGAAATCAAAAATAACTCACAAGCTAGTTTACTTCTGCACAGCGGGTTACGCATGCCATGGTAACGCCAGAACGAGCATACCACTTGGGCAGTCCCGGGGTCCGTTATCTCCCCAACATGCAGGCCAGGGCGCCTGTACCCCATTGGCTGGAGTTAAGACTTCACAATCTAAGCCGGTTGGCCGGCTTCCTCTGGGCAGATTGTACAAAAGGAGAAACATAAAACCAGTAGATTCGGGAGTGGAACACGAAAGTTACAAAACAGAGACCTAAGCTACGTTCCCAAATGGAAGCCTGCCAGTCTCTAGGCGATCTCATAACTTCCATAGTAGAGGTTGCTTTGCTTTCTTACAATTCTTTGCTTCCACAAGACCGGAAGGCATCCTGGAGCGTCCCCCTGTTCCCAGCAGAATGGTCTACCCCATTCTCACATATATGCATAGGTGTATGCACACACACCCCACCCTCTTCCCTTCCCGTGTGAGACTGGGCGGGTAGGAAGGCATCTGTCTCATGACCACTGACCTGGGGCTGCTAATTGCTCTGACGCCAGGGACAGGGCAAAGATTTATTAAGAACAATGTACCAGCCTGGCATGGTGGTACATGCCTATAATCCCAGTACGTGGGAGGCGGAGACAGGAGGATTGTAGGTTTGAGACCAGCCTCAAGCAACTTAGTGAGACCCTGTTTCAGAGTAAAACAAAAGGCTGGGACTGTAGCTTGGAGGTAGAATACCTCTGGGTCCAATCCCCGGTATCTAAATAAATAAGAACAACGTCCCCGAGTTGGGGCTCTGTGTGTCTCCAACAAAGCCCCCTCTAACAGAAACTTATTCCTGACACCCACTCTCAGCAAGCTGGAAGCCTTTCTCTCTAAAAGCAACATGAAGCCGGGCGTGGTGGCACACGCTAGTAATCCCAACATTTGGAAGGCTGAGACCGGAGGACTGAGGTTCGCGGACAGCCTCAGGTACTAAGTGAGGCCCTCCGCAACTTAGTGAGACCCTGTTTCAAAATAAAGAATAAAAAAATAGGGCAGGGGACATAGCTTGGAGGTCGAATGCCCCTGGGTTCCATCCCCAGACCCGCAAAATAAATAAATAAATAAATAAATAAATAAATAAATAAAAGCAACATGAAAGGAACACTGCTTCCTTGGCTCCTAAAGTAAGACTTCTTTCTGGCCTGCGGCTTTTTGTAGAGAAGTCTCTCCATAGATTCAGGTGGAGCTTTACTTGGTGGTCGACAGCCATTTCTTCCAGCTCCAGAAATGTTTGTCATACAAACAAAGAAGGCAACAAAAATGCCCGCGGTCTAGAGAGGACGCATTGACGTTCCCCAAAGGGCGGTATAGATAAGTGATGCCCAAGGACGGAGCCGGTCTCTGACCTGGTCCCCTCATGGGAACCCAGGGGCCCCCTACTGGAGTCCCAGCAAGAACCTGCTCTCCCACAGGGCCCACTGCCCACCCCATCTAGCATAACTTTATATATCCATGATTAGACTTTTCTGGACCAATAAAGTATTCTTCACATCACCAAGCATGGTGGTACACGCCTGTAGTGCCGGGGAGGCTGAGCCAGGAGAATCACAAGCTAGAGGCTAGCCTGGGTGATTTAGTGATCCCCTGTCTCAAGATTGAAAAATTAGAGAAAGTCTGGCGTGATGGTGCACACCTGGAATCCCAGTAGTTGGCAGGTTGAGACAGAGACCGAGCTTAGTCATTTAGCAAGACCCTTAGCAACTTAGTGAGACCTTAATTCAAAATTTAAAAAAATAAAAAGGACTAGGGGTATAACTCAGGGATAGAATGCCCCCCTGGGTTCAGTCTCCAGAAAGAAAGAAAGAAAGAAAGAAAGAAAGAAAGAAAGAAAGAAAGAAAGAAAGAAAGAAAGAAAGAGGAAGGAAGGAAAGAAGGAAGGGAGGGAGGGAGGGAATTAGCTCCTTGGGAGAGCACCCACCCCTGGGTTTAATCCCTGGTAGGTTAAAAAAAAGTATAATTTCTTCCTTTTTGGCGATACTAGGGATAGAACCCAGAGGTATTCTACCTCCAAGCTATACCCCCTGCCCTAGTTTTTATTCTTTATTTGGGAACAGGGTCTCACTGAGTTGCAGAGGGCCTCACTAAGAAGCTGAGGCTGGCCACAAACTGCGATCCTCCTGTCTCAGCCTCCTGAATGCTGGGATTACAATGTGCGTCACCACACCCAACTCCTCCTTCAGTGAAGAAAGAACACTTAGCCAGGCGTGGTGGCGCACGCTTGTAATCCACGTGCTTGGGAGGATAAGACAGGAGGGTCGCACAGGTTTGAGGCCAGCCTCAGCTACTTAGTGAGGCTTTCAGCAACTTCGTGAGACTCTGTCTCCAAATAAGATATGAAAAGATAGGTTTGGGAGTATAGCCTGGAGGTAGAAAGCCTCTGGGTTCCACCCCCAATACCACCAAAAAAAAAAGAAGAAAGAAAGAACACTTAAAAAACATTTTCAAAGGCATTTTAGAATAACCCAAGGTATTTGAAAACTCCAAAACTAAAGTCCAGTTTCTCCATAATGTTCCCACCACCACCACAAACACCCAGGGCACCTCACTTTCTACTGTTTGAGGACTGGAACCCAACTATTAAGTGGAAAAGGGCGGCTCAGGAGAGATTCCCGCTCTCTGTCTCAGGCCGGTCCCGCCTTCCAGTACTTTTTCAGCCTTTCTCACAGTAGAAAATGTGAGCAGTTGGACTTTGGGCAGGAAAGCAAACGGAGCTCAGCACCGCAGAGTAGAGATCCCTCTGGGGTCTGCGCAAATCATATTATAAAGCCGCTTTTATGTATCTACCATAATTACGCTTGATTCGAAGAAGTTTGTTTTTGTTAAGCTGACTTGGGCCTTGCCGTGGATTGGGAGCAGATGCGCTGTAGCGTCCTGGGCTGCTGAGCACCTTTTGCACGCGTACAGATCCGTGTGCAGCTCTGGGCATCTCGTCCCCTGGAGCTCCACACCGCTGGGACGGCCACCACCTGAGTGGCCAACCACTCTGCTCCCTGCGGCTTCTCATTGGCCGAGCAGGATCACGTGCCCCTCTCAGCTGGGCAGCCTCGCTCCAGCTCAGCCCTGACCCTTATCCCCCAAAGAAGCAGGAGGCCGCCAGCCCCATGGCTCATTTTGAATGACATGCCCACATCTGTGACCCCTCCGGCTCCTTTAAATCCAAGAAATGGAAGAGTGACCTAAAAGAAATGAGGGTTGAGGCTTTAAAGGATTACTCTCTGAGAGAGAAAGTTCAGTCCAGGGGAGAAAAGAGCCCTAGGCCTTTGGAGAAAGTATGAGAAACATTTTGATCTTTGCACAGAAACCTCTCCGCTTTTCAAAACCTGCTGCCTCCTCCCTCCAACCCCCGCCCCTTCCCAGAGCACTAGCTGCGCGTGTGGATAAATAAGAGAGAAGAAATAAAAAGCCAATGGGCTCATTTCCAGTCGAATCTAAGCAGGAACACTGGGGTCTTAAAGCAGTTGGGCCTTCCTGGGGCAGGCGGGTGGGTGGGCCCGATTCCTGCTTCCCAGGAACCTGAGAAAGAAGGTACAGATATTGTTTTCTGTCCGCGCTGATGAAGGACTTCTCCAGGAGTCCCGGCCAAGGGCTTGGGGTTCAGAGCTCCCTACGTTAACAGGCAGGGGCGGCCTGCCTGACCCCACGCTGGACTTCCTCGCCAGCCCCAGCCCCAGCTCCAACCCCAATCCCACCCCCAGCCCCAGCTCTAGCAGGAGACAAGGGGCTTAGTGCTTGAAACACTGTCAGGGCCTAGCAGATGGAGAAGGGAGCTTTCCAGATGTTGCACACAATAAAGGGAGTTTTTATTTTCTTATTTCTTTTTTTAATGAGGAGTGGGGGAGCTGTAACAGGGGCAAAATGGGAGCTTTCAAACCCTCCTCTGGCGGCGAGTGTGCATCAGGCTGCACCGAGGAGGGGCAGGCCGGCTCCTACCCATCTAAAACCCCAAACCCGGGCCCAGGGCCGCTTCTCCTTCCAGGGATCTCTGCCTGGGCCTTCCGTGCCACTGGGGAACGCAGAGACAGGCGAGCCCCCTGTTTTTTTCTTCTCCGTGTAGACAAGCGTTCCAAATGGGATTAAATGAAAAGGAGAAATGAAACGCACATTCCCAACATTAGTTAGCACGTGCACACACGTGGGGGTTTTTCCTTCATCTCTTCCTCTTTTTCCTTCTCCCTTTAAATAGAGAGAGGCAGACGGCATCATGATCCTGAAAGAGCTGCTGCCTCTGGAAACCCAGACTTTTACAAAAGCAGAGAGGAGAGAGACAGAGACAGAGAAGGGATGTTCTTCCTTTCCATGGTGAGGACCAGTCTTTCTGTAGGAAGAAAGAAAGAAGCTGGGATGGAGCCTCATCTCTCTGGCACAGCCTCTTTGGGCGCAGATAGATCTTTTTAAAAAGCCATTTCCTGGGGCAGGACTACTCAGTCCCCTACCCCTTCTAGTGTCCTGTACCATGCCAGACATCAAAGGCCTAATTAAACCCATTCTTTAATTGTGTCTTTTTGCTTCTTTACTTTCTCTGCGGCTTTGATGAGGGCTGTACCTCTCTGATCGGCCCCAAATTATCGCTTTCTCTTTATTTTCCAGAAGATCTGAAAATTGCTGGCCGGATTGTTGTGATTGTTATTGCCCCCCCCCCCATCCTTTTTCTCTCCTTCGAGTTGGGGGCTCAGTCCCCTTCCATCCCATCCCCCTCTGCCTTCAGTTAAAGGGATATTCACACCTTTCCCCCTCTCGGCCCTTCTATTCTTATGAAGTTTCCATTGATTATTGTCCTGAAATTCCTTGGTCCAGTCATAGATAAAAGGATAATGACTTCAAAGGCAAGAGTTAAGAGTTTAACCCCAAGCAAAGAGAGTGGACCACTAGGTAATTGAGGGTAATAACCCAACACAGACTTGCTTTCAAAGGATCGCCACGCTGAACTCTCAGGTGGCTTTAATTTTATTAACATTTGTAGCCGCTGACTTGAGAAGCCGGTCTGGAGTCATTAGGAGCTTCAAAGCTGCAGGTAACCCTCGCCGGGGCCAGCCCGGAACCTGACTACAATCTGGGCCCACGCTTCCCTCCTGCGGGTGACAGGGACTGCCGCCACCCCCAGACTGCTGGGCTGCACCACAGAACGGGGGAGGGGGAGGCCGGAAGATCAAAGGTCCTGCTGCCCCCGCCCAGCCAGGCAATCAAGGATTCAAATCTAATGAAGACACTGACAAAAAGCAAGGTGGAGGTGAGGGGCTTCTTTTCGTGGTGCCTGGGGGGCTGGGGGCTTTTTAGATGCCCTGGAGGTAGGCTTTGCAGAGCAGGACAGGAGTCTTGGGGACCAGCGGAGCCCCAGTCCACCCTGAGGCTGGTTTGGGAGTGGACCCTGGAGAGGAAAGGGCATGAGCCCTTGGGGACTTCCCTGTCCAGCCTCTTCCCTCCTCCTGCTCTGAGAGGCCCCTGGTGCCCAGGAGAGGCGCAGGTGGGGTGACCAGGCCAGCAGCCTGGCTTTATGAAAGAGATGGTTGTGTTTCAGACAGGTGAGTGGAGTTCCCTGGCATCTCCACCAAATTGGGGCCGCAGAAGCAAGATTGCAGGCTAGCAGAGAGGTCTGACTCCCGTAGCGAATGGACAGACCTTGGGGGGTAAGCGGAAAAGAGAAATGAGCCCTGGACACTCAGTACCAGGGCCACAGAGATACTCTCTCCAGAGCCTCGGGTCCCCTTCCTACTGTGCACACCTGCACACAGCCTCCAGGGAGTCCCAAAGGGAGCCGGAGCCTCCTCTTGGTCACCCCTGGGTGGTGCTGGTTTATTGTGCTCGGTTGACCCCATCTCTGGCTAGAGGAGCTCTGTTAGCCTGGCAGGTCACTGGGATCGCCAGCACTTCCCAGTGATGGCTTCAGCCAGTCCTTTTGGCCCTTAGAAGTTTAACAAAAGGCCTTTGAAATGGATGACACTTGAACAGCTGCCCAGGCAGGGCTCTCTGGCCTCATTCCTAAGAGTGGGGAGGTTCTTAGAGTCCCCATGTCACTGCCAGCACACCTCAGCTACACCATCCCTTCTCTTCTCTGGCTTCTACAGATCTTGAAAAGCCCCCCCCCCAGGCCACCAGGGCTGGCACAGTGCCCCCTGAGTGCCCGCAGAGTAAAGAGGGCTGTGCCCAGCTTGCGGAGAGCACAGGTCACCAGTGGGTCCAAAAGACCACCTTCCGCTGCCCACCCACCTGTGTCCTCACTGCCATTCTTTTCAAAACTCTTCTCTCAAGAGGTATAAACGATGCCGGGCGTGGTGGTGCACGCTTGTAATCCCAGCATTCGGGAGGCTGAGACAGGAGGATCACAGTTCCTGGACAGCCTCGGCTACTTAGTGAGGCCCTTTGCAACTCAATGAGACCCTGTTTCAAAATAAAGAATAAAAAAGCAGGGCTGGGGGTGTAGCTCAGAGGTAGAATGCCTCTGGGTTCTAGCCCCTGTACAGCAAAAAAAAAAAAAAAAAAAAAAAAAAAAGTATAAATGAGCCAGGCATGGTGGCACACACTTATAATCTCAGCATTCAGGAGGCTGAGACAGGAGGATCACAGTTTGTAGACAGCCTCAGCTACTCAGTGAGGCCCTTTGCAACTCAGTGAGACTCTGTTTCAAAATAAAGAATAAAAAAGCAGGGCTGGGGGTGTAGCTCAGAGGTAGGCTGTCCCTGGGTTCTATCCCCAGGACAGCAAAAAAAAAAAAAAAAAAAAAAAAAACCACAAACAAACAAAAAAACGTATAAATGCCAGGTGTAGTGCCGCACGCTTATAATCCCAGCGCTTGGGAGGCTGAGACAGGAGGATCGCACAGGTTCGAAGCCAGCCTCGGCTACTTAGTGGGGCTCTCAGCGACTTAGTGAGACCCTGTTTCCAAATTAAATATAAAATAGGTTAGGGGCATAGTCCGGAGGTCGAGGCCCCTGGGTTCCATCCCCAGGACCACAAAAACAAAACAAAACGTATAAATGACAGCTTTCTTGACAAAAGGGTTTGCAGCATCTCAAGCCACAGACCAGACTTCTGGGGCAGAATCGCAGGTGAGGGGCTCAGGCCGCAGAGAGCCGGGAGCCGCCCTAGGAGCTCAGTGGTCACCCCAGAGTGGCCAGCCCTCTGCAGGATGACTGTCTAAGGAGGCCAGAGGCTCTTGTGTTAAGTCATTGTAACACCTGTGATCTAATCAGCGTTCAGATTTCACTTCCAGTCTTTTTTTTTTCTTTGTTTCTACCTCTGAGCTATACCCCCAGCCTTATGTTATTTTTATTTTGAAATAAAGTCTCACTAAGATGCTGAGGTCTCATTGAGTTACCCAGTAGCTGTGATTCTCCTGTCTCAGCCTCCTAAGTACTGGAATGACAGGCATGCATCACTGTGCATGGCTTTAAGTTCAGAAAAGGACACTTGTGCACCGAGAAAGGTGTGAAAAATGAACTAAAAAAAAAAAAGAATTTGGAAAAAAAAAAGAGCATTATTTTGACCGACCCAGAGACCTCAGAGTGTCTCCTAAAGAGGGACTTGCCCCCTGCAGCTATGTGTGTGTACGCACAGTTCACACCAGACTCTCTGGGGTCACACATGCTATGCACCTTCCAAATCCAGCCAGTGGGGATCATGTGGTCAGTTTATTGCATTGGGTTTGTTCTTGGAAAATTAAAATGGATGTTCAGTATAACCTGACAGTTGGAAATGATAGGATTCATTTCAGAATTTAATCTAAATTTTGAAAGATTCACTGGCCAACTTAGAGATTACATCCTGCCACCTGCGTACCCTTAGAGAACGTGGAGGTCCCGGGGAGCTGTGTGGATATGAGCCCTCTGCACGCTCTTCCCTAGACCCCCATCAGCAAAGACACACCTGAGGTCAGGGTGACAAGTGCTCGGCTCTGATACGGAACTAGTCCACGTGTGAAGCAGGCTGGTAGGAACACACGGCAACCTTTGATTTTTATGATGTCGTAACTGGGATGTCTTGGTTCAGAGACGTGTGGTGGTGTTGGAAGGAGCCTGACTTTGAAGTCAGATAGACTCGCGTTCAAGTCCAGACTCTGCCGCTAAGTGGCCAGCTCAGCTTGGGTAAGTCCCAGAGCCTTCAGATCCTGGAGGCTTTAGAGGGCGTGTGTGAAGTCCAGCTGGTCACTAATCAGACACCCAGGGCACCTGCCGGGGCTGAGCGCCTGCCTAGCTCGAGGTTCCAGGAATGCAGAGATGAATAAATCTGGCCCTTAAAGAGCTTAGGGTCTAGGCCAGCTGTGGTGGTACACACTTGTAACCTCAGCGACTTGGGAGGCTGAGGCAGGAGGACTATAAGTTGGAGGTCATCCTGGGCAACTTAGCAAGACCCTTTCTTTAAAAAAAAAAAAAGGCTAGCCGAGTGTGTGGTGGCGATGCACGCTTGTAATCCTAGTACTTGGGAAGCTGAGACAGGAGGGTCGCAGGTTTGAGGACAGCCTCAGCTACTTAGTGAGGCCCTCTGCAACTCAGTGAGACCCTGTTTCAAAATAAAGAATAAAAAATAGGGCAGGGGGTGTAGCTCGGAGGTCGAATGCCCCTGGGTTCCATCCCCAGGACTACAAAAAAAGAAAGTTTTATATTATATAGAATGCTCTTGGGTTCAATCTCCAGTACAAAAAAAAAAAAAAAAAAAAAGAGTTTAGGGTCTAAAGCTGTGGGTGGAGGCTCCTTGTTGTCCAACGGGATGAGGATTTTAATAAAGACACCTGAGCCCCCAGGGAACCTGGCCACCCTGCAGTAAGTCACAGGCTCTTGGCCCCTGGGCCAACTTCCCATGGGGAGATGGGGCCCACATCCCAGCAGGAAACTGGCAGAGGGGACACAGGACTCGCCAGACAGCAAACAGGCCTGGGACACAGAGTTGAGCGTTTTGGAGGGAGGAGACGTGGATGCGGAGGGGATCTGGGCTAGGGGAGGCCCTGTCGGCCATCCGCAGTGCTAGTTTTCAAAGAGAAAGATGGTGGCTTCTCCCCGCCACTGTAACTAACTGGGAAGTGGTTAACTTTGGGGCTAAATGGCTCTGGAGCCCCTCAGAAGGCTGGCTGGCCCTAGAGGGTGGGGCAGGAGTGGGAGTTGAGGTGCTGAGTGTGTTGGGCTAGGCGGATCTGGCTGGCCAAGAGGGCAGACAAGTAGCTGGTGTCCTTGTCCTGGGTCAGAAGTCTCCCTGAATGACCGACTTTGATCTCTATCCTCCAGCTGAAGAGGTATCTTCATAGCTCAGTGATTAATTGCATTTCGGGTGGAGATCTTAGCAATATCTAAGATATCTAAGGTTTCAGGGGCATGAGGGTTGAAGTTCCAACCTGGGCACCTTCTCGCCCGTTGCAGGAGGCTAGAAGGTTGGCCCGTGACCTGCAGGGGACGTTTAGTAAACGTGGCTTTCCTTCCCGTCTGCCCTGGGCTGACATTACTCACCGCAGAGGGGGTATACTGTGGCTTTACGACCTGCCTTGAATGTTCTTGGAGAACGTGCCCGGGCTAGAATCCCACTTTTATCTAACAGTCATAAGGATGAGTCGGACAGGGAGAGCCATCCTGGTTGTAGAGACAGAGCACCGAGTCACCGATGGATGGGGACTGGACCTTGCCCGGGTTCATCTCCCGGGTCAGTGCGGCCCCTGGATGGCCCTGGCTCTTGCTGCAAGGCCCTGTGGCAGTCCCCAGGGAGGTTCACAGTCAGCTGGGGAGGTCAGTATGGCCCAGCCTTCCTTAGGCAGAGCCTTTGTCTCTTCCCAGCTGCGAGGAATCTCATAGAACCCTAATCATGAAAACAGGGCAGATGCAGAGGTCCTGTTTGGGGGTGTCTCTGCCGGGGTCCAGCCCTAGCAAGAGTCGAGGTTCGTGTGTTGGTGAAAGAAAACCAAAGTCAATGAGAGAAGAACTGCTACAGGAGATCAGATTCAAGCCTCTCCATTTTATTCAGGATTTGGTACAATTTTTATACTTTTTTTTTTTTTTTTTTGGCAGAAAAGCAAAGGCATAGCCATGCAAGCAGGAGCTCCAAGGACAGGAAAAGTTATTGTTTACAGACTTCAGGGCAAGGGTGTCAGACATTTAAATAATCATAGTATGCCTTCACTTCACAAGGCTGACTCAAACTTAATCTTATACATTGGCCCAAACTAAGGTCAGTTTGAACTTAACGTTTGGCCCAAACTTTATCCTTGGGAAAAAATCTTTGCTGCCTGAGTCTCTCACAAGCCGCTGCCCATCAGTTTTAGTTATAATGCTTATACATAAAATTCCAATTATACATATTGATCCAAATAATCCTAAAATAATTTTTTGAAGAAGGAAATGCCAGACATACTTCATGGGGGATCTACGCCGTTGCAGATCCCCTGATCGAGCTTTCTCAAGATCTGCACGAGATGCTGTAGCAGGTCTCCTAGATGTCCTAGATTTGTACCATACAAATTCTTTCCAAGCATCAGTTCCTGGCCAGGCTGGCTGAGGCTGGAGCCCTGGGGCACACTGGGAGTCTCTGGGGAGATGCTGACCCCTTGCCTTGCCCTGGGTGCTGGCTTCTTCTGGCTTCGCTCAAAACTTTCCTTCCTGTGTCTCTGGTGGAAGCTGCTAGAACCTATTTGGTCTGCAGCTTAGCACCAAGTGTCTGTGTGCACATTTCCCCAGCTTCTCACCAGTGACCTCCCCGCCCCAAGCCAGGACGTAGGCAAAGGACGGCCTACGTTGTCTCCAGACTGGCCTGTGGAATGTCGTGCTCCTTCCTTCCTTCCTTCCTTCCTTCCTTCCTTCCTTCCTTCCTTCCTTCTTTTCCTGGGAATTGAACCCATACTTGCAATTCTCAGTACTTGGGAGTCTGAGACGAGAGGATTGCAGGTTCAAGGACAGCCTTAGAAAGCAGTGAGATTCTCATCAACCTAGTGAGACCCTGTTCCAAAATAAAAATAAAATATGACTGGATGTGTAGCTCAGAGGTAGAATGCCCTTGAGTTCAATCTTCATTAGCAAAACAAAACAAAAACAAATTAAAAAAAAAACAGCCCCAACACTCCCACACTAAAGCATAGCTTGAGTGGCATAGCCCCCAAGTTAGAATAACTTGTCTTTAAAGTCCAGGCTGCCCCTCTAGCCGAGGGCTTCTCCTTGACCTTGTGACTGGAATACTAGCTCCTCAGTAAAGCTCTGTGGGAGGGTCTCCTCGGCTCCTGTGGGTAGTTCCCAGCCTGTGCTCATCCTGCTCCATCTTCCTCTGGGCTGCCTTTCTCAGTTTCCTTGGGCTTGTTATTACTGTCTTTCATCTCAGCCAGGATGGGCTCATTGCCCTATCTGCCGCACCTGATCCTTGGGCACATCTCTACCTTAGCCCTCACCTTCCTATTGCCACGTTGTCTGTTTCCTGTGTTCATCGCTCATACCTTGAAGGTCCAGGAGGTCAAAGCCCATGTTTGACTTCTGTCTACTCAGCCTTGTGCCCACGGCATATGGCAGACGCCTCTATAGCCTTGGGCAGCTCCACCTGAAGGGGCTGCTGGGAAAGGACTCAGTTTTGCCCCTCCCCCTAATTCCTATGTTAAACACCTAGCTCCTAATATTTGGAGAGAGGACTTCAGGGAGGTAATTAGATTTAGACAGGGCCGTGAGGGTGGGGCCCATATGATGGATTAGTATCCTTATAAAATAAAGACGGCAGAGGGCTAGCTCTCTACCCTGAGAGGCCACAGCTACAAGATGGCTGGCTGGCCACAAGCTGGAAAGAGAGCCTTCACCAGGAACCAGATTAGCCAGCCTTGATCTTGTACTTCTACACCTCTAGAGCAGGAAAGAAACTCTTGTCAGGCGTGGTGGGGCACACCTGTAATCCCAGTACTTGGGAGGCTGAGACAGGAGGATCACAGGTTCCAGGACAACCTCAGCAAATAGTTAGACTCTCATCAACCTAGCAAGACCCTGTTTCAAACAAAAATAAAATAGAAGCCGGGTGTGGCGGCACATGCTTGTAATCCCAGTACTTGGGAGGCTAAGACAGGATTGTGCAGGTTTGAAGCCAGCCTTGGCAACTTAGTGAGGCTCTCAGCAACTTAGTGAGACCCTGTTTCCAAATAAAAATAGAAAATAGGTCTGAGAGTGTAACCCAAAGGTAGAAAGCCACTGGGTTCCATTCTCAGGACCATAAAATAAAATAAAATAAAATAAAATAAAATAAAATAAAATAAAATAGAGCTGGGGGTATAGCTTGCAGGTAGAATATTTCTGGGTTCAACCCCCAGCTATATGACAAGACAAAAAACCAAACAAACAAAAAAAACCCCAAAACACGCCAGGCATGGTGGAGCACGCTTGTAATCCCAGCATTCAGGAGGCTGAGGCTGGAGGATCGCGGTTCGCATACAGCCTCAGCTACTTAGTGAGGTCCTCTGCAACTCAGTGAGACTCAGTTTCAAAATAAAAGAATAAAAATTAGGGCAGGGGGTGTAGCCCGGAGATCGAATGCCCCTGGGTTCCATCCCCAGACCCCCCCCCCCAAAAAAAAAACAAAGGCTAGGTCTAAAAATGGACAGACAAATGCCTTTACTCCACTATCTCACTTTTTGTTTCATCTGTTTGATGTTTGATTTGATGTAATATTTGTTTTTGTTTGTTTGTTTGTTTTTGTGGTACATCAGATTGAACCCAGGGGCATTCTACCTCTGAGCTACACCCAGCCCTATTTTATTTATTTTTTTATTTTTTACATTTTTTTTTTTTTTTTTTTTTTTTTGGTGGTATTGGGGATGAAACCCAGGGGCATTCTATCTCCGGGCTATACTCCCAGACCTATTTTATGTTTTATTTGGAAACAGGGTCTCTTAAGTCAGCTGAGGCTGGCTTCGAACCTGCGTGATCCTCTGGTCTTAGCCTCCCAAGAGCAGAGATTACAAGCGTGCGCCGCCACGCCCAGCTTCTATTTTATTTTTACTTTGAAGCAAGGTCTTGCTAAATTGATTAGTCTTACTACTTGCTCAGGCTGTCCTCAAACTTACGACCCTCCTGTCTCACAGTCAGCCTCCCAAGTGCTGGGATTATAGGCGTGTGCCACCACACCAGCTTGATGTATGATTTTCACATGACATGTAGGGCCAAAAGTGAGGGAGGATTCCCAAAACTTAGTAGATTCCTGAGACAGAGGCAGCAAGATTGGCCTGGAGGAGCCCCGCTGGCCACTCTCAGGCACGGGTACAGTAGCCTTACTTGCCCAGGCCCTGGGGCTGGCCAGAGGGCCAGGTGCATACATTCTTTCTTTGGTCCTGAGTGGGACGATTGGGTAAGGTGGGATCTCCTAGACCTCAACCTGCTCCATCTGCAGCACTTGCCCTCCCCCGCAGGGCCCGCGGGACTCCCTGATGGCACCACCGGTGCTCCTGGTGCCGGCACGCTGGCCTTGGCAGTGCCCGTGCCAGGCACTCTGAACCCTGCCTCACAACCAAGGCTTTGTAGCCTCTTCCTGCAGAGGGAGACTGCAGCTGCAGCTTCAGTGAGCCCGGAACTGAAGGGTACCCCTTTCTTCCAAGACGCCATCCCTGAAGAAGTACATCAGCCCCCCTCAGGTGCAGGGCATCCTCCCGGGGGCTCCCAGAGGGCCCTGGGGGCAGTCCAGAGGGGCAGAGACCCCACGGTGCAGGAAGCTTCCTCTGCGTTCCCTGCAGAAGGCCTGGGGAGCAAGGCAGGAGAATAGTTAAAGTTCTGGGCTGAGCTTCAGTGTCCAATTTCTTTATTTCCTGTTGATGACATTATTGCCTTCCTACAACCATTGACACATGTTGCTTTCATCTGTTTCATTT
This sequence comes from Muscardinus avellanarius, assembly GCF_963383645.1. Lineage (NCBI taxonomy): Eukaryota > Metazoa > Chordata > Mammalia > Rodentia > Gliridae > Muscardinus > Muscardinus avellanarius. Next base: position 61,717,423 of record NC_137802.1, read on the forward strand.
CAAGACATGAGTACACTCGCTGGAAACTATGCTTAATAGCTAAACTGAAAACATTTGGTTTTCCTCCTGTGACTCTTTGCTGGTGTGCCGCATCCTCTAGCGGGATTTTTTGGGCGGTGGTGGCACATGGATTTTTTTGGTTGTTGTTGTTTGTTTTCAGCCACCATTTCTAAACCTGCAAAGAGAAATCCCTGGCTCCCCAGCCAATTGCCTGAGGCCCATCTGCTATATATGGGGTAGGTCTCTCTTCCCTAAGGAGGTCCAAGGTTCACCCCAAGTTGTGGTGGCTGTTGAGGGTCCCTCTTTCCAGCTCTTTCCCCGGCTGGTTTAACTATCCAATGGGCAGGTGGGTTCTCCCAGACTCTGCTGTGTCCCTGAGCCCACATCTACCCTTCCTACTGCTCCCCAGAGGCACCGGGCTCCTTGACTCATGGCTAGACCTTCTGAATGGAGCCGCCGGAATAGAGGGGTGAACTTCTGAGCCCAAGGACTCCAGGAGCAAAAAGGCTCCGCTGTCTGTGGAGCGGATCTGGGCAAGGCTTCCCTGGCCCCAGCATGGATGGAAAGCGGCTGCTGGAAGCAGGCCAGCCTCATCTGGTTGGAATTGGGTTTGACACGTGTTTCCAAACCTGGTGTGGATCCGGGCCATCGCCGTTCACCATTCCCTGGGCCAGGACAGCACTGCCTATTGACACAGTCTGCAGAAAGAACAGGGAGTCTGCTCATGACAGTTAGAGAATAGCCAGGCATGGTGATACACGCCCGTAACTCTAGCACTTAGGAAGCCAAGACAGGAGGGTCACAGGTTCGAGGCCAGTCTCAGCAACTTAGGGAAAGCCTCAGCATTTTAACAAGACCCTGCTTCAAAATAAGAAGGGCAGCCAGGCATGGTGGCGCCCACCTATAATTCTGTGACTTAGAAGGCTGAGATTAGGAGGATTGCGGGTTCAAGGATTGCCTCAAAAATGTAGTAAGACTCTCAGCAACCTGACGAGAACTGTTTTAAAAAAAAAAAAATTAAAAGGGCTGGGGGGTTAAGCCTGAGGGTAGAATGCTCCTGTGTTCAATCTCTTGTACCAAAAGTAAATAAGTAAATAAGGCTAGGGGTGAAGCTCAGTGGTAGAGCACCCCTAGGTTCAATCTCCAATACCATAAAAAATAAGAATCTAAAGGTGGCCACTTGCCTGGCCAGAGGTGACTCTCTAGCTCCCAGATGGGAATTTTCCCATGAAAAATCCAACTGACCTGGCCTGGCTCCTCCCTAAAGGGGAAGGGAAGCCAACATTTCCAGGGTGGTTGCTGCACACACACAAGGACTTCTGTGTCCGTTTTCTCATTTCACCCTCCCCACAACAGGGGTTTATTCCCATTTCACAGTTGAGAAAAAAATCACCTAAGCACACATAGCTTTGAAGAGGTAAAATTGGGATAGAGGCCCAGGCTTGAGGTCTCCAAAGCCAGTTTTGTTCTGGCTACAGGTCCCCTGTCCTCTTCCCAGCAGCCTGGGGAAGGGGTGGGGGGCACCTCACCTGCTTGGTTTGGAGAGGCTTCACTCCTCCCTTCTTCCTTCTCCCCAGCTCCCGCCCCTCCTTCACCCACCCAAAGCCTCTTCTGCCAAGCAATCCCCATTCTGGGCAGGTAGAAAGAAAGTCCATGGTAGATGAGCCTGTTTTGCATGAATGTTCAAGCTCCCTTTCAAGTCCCCAGAGCTGGCCAAGAATCTGAGATAGGAGGACATGTGGACAGAGGCTTCCAGGAGAGGCCTGTGTGGGGAACAGAGATGCTGAAGGGTTCCAGGTCCAAGAAATCTACCCCTCGGTTCTGCTCTGGCTGGCTCGCCAAAGTCCCGGGGTGGAGGAAGTGGACTTTAAGCTCTAGAAAACAGATTCTGTCTTCACCCCCATTCTCTCCTATGGTATTTTCAGACAGCTTGTGCCTGGGTTGATGCATGTGCGTGGGCTGAGAGTGTGGAGAGGGCAGCACAGAGACCCACATGTAAATGCAGATCTACTTCTCATGATCTAAGGATGAGACAGGCCATGCCGAACTGCCCCTCCAAGATGACGTTTCCAGCCAGATGTGGTGGTGGCGCATGCCTATAATCCCAGTACTTGGAAGGCTGAAACAGAAGGTTCAAAGGTTTAAGGCCAGCCTCCACTGTTCAGCAAGACCTTCACCAACTCAGCTAGGCCCTGTTTTAAAATAAAAAATAAAATAGGGCTGTAGGGGTTGAACCCAGGTATACCCCTGGGTTCAGTTCCCAGTACCTTCCTTCCTCCACACACACACACACACACAATGACATTTCCAGAGGAGACAAGGCTATGGTGTTCTGTCTCACTATTTCTGGCGGGCCCTGGCTGGGAGTCTCTGATGCCAAAGCCCCAAATAGAGATCTTGGGCTACACGGCGTCTAGATGGTCTTGAGCTCTTCTGCAGCCTTGATAAAGATGGACTGCGCTGATTCAGTGTACAGATGAACCCAGCTTTAGGATGGTGTCACCTGACTTGTAAGCTTTACAATGGTGTGACAGTGTACCCTACACTGCTCTAGTTTTCAAGGTCAGCATTCAATAAATTGCATGAAAGATATCCAGTGCTTTATTATAAAATGGGCTATGTATGAGTTGGGCATGGTGGCACACGCTTGTAATCCCGGCATTTTAGAGGCTGAGACAGGAGGATCATGGTTCACAGATAGCCTCAGCTACTACTTAGTAAAGCCCTTTGCAACTCAGTGAGACCCTGTTTCAAAATAAAGAAAAAAAAATAGGGCTGGGCCGGGCATGGTGGTGCACGCTTGTAATCCCAGTGCTTGGGAGGCTGAGACAGGATGATCACATAGGTTCGAAGTCAGCCTCAGCTAGTTAGTGGGGTTCTCAGCAATTTAGTGAGACCCTTTTTCCAAATAAAGTATAAAATAGGTCTGGGAGTGTAGCCCGGAGGTAGAAAAGCCTCTGGGTTCCACCCCCAGTACCCCACACACACATACACACACACACACACAATAGGACTAGGGTGTAGCTCAGAGGTAGAATGCCCCTGGGTTCCATCCCCAATACCTCAATAAAATAAAATTAAATTTAAAAAATGGTTCTGCCCAACTATAGGTGAATGTCAGTGTTCTCAGCACATTTAAAGTAGGGTGGGCTAAGCTATAATGTTTTTTGTAGGTTAGGTGTGTGTGTGTGTATGTGTGTGTGTGTATGCGTGTGTGTGTGTGTATGCGTGTGTGTGTGTGTGAGAGAGAGAGAGAGAAAGAAAGAGAGAGAGAGAGAGAGAGAGAGAGAGAGAGAGAGAGAGAAAGAGAGAGAGATATGCTGGGGATGGGACTCAGGGGCATTCTATCTCTGAGTGACACCCCCAACCCTATTTTTTATTCTTTATTTTGAAACAGGGTCTCACTGAGTTGCAAAGAGCCTCACTAAGTAGCTGAGGCTGTCTGAGAACCCAGATCCTCCTGTCTCAGCCTCCTGAATGCTGGGATTATAAGAGCATGCCACCATGCCTGATTTCTATTACTTTTTTTTTTTTTTTTTTTTTTTGGTGGTACTGGGGTTCCTGGAAGCCCTTCTACCTCCGGGCTACACTCCCAGACCTATTTTTACATTTTTATTTGGAAACAGGGTCTCCTAAGCCAGCGCGCGCGGCTGGCTTTGAACCTGCGCGATCCTCCTGTCTCTGCCTCCCAAGCGCGGGGATTACAAGCGTGCGCCACCACGCCCGGCCTCTATTACTTTTTTGATGGCATATAATGTTCTATGCACTGCCTGGCAGTGTATATGATTTATTTAATCAGTCCCCTACATACATAAATATAATTTCCAAATTCCTACAATTATATGTAACCTCCAATGCCTGGAATATTTTCAAGAATGTACAAATGACATCCTAGTGTTAATTCTATGAGGGTCTGGAAAACCTGGTCCTTTCAGAATCAGGGGTATGATGACTTCCCGGAAGAGGCCGCAGATGAAGTAAAGTGTGGCCAGAACTTCTTAGTTTCTGTCTAGATTTGTACTGTTGTTCTGCAGCAAGTGGGGGTGGGGGGATCCTGGGGCTTGAGCTCAGAGGCATCCTATCTCTGAGCTATATCCCCAGCCTGCCTATTTATTTATTTATTTATTTATTTATTTATTTATTTATTTATTGTGGTACTGGGGATGGAACTCAGGGGCTTTGGCTTTCTTCCTCCGAGCTACACCTTCAGTCCTCTTTTTATTATTTATTTTGAAACAGGGTCTCAATGAGTTGCCGAGAGCCTCCCTAAACTGCTGAAGCTGGCCTTCAAGCCTCCTGTCTCAGCCTCCCAGGTACTCGGATTCCAGAAATAGGCCACCACCAGTGCCTGTGTGTGGTCATTCCTGATGCAGGTCCTGAGAGCTGACTCATGGCCACAGGTCAACATCTCTCTCCTCCAAGGGAAGTCAATGACAGAAAGCCCAGGCTTCCCAAAGGGTGGAGGAGTTGGGTGGGCGTCAGCGGTGGCATCTTCTGATGTCTTTGTTCCTGTTATCTAAGGTCTGACCACTTCAAAGTGAGGCTGGGCCAAATGAGGAGTGAGGGTAGGGCAGAAGAATCACTGATGTTTTAGTGACTTAAGAGTTACCGAGAGTTTCGTTAGTGAAGTAAGATTACATTAGTGTCTCAAGAGTTTCCGAGGCAGAAGCATCCCATTTAAGCCCTGCCTTGTGCAGATGAGGGCCCTGGGCATCCCTGAGCAGCCTGGGTCACTGAGGAGCCAGAACCAGAATGTGGGCCCATCTGGACGGTTGCCACTAGCCCTCCCAGTTACGGGTTCCATTTGTAAGAATTTGTAGCCAACTGGAAAAATTAATAAAGCACAACTTTTTTTTTTTTTTTTTTGGTGGTACTGGAGGTGGAACCCAGAGGCTTTCTACCTCTGGGCTATACTCCCAGACCTTTTTTATATTTTAATTGGAAACAGGGTCTCACTAAGTAGCTGAGGCTGGCTTCGAACCTGTGCGATCCTCCTGTCTCAGCCTCCCAAGCGCGGGGATTACAAGCTGCGCCACCACGCCCGCCCGGCTATAAAGCACAACTTTAATTTGATGATGCTGGTCCTTAAAAATAGCAGCTAGTTCCAGCGATGTTGGCAGCTGGGCACTGTCTCCGCCACTCAGAGAAGAAAGCTAACGCCACACCAGGGTTTTCATGCCCCCCCCCGCAAGATAGGCAGGCATGAGCCCTGGGCTTTGGGCCTCAGAACACCCACATCTGTCCTGGGGAGACATCTGTACAGCAGCTCCAGCCAGCCCTGAATATTTCCACCCACCCAGAAGGACCTCAGAAGCCCAGCTTGAATATTCTGCCTTAGGGGAGGCCACGCCTGTCAGGGAGCTGGGTGACCTTGAACCCCTGGCTGAAAGAAATCAAGAGACCAACCCAAAGCCAGGCGTGGTGGTGCACGCTTGTAATCCCCAAGCTTGGGAGGCTGAGACAGGAGGATCACACGGGTTCCAAGCCAGCCTCAGCTACTTAGTGAGGCTCTCAGCAACTTAGTGAGACCCTGTTTCCAAATAAAGTATAAAATAGGTCTGGGAGTGTAGCCCAGAGGTAGAAAAGCCCTGGGTTCCACACCCAGTACCACAAAAAAAAAAAAAAAAAGAAAGAAAGAAAAGAAAAGAGAGAGAGAGAGAGAGACCAACCCAAGTCTGTTCTTTCTCACTACACTGGGTTCAATGCTGGCTCCTACACTACTAACTGATGTGTGACCTTGGACAAGATCTGTGCTGTCCTGCGTACTATGCAGCAGGTCCTGCATCTAGGCTAGGCCTGCTTTCCTTGAAAACTAGGTTGGTAATAGCAGTGTCTGCCTCTAGAAGGGGTGGGGCGGGGAGTGAATGAGGTGCTCTGGAAGGACCGCCCTACCTCAGCGCTCCTGACCGGACTCCTCCTCACCACCCTTCCCCTCCTCACCACCCTTCCCGCAGCCCCTTGACCTTGGTCAAATGTAACTTCCTGTTCTTTCCTGTGCCCCATTTCTCCTCTTTCATCTTCTCTCTGTGAACTCTGAACCAAGTGTTCAACTATCTGGGGCAGCAACCAAGATTTGGCCATCACAGCCGAGACTCCGGGGCACCCTGGACGCCCTTATCAGGAAGGAAACTGCTAACAACCCTGTCTCTGGTTTATGGCGGCTCTCCCTGCTCCCTTTATGGCCCTTTTACAGCTCCCTGGGCCTGGTGGGTTCAGATGGGGCCGGTCTTTGTGAAGATGGCTCCAGGGGCCAAGGGGCTATTGCTGGTGGATGTGGCTGGTGAGCCGCAGAGCCACTTTCCCTCAGAGGGGCAGGTCTGGGATGCCCTGTGGCCGGGGCTGGGGTCAGACTAGAAGGCTGTGTGGCCAGAAGCCACTCAGGACCGAGTGTGAGCCCCCTGCCCGGAGGGCTGGCAGCGCCCAGCCCTGACCCACGTCTAAGCAAGATGACTCTAACCCCATGCAAAGTCACTCTGTTCTCCGTGCCAGAGGCCACGGTGGGCACTTTGTATTGTATTATCTTCATGCACACCCTCCTGGGCCTGCATGTTAGAAACAAAACAGAATGGCTTGAAGTTGATCAAGGCCATAGGTGACCCTCAGCTGGGCGTGGTGACACACACCTGTAATCCCAGTACTTGGAAGGCTGAGACAGCAGGAGTGCAGGTTCAAAGTCAGCAACTTAAAGACGCCTTGTTTCAAATTTTAAAAAATAAATTGGAGCTAGGCATTTTGCCTATAATCCTAGTACTTGGAAGACTGAGGCCGGAGGGTCTCAGGTTCGAGGACAGCCTCAGCAATGTAAGGAGAGTCTCAGTCACCTAGGGAGACCCTGTTTCAAAACCAAAAAAATAAAAAAGTTGGGAGCCGGGCATGGTGGCGCATGCTTGTAATACCAGTACTTGGGAGGCTGAGACAGGGGGATCACTCAGGTTCGCAGGTTTGAAGCCAGATTCAGCCACTTAGTGAGGCTCTCGGCAACTTGCTGAGCCCTTGTTTCCAGATAAAATATAAAATAGGTCTGGGAGATAGCAGGGCGTGGTGGCGCACGCTTGTAATCCCAGCATTCAGGAGGCTGAGACTAGAGGATCGTGGTTCCTGGCCAGCCTCAGCTACTTAGTGAGGCTATCCACAACATAGTGAGACCCTGTTTCAAAATAAAGAATAAAAAATAGGGTTGTGGGTGTAGTTCAGAGGTAGAATGCCCCTGGGTTCCATCCCCAGTACTACACACACACAAAAAAAGGTTGGGGTGTAGCTCAGAGGTAGAATACCCTTAAGTTCAATCCCCAGTACCACCAATACAATAAAATAAAAATTGGGCTGAGGGTGTAGTTTGGAGGTAGAATGCCTCTGGGTTCATTTCCCAATACCACTATTAAGAAAAAATAAATAAGAAGGAAACACACACAAGCAATTTATCCTTAGTGTCATTTTATGGATGGAGAAATAAAGATATAAAGGGTATGGAACCGAGAAGGTGAGTTAAGATTTGAAACATAAGCCAGGCATGGTGGCACACGCTTGTAATCCCCACACTTGGGAGGCTGAGACAGGATGATCGCACAGGTTCAAAGCCAGCCTCAAGCTACTGAGTGAGGCTCTCAGCAACTTAGTGAGACCCTGTTTCCAAATAAAGTATAAAGTAGGTCTGGGAGTGTAGCCCGGAGGTAGAAAAACCCCTGGGTTCCACCCCCAGTACCACAAAATACATACATATATATATATATATATATATATATATATATATATATATACACACATATATGTATATATATGTATATATATGTATGTATGTATATGTATGTGTGTGTGTGTGTATATATATATATATATATATATATATATATATATATATATGAAACATGATTTTCTTCTTTCTGGCTCCTAAATCCAATATGTAGTAGTCCCTCTCCCCCTCCTCCTCTTTCTCTTCCCCCTCCTCTTCCATCTTCTTCTCTTTCTCCCAGGGGCATTCTAACTCCAAATGACACCCCCCCCAGCCCTTTTATTTGTTTTGAAACAGAGTCTTGCTAAATTGCTGAGGCTGACCTAAAACCTACAATCCTCCTGTCTCAGCCTCCCAAGCACTGGGATTGCAAGCGTGCACGACCTCCTCTATCTAGCATTGAATCTCTTCCGTTCATTCTTCTGTTTATCACTTTGTGTTGACAAAACCAGTGTTTTGTATCAAAAGGCTTGGTTCAGGCAACTCTGATGGCTTCATGTTGGCCAGGTTGTCTAGATAAGCATCCTGAAAAAATCTAGCACTTTCTACATGCATACAAACAGCCCAGCACAGGCTGCAGGCAGCAATAGAAGAGAAAATACTTCTGGAGCAGGCCTGCAATCTTCCTATCTCTTCCTGTTCCTCCGTCCCTGGGAACCTGGCCTCGGGTGTCCTGGGGAAGGCCTAGCTCAAAAGACAAATTCGTACAGGAAACAACTTCCAAATTGGATGTTGAGAGGCAGGGGCTTGATAAATAGCCCCTCTTTTCTCTGCCAAACACAAAGCGATTTGAGAGCAGACCCAGAAGCTTGCCCATCAGTGGCCCACACAGGCCCAGAGAGATGAACCGCCACGCTCACTGCCGGTGGAATGAGCACATGTCAATATACAGCCATAACTCGCTGCCAAGAGCTGCACCCGCAGGTAGGAGGGTACCGCCCGAAGCTGGCATCGAGGGCCGGCCTTGGATCTGCCCAGTGGAGTCTGCTCTAGGACACTTAGGGCTTGGGGTTGTGGAAAAGAAGAGGGGCGCTTTGCGTTTTGACCCCAAAGAGAGAGGGGCAGAGCTAGACACAGCCTGTTTAGTCTCCCGAACTCACCAGGTAGATGCTCTTCTTCCGGGGCCTCCACTCACAGTCCGCGGTCTGTGCTGTCTTTGGGGAAGGAGACAGCCCGCGCTGCCCAGCAGGGGTGGGCAGGCTGCCTCCAGGAGGCCCGCTCGCTCTGAAGTCCCAGGGAGGGCCACGGGCCCATCCCCAAGCCTTGGAGGCCTCACTGTCATGACTGCAGGGGCCAGGCTAAGCCTGCAGCGTCCAGCTGGGGAAGCCTCGCCCTCCTCTGCACCCCAACCTTCCTCCATCCTCCTCTGCCCCCCAACCTTCCTCCAGCAGCAGGAAGATGGGGCCAAGCAGCCTGCCCTGGGCTGTTATACCTTGCTAGGCCTTTGCAGAGAGGGAGGTGAACTCTGAAAATGATGGCTGTCCCGCAAAGGCAGCCAGACACGTTGTCAAGTCAAGTCCACCCCTGTGCACTTCTCCCTCTCAATGCCCAACACGCTGGGCAGGGTGCCGTCTCTGAAGGTGATGGGAGACCCAAGACGCTCATCAAAGACACAAAACGTCGGGTTTGCACAGAACCTGTAATCATCCTTCTGTGCATTTTATTTAATTTCTTTTGCCACTGGTGATTCAACCCAGAGACGTTCTACCTTCGAGCTACATCCCCAGCCCTAGTTTTATTTTTTATTTTCAAACAGGGTCTCACTTAGTTATAGAGGGCCTCACTAAGCAGTTGAGGCTGGCCTCGAACCTGCGATCTGCCTGTCTCCAGCCTCCTCGGTATTGGGATTACACGTGTGCACCGCCACACCTGGCTCTTCGGTGCATTTTTAAATCATCTCTAAATTGCTTATAATACCTAACGCAGTATAGTGCTACGTAAATAGTTATTATTCTGTATTGTTTAGAGAATAATGACAAAAAAGATGCAGAAAAAATGTCTGTCCATATTCAGATGGATTGCGGCTATATAGAGATATATTAGTACTGTGGACTGAGCCCAGGTGCATGCTACTGCCAAGCTATACCCCCAACCCTTTGTGAAATTACTTTTTTACTTTGAAACAGGGTCTTGCTAAGTTGCTGAGCCTCTCTCTAAGTTGCTGACACTGGCCTTGGACCTGTAATCCTCCTGTCTCAGCCTCTCAATACTGAGATTATAGGCATGTGCCACCACGCCTGGCTTTCCTGGATTTTTTTTTTTTTTTTTTTTTTGTGGCACTGGGGATGGAACCAAGGAGGATTGTATCTCCAAACTACACTCCCAGCCCTATTTTTTTTTTTTTTTTTAGTCTTTATTTTTTGAAACAGGGTCTCACTGAGTTGCAAAGGGCTAAGTAGCTGAGGTGTCCATTAACCGTGATCCTCCTCCGGTCTCTGCTTCCTGAATGCTGGGATTACAAGTGTGCACTACCATATCTTTTTAAATTGAATCCACAGATGCTGAACCTGTAGTTACCAAGGGCCACAGAGGGTCACCTTACCTGTCATGGTGGCTAGGCTTGGGGGTGGGAGGGGATGCATTTTTTTTTTTTTTTTTTTTGGTGGTACTGGGGGTGAAACCCAGGGGCTTTCTACCTCCAGGCTATACTAGGAGACCTATTTTCTATTTTTATTTGGAAACAGGGTCTCACTAGGTTGTTGAGAGCCTCACTAAGTAGTTGAGGGTGGCTTTGACCCTGTGTGATCCTCCTGTCTCAGCCTCCCAAGCGCGGGGATTACAAGCGTGGGCCACCACGCCCGGCGGGAGGGCATTTTGAGGGAGGCTCTCTGAAGTTCGTGGCTACAGCTCCCCACCTTTAGCAGTAGCCTGGCAATGGGCAGCAACAACAACAAAGAAGTGGATGACAAGATCTTTGCAGGCCTTGGGAAGCTATTGGTGAAAAAAGTGAGCACTTACATCTTTCTGAAATTAAATTTATTGGCTGGACTGTTTCCAATCAAATGTCCCCTTAAGCTGGGTGTGGTAGCACACACTTGTAATCTCAGTACTTGGGAGGGAGAGACAGAAGGATCAGAGGTGTGCAAGCAGCCTCAGCAACTTAGTGAGGCCCTCCAAAATTTAGTGAGACCATGTCAAAAGAAAAGAGTAAAATAGGGTTGGGGATGTATCTCAAAGGTAGAATGCCCTTGGATTCCATCCCCAAGGGCATTCTGAAAAAAAAAATCCCCTTTAATATGCAAATATAACTTTCTTTTATTTCTTTGTCTTAATTAAGGGGAGGAGTCTTAAAGAATCCAAATGGCTTATAGGAAGAATTGTCCCTGGGTATGGGTGTGTGTGGGAAATAACACTACCCTTAGTTTTCCCCTGAATGTCAACCCTTCCCGAGTGCATAGTACAGTAGCACCTCATTTAGTCCTCCGGGTGACCTCCAGACCCACTTTACATTTGAAGAAACCAAGGCACAGGAAAGGAACGACTTTTCCTAGGATGCAGGGCCTCCAGTTGGCCCATGATCCACACTGCCGGGCTCAAAATTACACAGTAGGAGAAAGAAGCTACCTGCCCCTCTGGCTCTGCCGAGTCCGCCAGGCCAGGCTCCACACTTCGCCTCTCTCTGGCTCAGTTTCTGTGGGGTTCTGGAAAACATAGCCCCTCCTCCAGCCATCCAGGGCCCCTAGCCGGTGCCCTCCTATCCATTCAATCTTCCTCCTTCCAGCACCTGCCATGAAAAAATATCAAAGTACCACTGGGTTATGGATGCCCTCTCGCCCAGATGGCTGCTCCAGAGAACTGGGGCTGGACCCGGTTTCACAGTGGGGCCCCAGAGCTCACCGCACTGACACCCACTTTCCTCCAAGACTTCCAGGCTCCCTGGGAAAAGTCCTGGCCCATCTTCTCAGGCAGTGCTGTGGTCCCAAGGACACTTAGGACCCTCCCTAATAGGGTTGGAGGCTGACACCTTTTTACAAGAGCATTCCAGAGCAGGGACCCCTGGGGCTGGAAGGAGAGTGAAGGAGGAAGCCTGTCAGACTTCCTGGGGTAGAAGAGGTCAAAGCTCAAAGATGGGGTTGGGAGGGTCAGGTCAATTTAAAGATGAGCCTAGTTCTGATTAGCCAGCTGCTTCACTAACACCAAGTGGGTGGTCACCTAAGAAATCGGAAATGGGGGAAAGTCTCTAGAAATGGGCCAAAGGCCTTGGAGTCCAGCCTCTGGCTCCTTCCTGGGCTGAGGTGCCCCCCCCCCCCAGCTTCCACCAGAGGACCCTGACCTTCCTCCCCCACCTCCAGGGCAGGTAGCTGTGTGGCTCTGCCTGGTCCTCTCACTTCTCCCTCAGCCCTCTGGAACAGGGATGGGGACAGGGGCAGGGACAAGCACTTTTCTTGCCCTCCTCGTGACTATATTTCTGGCTCCAAAGTCAGGCCACCAGGTCTTTGATAGGTTGGGTCCTCTTCCCCTCCCCTCACGGGACCCTGCAGTCTTGGTCATTTTCTGCTCAGTAAACTAATAGATTCACGTGAACAGTTGTACAAAGGCAGGCAGATTGAGCATTTGGAAAAATTGATCCCCCCTGGGCCGGGAGGGGTGGGGGAAGGATGCAATCTTGCAAAAAGAGTTGGTTCTGGGAAAGAGGAGGCAGTTTCACCAGCCTAGGGATTAGCTCACCCGTCTCTGCTCACCATAGGGCTCCGGTGGTCCTGGCTCTGCTGTCTCTGCCTAAAAAGAAAGCCAGGGCTAGCTCCACACTTGTTTATCCTACCTACCCCTCCAAACCCTTCATGTGTTTGGAGGATGATTCACTGAGGTGACACATGGATTTTAGTTTCAATGATTATTACAACTTTTTCTATGCCCAAAAGCTATTGGGGGAAACTTCTACAGAGAGAGGTGGCTCAATTCATCCATTTTGTTTGCGATACTAATGTTTTTGCTAAGAAAACCATTATATTCAACCCATACAGATTTTGGGCCAGTTTCTCTTCGTCTGTTCAGAAGAATTATTCCCTGAGAATCTTGCTTTTTTTTTTTTAATTTAATGGAACTAGGGATTGAATCCCGAGGCATTCTACCTCTGAGCTGCTACACAACCAGCCTTATTTTATTTTATTTATTTTGAAACAAGGTCTCACTGAGTTTTGGAGGGACTCAAGAGGTTTCTGAGACTGGCCATGAACCTGAGAACCTGGGATGCTCCCATCTCAGCCTCCCAAATACTGGACTTACAGGTGTGTGCCACCTTGCAGAGTTTGAGCCTTGCCATTTAAAAAGCCGTCAAATAACAAAAGCGGCTCCCAAAGACTTTATGGGCCACCCCAAAAGGACTTGACCCACACCCACCCGTCTCCTCCCTCGGACACTCACCTATTTTATATTTTATTTGGAAACAAGGTCACACTGAGTTGCAAAGGGCTTCACTAAGTAGTAGCTGAGGCTGGCTGTGAACTGTGATCCTCCTGTCTCAGCCTCCCATTGGGATTACAAGCATGTGCCACCACGCTTGGCTTCCATTACAGTTATATATTATTTTATTTAACTGCACTTTTTCTTGTGTGGTACTGGGGGTGGGAACCCAGGGGCTTTTCTACCTCCGGGCTATACTCCCAGACCCATTTTATACTTTATTGGGAACAGGGTCTCACTAAGTTGCTGAGAGCCTCACTCTGTAGCTGAGGCTGGCTTTGAACCCGTGATCCTCCTGTCTCAGCCTCCCAAGCGCAGGGATTACAAGCGTGCGCCACCACGCCCGGTGACTTAATTGCTCTTATGGCAATATCATACTCCCTTGGTTACTGTAAATTTGTAATAAATTTACAGAACTCACATTGTCTAACTTTTTTGGGGGTACTGGGGATTGAACCAGGGGCATTCTACCCCCAAGCTATACCACTAGTCCTATTTTTTATTCTTTATTTTGAAACAGGGTCTCACTAAGTTGAACAGGGCCTCACTAAATAGCTGAGGCTGGCTGCAAACCTGCGATCCTCCAGTCTCAGCCTCCCAAGTACTGGAATTACAAGCCTGCAACACCACACCCAGCTTTGCCCTTCTTTTTAAAGGTCATTTTTAAGAGCCGGGTGTGGTGGTGCACTCTTATAATTTGGGTGGCTGAGACAGGAGGATCCGTTTGAAGCCAGCCTCAGCTACTTAGTGAGGCCCTTTGCAGCTCAGCAAGACCTGTTTCAAAATAAAGAATAGCTAGGCGTGGACAGCCTTAGCTACTTAGTGAGGCCCTCTGCAACTCAGTGAGACCCTATTTCAAGGTAAAGAATAAAAAATAGGGCTGGGGTGTAGGTCAGAGGTAGAATGCCCCTGGGTTCTATCCCCAGAACCACAAAAATAATAAATAAATAATACATACATACATACATACATACATACATACATACCCGGGCATGGTGGAGCAGGCTTGTAATCCCAACATCTGAAAGGCTGAGACAGGAAGATCGCAGTTTGAGGACAGCCTCAGCTACTTAGTGAGGTCCTTTGCAACTCAGTGAGACCCTGTTTCAAAATAAAGAATAAAAAATAGGGCTGGGGGGTGTAGCTCAGAGGTAGAATGCCCCTGGGGTCCATCCCCAGTACTACAAAAAAATAAATAAAGATCATTTTGGCTACTCTGGTCCCCTAGGATTCCATGTGAACTTTAGAATAGCTATCAATTTCTTTGAAGAAGACAGTTGGGGTTTTGAAGGACACTTGCATTGAATCTCTAGGTCAGTCTACAGAGTCCTGCCATTTTATCAATGTTAAGTATTGCGAACAACAAACTTATAACGCTTTTTCAAGTATAACACTGTCTTTAACTGATTTAAACTAGGTTTCAGCCTCAAGTCCAAAAGACAAAAGCATGAACACGTACTTGCTAATGTTGAAATCCCAAAAATATATTTCTGAAAAAAATTTTAAAAATTAGGAGCCAGGTGGGTGGCGCACGCTTGTAATCCCAGCATTCGGGAGGCCAAGACAGGAGGACAGAGATTCAAGGACAGCCTCAGCTACTTAGTGAGGCCCTTTGCAATTCAGTGAGATCCTGTTTTAAAATAAAGAATAAAAAATAGGTCTGATTTTGTGTGTGTGTGGTACTTGGGCGCCTACCCCCAAATCTATTTTATATTTTGTTTGGAAACAGAGTCTCACTAAGTTGCTGAGGCTGCTGTCTCAGCCTCCCAAGTACTGGGATTACAAGCGTGTGCCGCCACGCCTGGCTAGGCCTGGGAGTTTAGCTAGGAGGTAGAATGCCCCTGGGTTCCATCCCCAGTTAAAAAAAAAATTAAAAGACATTTATTTACATTATATTTTTATTTTTGTTATTTACACAAAAAGACAGCCCTTTGTGAGCCATTTTACACCAGAAAATAGTCACTAATGACACATTTTAGCCAGATTTGTAATCCCAGTACTTGGGAGGCTAGGATCGCAGGTTCTCGGCCAGCCTCAGCTACTTAGTGAGGCCTTGTTTCAAAATAAAGAATATATAATAGGGCTGGGGGTGTAGCTTGGAGGTAGAATGCACCTGGGCTCCATCTCCAGTACCATAAAAGAAAGAAAGAAAGGGAAAAAGAAAGGAAATATACCAATTCCAATTCATATCATCTTATTTGATAATTGTGTCCACCCAGCATTTTAACTGTAATATCTGAAATACTATGATTGACAATCTAAATATTTTGATGAGATTCATTAATAATCTCAATGGGGCCGGGCGTGGTGGCGCATGCTTGTAATCCCAGCATTTGGGAGGCTGAGACAGGGGGATCAAGGTTCGTGGACAGCCTCAGCTACTTAGGCCCTTTACAACTCAGTGAGACCCTGTTTCAAAATAAAGAATAAAAATAGGGATAGAGGTGTAGCTCGGAAGTAGAATGCCCGAGTTCCATCCCCAGTACTGAAAAAAGAAAGAAAGGAAGGAAGAAAGAAAGAAGGAACAAAAGAAAGAAAGAAAGAAAATCTCAATGGAATGGAAGTAGACAGGGAGGAAACTGCTGGGCAGCAGTGGTGCATCCACTAAAAACCTGAACCTGGTAGGGACCGAGACCCTACTCCAGCCGTAGGCCAGTACCAGTTCTCAAGGACGGGTGCATCAGTGTCCTCCTGACTCAGCCTCCCAAGTACTGGGATTACAAGCATGTGCCACCATGCCCAGCTGTCACCAACTTTTAAATATTGCCCATGTCACTCTTGTGCACAATCCAGTTCAACCATTTGTTGAGTTCAGAGGGCTGCCGGTGGGTTGGGCGACAGAGAAGTCCCCGTTGCCCTCAGGGTTGTACTGGAGGGGCCGCCCTACCCCAGGCCAAGCCGGGTATGGAGAGAGGAAGCCAGCGGTGGCAGCCAGCCTGGGAACTCTTCAACTACCACCACCGTGTGCACCTGTCACGGTAGGAACCTGGGAGTGGGAGCAAGAAATAAGCTGGACAGCTTGCTGAGTTCACAGTGGGCTGGGAGTCAGAATAGGAAGCAGGCTATTAAGGGAACAGGGTGACCATGCAGAAATAACCACCCTGTTTCTTTTTGGTTTTGTTTTTTTGGTGGTACCACGGGTAGAACCCAGGGGCTTTCTACCTCCAGGCTACACTCCCAGACCCATTTTATACTTTATTTGGAAACAGGGTCTCATGAAGTTGCTGAGAGCCTCACTCAGTAGCTGAGGCTGGCTTCGAACCTGTGTGATCCTCCTGTCTCAGCCTCCCAAGCGCGGGGATTAGAAGCATGCGCCACCAGGCCCGGCTAACCACCCTGGGCCTTTCTCAGCTATTCATGCTTATGACAGTCTTCCAGGGAAGGCTTCCTCCAATCCACTCAACAAATGCCACTCAGAGCGGCCAGGGAACCCATGGTCTTAGCTAAGGTGACCTGCTCTCTCTGTTGGTTTAGAGAAATCAAAGGCACACTGTCTAAGGCTGCACTTTTCCAAGGAATTAAAAGACAGTTCTTCCTTCACTCCCTTTCTTTCTTTTTTTTTTTATTCATTTTTTAATTTTAATGTTTTTGCGGAACTGGGGATGGAACCCAGGGACATTCTATCTCCGAGCTACAACCCCAGCCCCTATTTTTCATTCTTTATGTTGAAACAGGGTCTCACTGAGTTGCAAAGGCCCTAAGTAGTAGCTGAGGCTGTCTGCAAACTGTGATCCTCCTGTCTCAGCCTCCCAAATGCTGGGATTACAAGTGTGCACCACCACACCTGGCTTATTCACTTATTTTTGGTACTGGGAATGGAACCCAGGGTATATAGTTACACCCCCAGCACTATTTTATTTTTTTTATTTTGAAACCGGGTCTAAGTTGCTGAAGCTGGCTTTGAACCTTGAATCCTCCTGTCTCCGCTTCCCCAGTACTGATATTACAGGCACGCGCCACCATGCCTGGCTGTTTCTTGAATTGTCCAGCAATGTCCTGGGTCTCAGCAACTCTGAATTCCCAGCTAGTGTGATTTCCCCTGCACAGCGGTTGTTATGGGGCTGACTAAGGGTATGAGATCTGGCATGATGCCTCCCAGGGAGCCCTTAGTCCTCATTTTTCTGAAATTCTAGGATTTCAGTCCAGTATATAATTCCATAAAAGGATCGCTCTCTGTGTTATTAAACTTGTCTACACTTAGGCAAAGTGGGTTGTTTACCCTCTGTAGGTTTTTTTCTTTTTTCTTTAAAGAGAAGTGGAGTTGGGGGGGTGGCGTCTGAGCATGTGCAGAAATACATCACCTTGCTTTCCAGTTTCCAGGCAACCGTGCTAGGTTACAACAAGTCACATGACAGTGTTGCTGCCAGGGAGAGGAGGAAAATGGAAAACTGGAAAACGGTGCTATCTTGAGAAAGGGGCTGGGAATGGAAAGGACTTCGGATCCTCCTCTAGAAATATGATCAACAAGTAGTCAAGGCCCGATGGCTAGAGCAGGTGTCTGGCCTCTGTGAGCTGGGCCGCCGCCTGCTGGAGGGGAAAGGTCCCATCAGATAGGAAGCTGGGGGGAAGGGGATGGGGCAGGCCGAGCTGGCCATGGTGATGGGGGAGCCCTTGGCCTAAGGCAACCCCAGCGAGCACCTGTTCTGGAAACCCGCTCCCAGAGGCGTTATTACTGAGAAGATCCAAACAAAACATGGTCCCCTCAGTCCTTCCTTCCCGGGGCAGCATGGGCTAATGAGGGAGCTGGAGAGCCCTGGTTAGAGCCCAGCCTGCGGGGACTGTGGCTGGTTGGGGGGCGGCAAAGGGTCAGTGGGGACACCGGGAGGGGAGGAAAACCGCCCATGAAGACCAAGTTTCCACTTCCTTTTGGAAAGCCTCCTCTTTCTGAACGTTGTTTATTTTGATTTTGGATGTTTTGATTTTTTTCTATCCCCTCCCCCGCACTGTGCACGTGTGTGTGTGTGTGTGTGTGTGTGTGTGTGTGTGCGTGTGTGTGTGTTTGCAAGCGCGGCCATGCACCACCCCTACTGTTGTTTATATTGTGGATGCTTCTATGGCAATTCATCCCCTCTGCCTACACTTTGGTTCCAGTAATGACACCCTCTGTGGCGTAAGGACTCGCAGGGACCACAGTGGAGGTGTTGCTCCGCACTCCTGGGGTCTCCAGTAGGGTGGCCAATGCTCTTGGTCTGGGCCCTGGAGGCTGGGAGCAACTGTGGGCCATTCGCCCTCCAGGATTCCAAGAGCCAGGCGTCTCAGCCTGCAGCCTCCTCGCCTCTAGCTGTAATCCCCAGGCAAGGATGCAACTCGGGCACACATTCTTGTACTGGCCTGCCCGGAAAGGGCTGTGTTTCATAGCCTGGGTTGCTCTCTTTATGCCTGGGGTGGCGGCCTGGAGAGGCAGGCCTCCGGGTGGGTGGGAGCACTGGGGGTGGGGCCACCTGTTTTGCGGCATGAGTGTAAGAACTCTCTGTCCTTAGTGGAAGCCTGGAAGACAGTGGTGTAGAGCAGCCCAGGCTGCTTGCCCCTTCTAGTAGACCATGGCTAGGTCTGTGTATTCCTTCTCTTTTCCTTTAGAAAATGAACACTCACGTCTCTTGCCTGCTTTAAAGTTCAGAAGGACTGGGCACTGTGGGGCATGCCGATAACCCCAGTTCTAGGAGGCTAAGATGGGAGGATTTTAGGTTAGAGGCCAGCCTCAGCAATTCAGTAAGGCCTTCTTTCAAAAATAAGTAACAACAGAGCCCGGCACAATGATGGCAACCACATGCTTGCCATCCCAGCGTCTGGGACGCTGAGACCGGAGCATTGGAGGATCGCGGTTCGCGGACAGCCTCAGCTATCTAGTGGGGCCTCCGCAACTCAGTGAGACCCTGTTTCAAAATAAAGAATAAAAAATAGGGCAGGGGGTGTAACTTGGAGGTTGAATGCCCCTGGGTTCCATCCCCAGACCCGCAAAAAAAAAAAAAAAACAAGAGTAACAATTAGGGCTGGAGGTGTAGCTCAGGGGTAGAATCCTCCTGGGTTCCATCCCCAGTACTGCAAATAAATAACAACAGCTTTGGGGCTGTGGCTCAGAGGTAGAAAGCCTCTAAGTTCAAGCCATTGTCAAAAAATAATAATAAACAGAATAAAAATAAAGTTTTGAAGGCCTAATGCAAAGTCGTACACAGCTCCGATAAGGCTATGCTCTTTGACTTCTTAGATCTCTGGTTCACTGTGTGTGTGTGTGTGTGTGTGTGTGTGTGTGTGTGTGTGTGTGTGTGTGTGTACACATGTGTACACGTGTGCGTACACATGCGCACGCGCGCTGGGGATTGAATCCAGGGGCATTCTACCTCCATACTACATCCTCAGCCTTATTTTATTTATTATTTGGAAATAAAATCTCACTAAGTTGCTGAGGCTGTCCTCCTGTCTCAGTCTCCCAAAGTACTGGAATTACAGGTGTATATAAACCCCTCTGGCTATTTTTTGGGGGGTTGAACCCAGGGGCATTCCACCTCAAGCCCTTTTTATTTTTTATTTTGAGCCACCATGCCTGGCTCACTCTTTGTCTTTTACAAGAAAGAAACATTTATTAACTCACCACAAGAAGGATCATTCTACAGCAATAGATGAATAAATCATTCTGGGCCTAAGGCATATTTTCTTATTTAAAGGAAGAAGAAAGGTTTGTGGCTTATAAACGTTTTGGGGTAATGTGGAGAGAAATCCAAAGGTGAGGAGGGTGTGAATTTTCAATACATTAAAACCACGTGTCAAGCCGGGCGTGGTGGCGCACACTTGTAATTCCAGCGCTTAGGAGGCTGAGACAGGAGGATCGCGCAGGTTCGAAGCCAGCCTCGGGTACTTAGTGAGGCTCTCAGCAACTTAGCGAGACCCTGTTTCCAAATAAAATATAAAGTAGATCTGGGAGTATAGCCCGGAGGTAGAAAAGCCCCTGGGTTCCACCCCCAGTACCACAAAAATAAAACCACATGTCGATGGGTCAAAGATGTTCTGTGTCTCTTGAACACGTAACTCTGGGAGGAAGATGGGTGCCTTTTGAAAGATGGCATTTAGCACGCGGGTGTTACGGTCCATGTTGTGTGTAGTGAGGGTTCTGCCCACCAGGCGATGCTGGGAGGTTGGGGAAAAATCTTCGGGAAACTGAGGCACGCTCCCTAATGGGGTGGCAGGGAGCCTCTGCAGCGCCCAGGCCTGTGCTGGCGCATTCACACGTTTACAAACGCAAACCATCCACCAGCTGTGGTCCTGTATCTACCCAAACTCAGACCCGGGGTCGGGGTGGGGGTGGGGGGCGCGGGAGCTCCCCGTGACTCCCGGCCACCGATCCCGGGGCTGGCACTCTTTTTGACAAGCCCAAATTCCCAGGGAAACTTAAATAGAGGTAGCAAAGTGTTTGATGATAGAAAAAAAAATTTTTTTTTTTTTCTGCTGGCTTGCAGTTCTAGCGATGGCCAGATTGCTGCGAGAAGAACTGTTGCATTCCAGAGCTGGAGGGGGCGAGGGCGGGCAGGGGGAGGAGGCCAGAGCCAGAAGGCCGGAGAACTTGAAAGACGGAATCAAAACTCCGGCGCAGAACGTCCGGGGGGCCGCGGGGGAGGGGGCGGGCCGGGGGGGGGCGGAGGCGGGCCGGGGAAGGGTTAACGCGGGAGCCGAGCGTGCGGCGGGGGCGGGCCGGGGCGGGGCCGGGCGGCGCGGGCGCGGTCCCTTTAAGGCGGGCGGCGCGGGCGGCCGAGCGGCGCTGTGATTGGCGCGGCGGGATCACTGGCTGCCGAGCCGGGCCCGGGGGAGTCGGCTGGAGCCGGCTGCGCTTTGATAAGGTCCTGGCAACTCAGTAACAGCCCGGGCGCCGGGAAATAAAAATAACCCCGCCGCGCGATGGACGCGGGGGCCACCCGGCGGCCGCCTCCCGGGCCGGGGGCCTCGCCGTGAGAGGTGGGGGCGGCGGCGGCCCCCGCGGGGCGCTTCAAAGGCGGCCCCCGGGAGCGGGGGGGGGCGCGCGGGGGGCGCGCGCGGGGCGGCGGGGCGGCGGGCGCGGCCGGCGCGTACCTCCCTGCCAGGACCGCGCGCCCGGCCCGCGCCTTTGAAGTGCTCAGTTAAATCCACAGCGCAGTTTTTGTTGGAAGCGCCCGGAGGACACTGGGTGCGCCGAGCGGGCGGCCGCTGGAAACCGGACCTGCGTGCGGAGCCGGCCGGGCGGGGGCCGGGCGGCCGCGGCGGGGCGGAGGCGCGCTCCGATCGTTTGCATAAAAGGGGCCGGGGGCCGCGCTCGCCCCTCCGCGGAGCCGCGCGCCCTATGCGCCCGCCGCCCGGGCCGGCCCGGGGGTCCCGGGGCAGCGGCGAGCCGAGCCGGGCCGAGCCGGGCCGAGCCTGCCCGGGGAGCGCGGCGGCCACGGTGAGTGCGGGGCGGCGGCGGCGGCGGCGGCGGCGGCGCTTTGATGCGCCGGGCGGCGCTTTGAAGTTGGCCGGCCGGCTCCGGGGCGCGCTCCGCCGCGGGGCTCGGCCGGGACCCCGCCGCCCCCTCCCCGGCGCGGGCACGGGCAGCCCCCGGGGGTCGCGGCGAGCCGGGTGCGGGGGGCGCCCCGGGAGGTGGCGGGGAGGCCGGCGGCCCCTCCCCGCCGCGATCGCGCCCGCCGAGGCCCCGCGCCCCCGGCCCCGCTCCCGCCCGCGCCCCCGGCCCCCGGGCGGGGAGGCAGCGACTCCGCGCGTCGCCATTTCTGGACCAGGCGCCGGCTTCCCGGGCTCTTTCTGGGTCGCGGCGCTGGGGACCGACCCCCCGCCCGGGTTCTGGGGGCGACCTGCCGGGCCGGGGCCGGGGGCTCGCGGAGGATCGGCGGCCGCGGCTTCCAGGTAGCGGGGCCGCCCCACCTCCCCGCCGGGACGCCGCAGCCCGGCCACTCCCGGCCCGAGGTCCCGGGCAGGGGTCCGGGCACCCTCCCCGGCCGGGTCCGCGGCCTCGCACCGGCCCCGGGGCCCGCCCCTCCCTCCCCAGTCCGATCCTTCCCGTGCTGGGGAAAGCGGCATGTTTATTGGCTAGATAAGACTTTTTTTTTAAATTTATTTTTTCTTCTTTTGGAATAAAAGAGACAGGCTTGAGATGAGTGGAGTTTGGGATTGTTGGCACAGGCGGTAGTAGCGTGAGACGGCTTCTGATCCGGTTTTGTGGGGCTCGCGACTCCGGGAGGAGGAGGTGGGGTGGGGGTGGGGTGGGGGCGGCGGGTTCTGAGGCGTCTCGGCTGCCTTGCAAAGTTTGAAGATCAAAGTCTCGACTGAGCAAGTTGGTTTCGGGGGGCAGGGAAGGCAGAGGTGGATACCGAGCGGGATTCTTGGGGAGTAGGCAACGTTTGCAACTGAGCCGGGGGGTGGGGGGGTGCATGCTGGATCTGGAAGTCCGGGAGCCCCTTATGCCTCTGCGGAGCGGCCTTCTTTTGGGCCAGGACCTTCTATATTTTTAAGGGGTGGGAAGGGGGGGACGCACAGGGATGGCTGGGTGGGTGGGGGGAATGGGAACCAGATGCCGGGGAAGGGCACGTTTGGAGCTGGAGTTATCTGTGCCGAGCGGAGTGGGGAAATTTGCCGAAATTGGTTTCACCTGCACACCGCCGGGCGGCTGGGAGTGCGCCTCCTCGGGAGCAGATGCTATCGGAGGGGGGCGGGCTCGGCTGCCCGGCGCGCGCACCGGGGCCCAGCCGGTTTGGGGAAGGTTGTGTCTTACACCTCCCTGGTGCCTCCGCCACCACCCGCTCCGGCTCCCACCTCACCTTCCCCGCCCCTTTCCGCCCCCCTGCAAAAAAAAAAAAAAAAAAAAAAAAAAAAAAAAACCGTGTGCGGGAAGCTCAGATTTCGCCTTTGAAAATGCTACGTCGCATACTTGAGATGGGCACCTCGCGGATAGCTGTGTTGCTTGATTTGAATTTGAGGAGTTGAAAAGCCTGTTTACTTTCTTGCTTTGATGTTGGGTAGATCTGGTTTTGATTAGATCAATACCCTTTTCTCTCTCCCCACCTCCCCCTCCCTTTTCTTTCCAGAGAGGAGGCTCAGATGAGCTCCTGCTGACTTGAGAGAGAGGGAGAGAGACCACGCCGGTTGCCGAGAGGAACTGGAAGAAGAAGAGGAAAAAAAAAAAGGACTACCAAACTCAGTGAGGAAAGCTGAATTTACCATGAGTAGCGCTGTGTTGGTGACTCGCCTCCCGGATCCCAGCAGCAGTTTTCGAGAGGATGCACCCAGGCCCCCAGTTCCGGGGGAGGAAGGGGATACCCCACCCTGCCAGCCTGGGGTGGGCAAGGGCCAGGCCACCAAACCCATGCCTGTGTCTTCCAATGCTCGGCGCAATGAAGATGGGTTGGGAGAGCCCGAGGGGCGGGCATCCCCGGACTCCCCCCTGACCAGGTGGACCAAGTCCCTGCACTGTTTGTTGGGCGACCAGGATGGCGCGTACCTCTTCCGGACTTTCCTCGAGAGGGAGAAATGTGTGGATGCCCTTGACTTCTGGTTTGCCTGCAATGGATTCAGGCAGATGAGCCTGAAAGATACCAAAACTTTGCGAGTAGCCAAAGCCATCTACAAGAGGTACATCGAGAACAACAGCGTCGTCTCCAGGCAGCTGAAGCCGGCCACCAAGGCCTACATACGGGATGGCATCAAGAAACAGCAGATTGATTCCATCATGTTCGACCAAGCGCAGACGGAGATCCAGTCCGTGATGGAGGAAAATGCTTACCAGATGTTTTTGACTTCTGACATATACCTCGAGTACGTGAGGAGCGGGGGAGAGAACACGGCCTACTTGGGGAACTCGGGCCTGGGGAGCCTGAAGGTTTTATGTGGTTACCTCCCCACCCTGAACGAAGAGGAGGAATGGACTTGTGCGGACTTCAAGTGCAAACTTTCGCCCACCGTGGTTGGCCTGTCCAGCAAGACCCTAAGGGCCACGGCGAGTGTGAGGTCCACGGAAACTGTCGAAAACGGATATAGGTAAAGAGTTTGGCAGGGCCCGGTGGGGGTGGGGCTTGGGGTGATCTGGACTTTGCAGATGTTTGGAGTTAAAGTAGGGTGGTGGGATGAGTGGATGGATGGATGGGTTGGGTGAGCTTTGGAGCTGACAGGTCTGTTGAGAGCTAGGACCGCTGGTCCTGAACCCTTTGATCTGGCTTTATGTTGTTGGGGGGGGGGCGTCGGGGGCGGTGATGCCAGCACAGCTAAATACCTACAGTCTTCAGAGCTGACCTCAAACAGTGGCAGGCAGCATTCATTAATGTGGGTTACTTATTATCCTGGGCTAGAGTCTCAGAAGGGGAGAGAGAGAGAGAGAGAGAGAGAGAGAGAGAGAGAGAGAGAGAGAGAGAGAGAGGACAGCAGCTTTTGATGCCTGAGTCACCAGACCCACTAAGCACCGGTTTGGGAAGGGGTCATTTCGCCACTAATCAGGCAGGCGGGCAGCTGGGTGGTGGTGGAGGCCAGGAAATAATGTCCGCACCCACAGAGGGGTAAGTGCGAATCCTTTGAACTTTTAGGTTGAGATGAGAGCCAGCGAGATTGGCTTAACAACCAAGCCCATGGTCCTCTTTGTAGAATTAGGTAGTTAACCAGCAAGAAGTGCTCCTAACCTAGGGCGGCTCCTTCCCCAGTGAAGGGCCCTTAACCTTAAAGTGGGCTGGTCTCTGAGTCTAGGTTTTAAATGCTTGGGAGCCCCAGAGTTGATGGCTTTGTTACTCGGTGCTGGTGGAGAAGAGACGTTGGTCCAGGAGGACTGGGCACTGGAGTACTTTCTCTCTCTCTCTCTCCTTTTTTTTTTAGGCTTCAAAGATTAAAAAAAAAAAAAGTGCTTTACAGAATTGCCAGGTCTTAAGATTCTTGATCTTCGCAGGCAACTTCAGACCTCCTGTTAAAATGGTTTTTTCTGTCTCTTCCCCACTTCCAAACATCTGAAGAGAGAAAGCACCTCTTAATTCTCGGTTGTTGCTTAAGACATGCAGGGGAGAAGGCAGGATGCCACTTATTACTACCCAAATGGCTTTATCTTGCTACCCCTGTGCATCTCACCAGTGTTAGGATGCAACCTGATAGTTACCTCTGGAGAGTTCCTTCTCTTTTTAGGGCGTGGCCTCCAGTGTCTGGCAGCAGGGAGGGGCAGGCAGTCTCTGGGGTCGGAGTAGCTAGATCTGAGTCTAGCAGCCTGTGACTTTTAAGAGTGACTAAAAGTGTCACTGCTAGCTGGAAGGGGAAGGCGCTTACTCTAGCCACCAGGGGGCGCCCTGATAGCTCTGGGAGCCAGTTTTCCAAGGCTCCAGACATCTGGTCTACACTTAAATGGAACCGAGTTGGCTTTTGCAAGGAAGCACAGGAGGACATGAAGGAGTTGTTTCAGCGTCTTTGAGCATAGGAAGTCGGCTGTTTGGGAGGAAGATTCTGGGTCTGGCTTCTGCAGCAAGGCAGTCGCTGGGCACCTGCCATTCCTGCCAGACTCTATTATGAGGACGTTTGGGTAAACTTCCAGCTTGGCAATCAGAGTGGAGACTCCTTAAGGCCTGTGGTAAGGCAGCTCCGTCTCCGGGGACGTCTGTGACGGTGGAGCCTCTGTGTGTCCCAGTGTCAGCCCCAGAGCGTCACCTTTTATAACTAGCAGTGTGTAGTTTTGCGATGCCACCAATAAGAAAGCACCCCCCAGGCGGACTCAGCTGTGACTCCTGTCCTTGAGGGTGTACCATGGAAACCGGCCTTGGGCCAGAGCTGTCTCCAGCATTGAACTTGGTGGGAATCACACCCGAGAAGCTTCTGAGGTGCTTTCTCGACTGTGAGCTGGGAACGACTGAGAGGAAAACTTTTTATGCCCTCTTGGGAGTTTCCATTACTGGATTTCATATATGGTTTCCCGCTGTTGGGCGGGAACAGAGCATTTTACCTGGAGTACATGAAGCCCCTATGTCTTAACTGGGCATTGTCAAAGAGAATTCAAGAGCTACCTGAGTGGTCTAACTTTATTTTAACCTGCAAGATACTCAAGTGTGCGGACGGTACATTGTTACCCAGAGGCCCAGGTCCTAGCCCCGGTCCCTCACTACCTGGGTCGAAGCCTTTCTGCGCCCTTCAGTACAGTGGGTGGGCCACCAGCCCTTTGGTCTATGTCACAGGATTGTTCTTAAGATGAAAATAATAAACACGAAAGCCTTTTGTACATGGGGAATGTTTTGAAAAGCTGTAAAGTGTTATAATTAGCATAATAAATGATAATAATTGGGCATGTGAGAAGGGCAGCCAGGCCTAGTACGTCATTTCGGGCTCACAGTTCACAGGAAGGTTTGGTAGGATCCTCCTGCCCCGCTCCTCCACGCCTCAGCTTTCTCTCTAAGTCTTTTCCCAGCCAGGTCTTGGAATGTAGAGGTCCCATCTCACTCACAGGTGTGAGCCCATACTGCCTTCTGCAGGTGCAAAGGTCCCCGGCAGGTTGGGCCCCAGAAGTTAGTAAAATGAATGAGACAGAAAGCACCAGCCTGCTGGGGGCTCATGCTCAGCTGTGGGGAGGCCAGGTCTTAGCCATTCAGCGCCCAGGGCTCTGGCCGGCCTTCCCAGCCCCGTGTTTACCTTGGGCGCTCAAAGGAGCCTCATTTTTAACGACTTGTTTGTGCCCTTACTGATTGGGTGTCTGGTTTAATATAAATAGTTGGGACGGAAGAGCAGGAATTATGCCGGGAGGGAGGGCTCTGGTTTTGCTGGTATGGTTGAGAGAGGGATGCCTGGGCTTTTGATGGTCCCTATAAATAACCGAAAGCAAAAGTGTGACCTGTTGGTGGGAGCCCGGGTGGAGTCTGGCACGTAGACACATGCGCAGTGTCAGGTGTGCGTGCCTGCGCGGAGGGGGCCGTGGGCTCGGGCGCTCCGCCCAGCATTTATTTTGGGAAGGAGAATACAGTGCTGGCAGCATGGAGCGTGGGCCTGGCCCTCCGGCGGCGGCGGGCTCATCTGCCTTCCATTGGGTCTCTGTGCGGGGCCCAGCAGATGCTCCCCCGCCCCCAGGGCTTCCTGTGTTCTGGAAGAACTAACCAACCAAAGAGGCCCGTTTCTTTTTTTCTTTTTCTTTTTCTTTTTCTTTTTTTTTTGTGCAAGGCCATTGGAATTGAGCTTGGCTTCAATTATCAAAGTGGACCATGCCATAGGAAAGAAAGGCTGGAAGCAATAGTTGGTGATTGGAGGACGAAGCTCTGCCGAAGGCATTTGGCGGAGATGCACTTGTCAGACCTGCCCTGGTTCCAGAAGGCGCTGACCCTCCCGCACACCCCTTGATCTGCCTTCCAAAATGTTTGTCAAAGTGGGTGTTGTCTTTTGGGCAAGAACCTTGTGTGTGAATCCTCAGAGGCTCCTGGAAAGCCCTTAGCACAGCCTTCAAAGCAAGTCTCTCTCTCTCTCTCTCTTTTTTTTTTTTTTTTTTTGTGTGTGTGTGTGTGTGTGTGTGTGTGTGTGTGTGTGTGTGTTACTGGGAATTGAATCTAGGGGCATTCTGCCTCCAGTCTATACCCCTAGCCCCATTTTTATTTTATTTTGAAACAGGGTCTACCTAGGTTGATGAGTCTCATTCCTT
The DNA here is from genome assembly GCF_963383645.1 of Muscardinus avellanarius. Lineage (NCBI taxonomy): Eukaryota > Metazoa > Chordata > Mammalia > Rodentia > Gliridae > Muscardinus > Muscardinus avellanarius. The sequence continues at coordinate 61,745,142 of NC_137802.1, forward strand.
GCTGAGGCTGTCCTTGAACCTGTGATCCTCCTGTCCCGACCTCCCAAGTACTGGGATTGCAAGCCTGTGCCACCCTACCCTGCTGAAGCAAGTCCTTTCTAAGTTGCAGTGTTGTCCCCCCCCAACCCCCAGGAGGCCCTTTGAATGGGCCCCGTTGGCTCTGGGCTGTAGGGGTAGGGCAGGGGCCACAGCTTCTCACCAGGATAGAGATGAGGGTGGCTCAGCCTGGACCTGCCCTCTCCTGGGGGTCCCAGCAGCCTCTGCTGCCTGACGGGAGCTGGCTGCTTGCCTTGCCGTGGCCCCGCCCAGCGTGGGATGTGCTCAGCAGCCCCTCTGCAGGAATGTCAGCCCTGGGAGCCAGGCAGTCCTGAGGGTAATCGGCATCTGGGGGCAATTACTGCAGCATGGTCGACTTCTTTCTTTCTTTCTTTCTTTTTTTGTAAGTAATCACAAGAAAACAGCTCTAATCCGTTTTCTTAAAATTAAGAGGCGCTTTTGAGAAAGTTCTGGGTGCCTCAACATCGAGTTTCTGCCTCTCCCCACAGCCCTGCCCTCTTCCTCCACTTCATCGTGTTATGATTGTAGGAAAATCCAAGTACTTTATTGCAGTCAACTGAGTTAAGAGCACTGTATTCCATTTTTAATTACTGCCCACACAGTAGCCCTCTATTTTGGAAGCGGAGGGAGCTGAGTTTATTTTGGGATCGTGTGTGAAAGAACTGGGTGCGGGGCTGTGCACACATGGGGTTTGAGTTTAGGTGTCTTTTTTTTGTTGGGGAGGAAGGAATTTCGATTGAGTCATTTTCTCCCTATGAAGGCCTGAAGTATACGTCTCACATCTGAGACATTGTTGATGTGTTAATACCGCCACGATAGCAAGGCAGAAGGGATGGAAAGTGCTTGAACGCTATTTAAGGCTGCTTTGGCCGTTTTGATCTTGCGCTGTGCCTCTTTAAAAACTTCCCAGCAACCCCTGTGGTAGAGCCAGGGCTTTCAAGGAAGCACACTCCACGTGCCACAGCTACTTTTGGTGTTGGCGATACACGTGGAGGACAGGAACAAGGCCCTTCGTGGGGCGTGCAGCCTGGTACCTGGGACCGGCTTTGGACAGGGAAGCACACAGCACTCCATTGTGATAAGTCATGGTACACACGTGAAAGGAATTAGTAGCACATTTGAGAAAGCAGAGGCTGTTTCTGTTGATGGTTAGTGTTCTAGAGTTTGACTGTGGTACCCCTGGCTCCAGTGCACTTGCTTGCCCGACTCTCTGGAGGACAGGAGAATGTGGTACGGGCAGCCATGTTTGAGTGGTCCTTTTCACCCTGTGGGTGGTCCAGTCGAACCATGGCTGAGCCAGCACCTGCCCTCAGAGTGCGTAGAACCTGTCCGTCACCGGGTTCCTGGTCTTTTCTTGCCCACCTGCTCTGAGGCAGTTGCCCCATTCTAGGACCCTAGAGAGCTGAGGACTATGGGCAGTTGTAGACGTGGGGGCTTCCTTGACCCCCCACCCCCATCTGCTCTCACTCCGTGGGTCTCTGACTCTCTTTTCCCCTTTCTGTCCTGTAAGGCCCATTGCTCGGTTCTACTCAGGCGGTGGGAGGGTTAGCAGGGAGCCTTCCTCCTTTCCAGCTTCTCATAATAAAGATGCTTCCACTGAACCACCCCTCCCTCAGCCTTCTCTTCTCTAGAAAAGTGGTCATCTCCTGGGTTCTCATTCACACCTCAGGTTTGAGGCTCAGGGAGGAGGAGAAACACCAAGAGCTAACCATTCCCAGGGACTCTTCGCCAGGTGGCAAGACTCCCTGCCTCTGTAGATAGCCACGCGGCATCCTGCGGGGACACGTTTGCACCTTCTGGTCAACCCCGTCATTTTGGACCTCATGTCTGAGGTCCGGTTCTCCGCTCTCCTGCAGTCTAGAGCAAGATCAGCTGGGTGGCCATGGCCCCTGCTCCACCCACTCAGGGCTCAGGGACCCCTGGGTGTGGTCATGAGGATTCAGGGAGACCACAGGGCAGCAGCTGTTCACAGAGCACCTACTGTGTGCCCGCTGAGTTCTCGGTGCTGGGGTATGACAATGAGAAAGACCCTGTCCCCATGCAGAAGGTGCCACATGCATACCGAGTGCTCAGTCCAGGGTGCTCCTGATTCTTATTAACATTTCTAAACTTGAAGGCAAGGGCTTAGAGACGTCCAAGCTTCATTCTAGTGACTCCAGCTGGAGTGTAGGTGCCCTACAAGCAGGGCTGTGGCTCCCAGGTTCTCTTCCATCCCCACTGTCTCATTGAGACTCTTCCACTAAGTGTGGCCCGCTGCTTCGGTGCTTGAGCCTGCTTCCAGGCCCCTACACCTGGGCGCCAGGCCTCCTGACCCCCCCTCCAGGACCCCCACTGTCTCTGGTCTGAGGACAGTGTTCTAGGGCCTTTCCTGTCCCCCATCCTGGATGTCATCTCTTCAAGCTTGTCCATCATGACGTGTCTCGCTCCATCCATCCCAGGAGCCATCCCCAACATCCCTGCTGGAAACTTCTCCATCATCTGAGCTTTCTAAAAAGTCTTCAAGGCTAGTCCATATATATATATATATGCTGGTACTGGGATGGATGGAACCCAGGGGCATTCTGCCTCTATATTCTAGTTATAGCCACAGCCTTTTTTTTTTTTTTTTTTTTTTTTTTTTTTGGTGGTACTGGGGATGGAACTCAGGGGCATTCGACCTCCAAGCTACACCACCTGCCCTATTTTTTATTCTTTATTTTGAAATAGGGTCTCACAAAGTTGCAGAGGACCTCATTAAGTAGCTGAGGCTGTCCGTGAACCACGATCCTCCTGTCTCAGCCTCCTGAAAGCTAGGATTACAAGTGTGTACCACCATGCCCGGCTAGTCCACATATAAGAAGGCAGAAAGTAAGAACCCATTGGAGGACTCAGTGCCGTGCTCTCCAGTTCAGCAGTGAGGCCCAGAGCAGGCGCTGCGTGGCTGGGACCACCAGGGCCTCATCTGTGAAATGGGCGCAGTCCAGCGCGCCTTCCTTCCTGAGTGCCTATCTCCCTCCTGTGACACCCCTGCTTGATGACCGCTTGCCCCCACCAGGCCCTGGGGGCCAGGAGACCAAGGCCTGAGGGTGCTGGACGCAGGTGACTCAGAGGAGCCCTGTGACCTTACGATCCCTCGGCTGCCTTCACAGGCCGCTGCTGTGTCCAGAGGGCAAGCGCTGGCTTCTGAGCTGCTCCTGCTTCCTCCTGGCCGGTTCTTTCCTGGGGCCTCACCTTGGTGCACCCAGTGGAGCTCACCAGGGTCTTTGAAAACTAGGGTATTGCAGGAAGGGTCCCTTCCAGGACAGCTGACCTGTCCCCTCTCCCCTAATGCCCAAGGTCACAAGAGGAATGCCGCCCAGCAGGAGTCAGGCACACTGGAGAGGAGATCGAGAGGGAGCCATGTGGACCCAGAGGCCCCTGAGACAAAAGGGCCAGAGACCTCAGGCGGAGGGGCCTGCGCCTTCTTTTGAAACCCCGGGAGGAAGGCCTGGGTGGGGAAGGGGCAGGGCAGAGGCCCAGGGAGGGATAGGACCCCCAGCGCCCGCTTGAGCCCTACGCCCAGGGTCAGAGTGGGACGGCCATACTGGCTTCTAGTCCGCGTCTCTGGACCAGGCTAACAGACCGCAGATGGGGAGGGGGTGTGAAAGATGTTTTCGGGGGGCCGAAATTGTATCCTCAGGGCCAGGCTTAGATGTAGAAGCCAGTAGGAGGAAGACCCACTGAGGGAGACCCCTCTGGGGAGGGTCAGCCCTTGCTCTCTGCGTGGGCGGCCTCGGGGAGACCCTGCCCTGGCGTCGGCGCAGACGCGGGCTCGCGCCCTCGGTCGACCCGGGCTTCTGTGAGGAGCAGCAGCCCCATCGTGACTGTGCTTTTCCCACAGGCCCTTCAAGAGGAGCGACCCCGTTAACCCGTACCATGTAGGTTCTGGCTACGTCTTTGCGCCGGCCACCAGTGCCAACGACAGCGAGCTATCCAGCGACGCGCTGACTGACGACTCCATGTCCATGACGGACAGCAGCGTGTAAGTATCCGGCTTCCCCTCTGCGTGTGTGGCAGGAGCGGGGGCCCCCTCGGGCACCCTCACTCACCCCCACCTGGCTCTGGGGGCCCCTTCTGTGCGAGTGGGACCTTGGGGGTGGGGGTGACAGCATCATGGTGCTGATTAAGGAGAGCTTTGAAAGTTGGGATGGAATTGCGACAGGAAAATCAAAGTACAGCAGAACACTAAACGGAGTGTCTACAGATTCCTTGAGTTCTTTTTAAAAAAAATAAAATCCCTGGTTGTCCCCCAGGGAACAGTTGCTTGGCTGGTCTTGAAACCCGGGTGTCCGGTCTTCAGAACCAACAGGTGGGACTCGGTAGAATTAGGAGCATTAGTGTTGAGGTGTCCGTGGCCTCTGGAGAGAAAGGCTTTGAAAGTGGGATTAGAAAGCCCGATCCCTCTAAAGCGCTCCAGTGTCCCCTGCGGAAGTGTCTGTGGACACCATTCAGTTGGGTAAGCGCTGATAGAGCACCCACTCTGAGGTACTGGGGAGCCTACACAGAGGCCCTCTCAAGTAGTCCAAGCTGGGCTTGGTGGCACTCGCCTGTAATCCCAGTACCTGGGAGGCTGAGACAGGAGGATCGCGGGTCCAAAGCCAGCCTCGGCATTTAGCGAGGCCCTGCTCAACTTAGTGAGACCCTGTTTCCAAATAAGAAATAAAATTGGGCTGGGGGGATAAGGTGGAGGTAGAATGGCTCTGGGTTCAATCCCCAGTCCCCGCCCCCCAAACTATCGGAAGGCATCATGGCCTGGTGGGTTCCAGCAGAACGTTAGGGGCGGTCAGGCTTTCCACTGGGTGGCTGGGAGCCAAGAACGGTTCTCCCTGGGTCCTGGGTGCAAGGGCGGGGCTGGGTTTCCCTGCCCCACCTGCCATCCCTGAGGTCTGGTTCAGGAGATCCCAGTGGACCCTGGGCCTGGGCACAGCCCCCTCAGACCCCCCCCCTCCGTGCCCATTCGAGGATCGCCATTCTAGAAATGGTCTTTGGAGGTTCTTGAGCAAGCGTTTTCAAGCCGGAATTCCTCCTGCCACGGCAACAGTTTTGAAAGGCGAGCCTGTCCCGTGGCGTGAGTTTTGGCATACTTATTTAGACTTTCCTCCTTTTAGCTCCTTAAAACTGGACCATCTGTTCTTCCCTCTGGTTTGAAACTGTCTGCTTTCCATTGGCCGCTGACCTGTCGCTCGGCCTGAGGCATGCGGCCAATTGGGGGGAAGTCAAGGAGGTTACTTTGGGACTCTACTGTTGACTTTCCTGGTGGCTTTTATTTTGTTAACCCAAATTCTCTTTGTTAGTAAAGGGCAAGAGGTCCTTAGGGTGAAAAGTTCCAATTTAATAAGTGAATAGCGTTTTGATGTTATTAAAAATGGAACAAGGGTAAACGTCACACCTGCTATGGAGGAAGGAAGGCAAGGCTTTGGAGAAGTGGGTTTCCCATATTGACTGAGCTCTTCAAGTGTCCATACTCTTTTTTTTTTTTTTTTTCCTGGTATTGAGAATTGAACCCAGGGACATTCTACTTCCAGGCTACATTCCCCAGCCCTTTTTACTTTTTTTTTGTTTGGAAACAAGGTCTAACCAAGTTGCTGAGGCTAGTTTTGAACCTGTGGTCCTCCCGTCTCAGCCTCCCAAGTACTAGGATTACAAGTGTGCACCGCCACACCTGGTTCAAGTCTCCATACTTGAGAAAGTTATTCTCTGATGGACATATTCTCTTTTTGGGGATGGAACCCAGAGGCATTCTACCTCCAAGATACACCCTCAGCCGTATTTTTTATTCTTTATTTTGAAACAGGGTCCCACTGAATTACAAAGGGCCTCACTAAGTAGCTGAGGCTATCCGTGACCACCTGTCTCAGCCTCCCAAATGCTGGGATGACAAGCGTGCGCCACCACGCCCGACTTGACATGTTTCTTAAGACACATTTGGCTCTATCTTTAATTTCAAGGCTTGTTTTCATACTGTGTTGTAGCATTTTCTCATAGGCTGATGTTGTATGAAGTCATCTGCCCCTAAGTCTGATCACTGGTTTTTCTCTTCTCTTTGACATTCTGTCTGCTATCATTTTTTTGTCCTCTTCTGTGTGCTTGCTCCTAGCAAGCATTACTTCTTTAGTGCCTACTAATTTGGGTTGAAGGCCTGGAGTGAGTGTCCTTAAGACTGTGAGGCTCCCATGTAGATTTCTTGGATTCACCCCCAAATCCGCGGCCGTCTGTCAGTCCCCATCACCGAGGTGTTATTCTGTGTTAATGAGAGATACCTTGTGTGGGGGCCCATACTTGTCTCCATTTGATCCTGACAAGGTCCAGTCAGAAAGGTTGGCAGATTGGCCGGGCATGATGGCTCATGCCTGTAATCCCAGTGCTCAGGAGGCTGAGGCAGGAGGATCGCAGGCTCGAGGCCAGTCTCATCAATTTAACAAGACCCTGTTTTACGATCAAAGGCAAAAATGGTTGGGAGTATAGTTTAGAGATTGAAAGTCCTTGGGCTCAATATCCCAGTACCAGAAAAGAAAGGTAGGCGGTCAGTGGTGATTTGGAGAGAGGAGAGAGGCGGGCCCTGTGAGTCCCCAGGTGTTGACAGTAGAACCTAGATTTTGGCCAAACCAGGGTCCGTGGCCTCCCCAGCCGGAACACTTCCACCACGAGATGTGTCAATGCAACATGGAATGTTGTTGCTCATGAGACCTTAGGGCCACGCGGGCTCTTTTTTGTGCTTGTCAGTGATTAAAACGCTTTCTCTTTTCAAGCTGGAGGACAGTGCAAGGGAGCATGTTGTAGGTTCTCCCTGCAGCCTCCCCATCCTCTCTTCTTTTACCCTCTTCCCAGAATAAAGCTATCCTCAGTTTCATAGAGAAATGACTTTTTTAGGACTCTTTTTTGGGGGTGGGAGAATTGAACCCAAAGGTGTCCTGTCTCTGACTACACCTCCAGCGCTATTCAGTTTTTTTATTTTGAAACAGGTTCTAAGTTACCAAGTGCTTGGCCTCCAACGTAGGCCCTTGTCCCAGCCTCCCAAGTGTTGGGATTACCAGTGTGTGCCCCGGGCCCAGCTGAGGGGTGACTTGAAGCTCTAGCTCCTTCCTCCGTAGCTGACGCACCTCGTAGGCCTCACGTGTGGGGAGGGGGTAGCACGAGAGGCCATTTTGCTGTGGAGACACCTTTGCTGAGCACCTTTGGCTCTGGGCCCAGTGGGTACCTTGGAGCCCAATGGCTCTACCTCTGGGTGTTGTCATGTGACACAGCTGCCTTGGGGTATATTGAGTAACCAGGAGACCAGGAGATGGTCCTGTGAGGCCTGGGGCAGGGATTCATGGTGCCTGTCCTCATCTTCGCGGAGCCCTCTCCCAGCCCAGTGGGTAGGCTGGCACACACAGCTTTCCCCACTTGGGCGTGTTGAGAGCAGCTGAAAGACTACCACCTGCTGGAGATCACCCGCCCGTGGGAACCTTTGTGGGGGCCGCTGGACGGCCGCTAGCTCACACCCCGAGGTCCCTGTGGCCCTCGGGCTGCCAGGGCTGGGGTCCCCTACTGTCCTGCGGAGCAGACTTGGCACTGACTGAAAGCCCGGCGTGACACGGGGTGCTTTCTGGCCGGCCGGCCCTGGTGCGTGCAGTCTGCCCTGTCTCGGGGGTCACCCGGGATTCCCAGGGCTGGGATTAAACCCCTCTTCAGAGCTCTGCCAATTGTGGGCCTCGTGCAGATGAGAACGCCAAGCAAGAAAGCAAGTGTGTGGGGATGAAAAGCCGGGCTGAATTGCCTTCAGCCCATTGTTCATCCGGGAGCTCAGAGGGGATGAGAGGGTAGCAGGCCCCTTTGAAATTTCCTTGAACAAGTGAATAGGGGCGCCCCATAAAGCCTGAGACGAGCCCTGGCTGTTCTCCCTGCCACAATGGCCAGCGTGGGCCGCGAGGGGCTGCTGGGAGGTGGGAGGGGACAGGGCCTGGGAGGGGACAGAGGGTGTCACAGGCAGCCTTCAATAGACTCCAGAAGGTTGGAGTTCATTAGACACAAGCCCAGGAAAGCAATCCTCTTCATTTACCACAGAACCAATTAAGTGCCAGGGACCTCGTCTGCAAGAGGCCTGGGCGGGAGGTGGGGCAGGGCCGGGGCCGGCCTGTGCCTGGTTCCTCCAGGGCCCAGGTGCGCAGAGCGGGCCGGCACCTTCTAGAAGTCATTGCCTATTCTCAGAGGCCGCTTCTGACTTCTGTCTTCCCGCTCAGTAAAAAGCCCTGTTATAAAGGTGGCTGGAGAGTTGAGTCTCTCCTATAGGCCTCTGAGAAGGCCGTTTTATGAGCCTGTCCCTCCAAAGCCTGCATTCTTGGCAGAAATGGCTTTCTAACTTCGTTTTTAAAAGTCAACTGCCAAGCCAGGCGTGGTGGCGCACGCTTGTCATCCCAGCATTTGGGAGGCAGAGACCGGAGGGTCGTGGTTCGCGGACAGCCTCGGCTACTTGGGCCCTTCGCAACTCAGTGAGACCCTGTTTCAAAAATAAAAAGACTAAAAAATAGGGCTGGGGGTGTAGCTCAGAGGGTTACATGTCCTGGGTTCCATCCCTGGTACTGCAAAAAAAAAACCCCAAAAAAACAAAACAAAAAAAAAACTGCCAGACGTCCAGCAAAATCCTGAGCCCCAGTCAGTCCTGGGAGCCTCGGGGGCAGGAGGATTTGGGAGCCATTTCAAGGCCATGGGCCAAGGAGGGCAGAGGACAGGCACCAAGAACATCAGAAGCAGTGAAGCTGGTGGCAGGAATTGGGGGAGCCAGGCTGATGGCCTGCTGGGTTCCCCACTTCTGTCTTTGCAAGAAGAGCTGCTCCCATGGTCAGGCTCAGACACACGTGCCGGCTGCTGTTGCGCCGAGCAAGCATCCCCGAGCAGTTTAGGACGATTTCCTCCCATTCCATGAAGGGGGCGGCTGGTTATTTTGTTTATTTTTATTTCCCTCTATCTTATTTATTGGGGGTTGCTCTGGACACTGGGGCATGCATTTGAATGAACTTCAAATATTACCTTATCTTGCAACTTAGGCTTTTGACGTTGGCTGTGAGCGGAGGCTGCTCAGAGTGGCCGCCAGATGCAGACGCGCGGTCGCGCATGCACAGGATCCTGCTATTTCAAAGCCGCCCGGGAAAAAATGACATTCAGGTTAGGTTGGGCGCAGCGGAGTCAAAAGGCTAAGCTAATTGGCTTGGGTTAAATGGCAGCTTAAGTGGAGTCCTCACTTCAAAATCGGTGCTCCCCAGAAACAGCTGGGCCCGGCAGCAGGCTCGTTAGCTAAAATGTTTATAATTAAAGGAGACCGTCGAGGGACCAAAACCCCTGGCGCTCTTCAGCCCACAGCCTTGAGCAGCCAGGAAACTGGTCGTGGATTTCTAGGGCCTGAATTAAAAGAAAGAAGAGAGGCCCCCTTCTTGGAACGAGGGACTGTTTTGGAAGATTCTTGGCTGGAGAGAATTAAAGACACGGTTTCTCGAAGGTCCCCGTGCACCCCTTTGAGCCCCTGCCAGCCCAAGCTCCCCTTCCGCTCTGGGCACAAGTGGCCTGGCCTGGTCTTGTCTTCTGCCCCAGGTGTCACGGGGATGTGGCGCTCATGAAATCCTGTGTTGCTCTTGCCTTTAATCCGGCCGTCATCTGCTTCCCTGCCCCCTTCACCCGACCCCCACCACCCCATTCTTTTTTCCCCCCTGGCCTTATATGGAGGAAGCAGGGGGGAGATATAAAAGCCTTACCGCTGATTTCTACCCCAGAGGCAGTAGAACAGACGGAAGACTTGGTAGAGCCTTCGGGGGCGCAGACGTGGAGGGGCAGGGGGCTCTTCTAGGACTCCAGGAAGTGGTTGGGGCTGGGGGTGGCATCTGGCAATGACTGTGACCCCAGGGGAATTGTTTCTGGTCATCCATCCAGTGCGGTTCGTTGAGGTTCTTGCAAGGATGGCGTCGGCAGGCACGTCAGGTGTCTCGGCCGACCTCCGTGCCCGGGAGGAACTTGGTTGAGGCAATTGGTGGGCTCAGGTTGGAACCCTTTGCTTTGGGTGGGATTTGGTTGCTGGTCAAGCCAGGCATGTTTGTGCATGTCCTGTTGTCTTCTGTGTCTGGTAAACTGGCCCAAGGTGAGAACTCTGAGTGTTGATTGATAAGCCTTAGGTGACTCAGTACATTGCTGGACGTAGCACCCTGTATCCCAGGCCACCTTTGAGGGCCTGGCCAAGTGCAGCTATCCATCGCGCTTCAGCCCCCTCTGCACCCCTCAGTGCAACGATTAGCCTTCATGTACTCTACTCAGCCAGGGCCTGGCCCACACAGATTGATTTTTCTGCAGCCCTGTTCAGCCAACTTGTGGAAAGTACAGCCACCCGGGGTTCCGGGGCGTCCCAGAGAAGGAGCCACAGGTCCTGCCCTGGCTGCCCCTGCGGTGCTTTTAGGCCCTGTGGTTGCACGCTGCTGCTGAGCCAAAGGTGTTTTTCTCCCTTCTACCCTATGATGTACAAGACACCCGGGGAAAGGAAATAGCCAAATACCAAATTTCAATATTGACAGCCTTAAAGTATGACTCGTCCTAGAAGTGTTTGAACCCTGAGGCTTTGTAAGTAGGCGGCCTCCGGAAGGACACCAGTAGGAAGAGTCTATCTTTAGCCAGTCTACTGTTTTCAAGAACTGGGGATTGAACCCAGGAGCATTCTACCTCTAAGCTACACCCTCGACCCTTTTTATATTTTTGTTTTGAAACAGGGTCTTCCTAGGTTGCTGAGAGTCTCAATACATTGCCGAGGCTGTCCTCAAGCCGCAGTCTTCCTATCTCATCCTCCCAAGGACTGAGATTATAGGCATATACCACCATGCCTGGCAAGAACAAAATTGTTTAAAAAAAAAAAGCTGGGCATGGTGATGCATGCTTGTAATCCCAGTCCTTGGGAGGCTGATGAGACAGGAGGACCTTTTGTCAAAATAAAATAAATAAAATTTGATTGGGGTTGTAGTTTAGAGGGAGAATGCCCCTGAGTCAATCCCTAGTACCATAAACACAAAAAAAGAGTTATAGCAGTTTCAAGTTGTTCTTGGTGAATGCTAGCTGGGGGGGGGGGAATATATATATATATATATATATATATATAATTTGTATATATATATTTGCAGTACTAAGGATGGAATTCAGGGGCATTCTACCTCTGAGCTACGCCTCCAACCCTATTTTTTATTCTTTATCTTTGAAAAAAGGTCTCACTGAGTTACAGAGGGCCTCACTAGGTAGCTGATGCTGGCCGCAAACCTGCCATCCTCCTGTCTCAACCTCCCAAGCGCTGGGATTAAATTCTTGCATTTGCTAGTCTCTGTTGTTGCTTGGTGAACATATGGACCTGTATGTCCATCCATTCTTACTCAAAGGTTATCTGCCCAACAGGACTGCATTTCCCCCTCCCCCAACTGAAGGTTACAACTCTCCCTGCCCCCTGACTGGCCCGTTTTCACTCATTGCCTGTGCCACCATGGGGTGATTCGTAAAAAAGAAGGTATTTAAGCCAGGTGCGGTGGTGGCTCCCGCTTGTAATCCCAGCACATGGGAGGCAGAGACAGGAGGATCTGGGTTCCTGGCCAGCCTCAGCTACTTTGTGAGGCCCTCTGCAACTTAGTGAGACTCTTGTTTCAAAATAAAGAACAAGCCGGGCGTGGTGGCGCAGGCTTGTAATCCCAGCACTTGGGAGACTGACACAGGTGGATCACGCAGGTTCGAAGCCAGCCTTAGCTACTTAGTGAGGCTCTCAGCAACTTAGTGAGACCCCGTTTCCAAATAAAATATGAAATAGGTCTGGGAGTATAGCCCAGAGGTAGAAAGCCTCTGGGTTCCACTCCCAGTACCACCAACAAAACAAAACAAAAAGCCCACAAAATAAAAAACAAAAAATAGGGCTAGGGATGTAGCTCAGAGGTAGAATGCCCTTGGGTTCAATATTAGGACCATTAAAAAAAAAAAAAAAGAAGGGATTTGGAAAGGATGGAGGAGTTGTGTCCGGGGGTTAAGCCTCTCTTCGCTGATGCCTGGCTCACCCGTGTGGGTTTGGTTCCCTTCCACTGTCTGCCCGACGGTGTTTTCTTGAATTAGAGCAGCACATTGCAGTGGTCACGGGCTGTTGGTGGGACCAAAGAAACCGGAGAGTCTTCAGCTTGGGGGCTGAAGTCTTCAACTAGAGAGCGGGGTGTCTTCTGTCCGTAGTGGGCTGTTTGGAGTGTGTGACCCTGCTCTGAGACGGCCCACCTGAGGAGCTTCCCGAGCTCTTGCCAGCGTCCCGGAGGGGACCGATGGGGGCAGGGTTTGGAGTTGGTTGGGCAACTAGAACTTGGATGGAGACTTCCCCATGGGCACAGGGACTGCCTGGCATCGTGGCTCGCTCCCCGGGGAGATGGTGGCCCCGTGGCTTGGGGCCGTCTCAGGGTGGCACGTGTGGTCCACCGACGAGCCGCCAGCAGCCTCGTGAGCCTGTGGATTTTGTCTTCTTCTTTTCCCTTAGGGATGGAATCCCTCCTTACCGCGTGGGGAGTAAGAAACAGCTCCAGAGAGAAATGCACCGCAGTGTGAAGGCTAATGGCCAAGTGTCTCTACCTCATTTCCCGGTGAGTATGGCCTGGAGGGCGCGGGCTCTCTGAGTCCGAAGTGTCAAGTGGTTCTTGGGGGCTTGATGTTGGGCGGGGTGAGGCAGTTCCGAGGTTCAAGATGGCCTGTTTTTCAAATCTTTACGTTTTATGAGTCAAAGGGGGTAGGGGGACGTTCCCAAAGCAGCTCCTTTCCAGAAGCCAAGTAATGCCGGGAGATGGTTACCTGGTGAGCGTACGCACATTCCTGCCAGAAGAGAAGCAGCTCTCTGTGGGCAAGGAGTTTGTCCCGTTAGCCTATGAGTCTGGACTTAGAACACTTCCTGCCGCGTGACAGCCTGAGCGAGTGCATGAGCGGGGAGGGGTCTCTGCCCCCCTTAGGAGGAAAGTCAGTTCCCTGGGACTTCGCTTTCCTGTCCACCGCGTGACACAGCCACGACATCCATCATTTAGATCCTTATTCCTCCTCCTCCCACCAACCTCTGAAGCCCTGGAGGGGAGCACAGCCTCAGCCACAGTCTGGGGTTTGAAATAAATAGGCAAGTCGCCGCGAAATAGGCAAGACGGTGGCTGAGGCTGTGCGCAACAAACGCAGAATGGGTGAAGCGTCTGGACCTGAGCATCCGTGAGCAGGGCTTCTGGAGACTGAGCTGGGAGAAGGGCTTCTCCGAGTGAGACCTTCCTTGTACTCACACGGCCCTGCAGCACGTGGTCTCTTGCGCCCAAGAGAACCACCCCTGTACCTTCCCGTTGTGGGGCCTTGCTTTCTAACAGGAGCCTGAGACCCAGGTCTCAGGGTCGCTCTCCCTCGGGAAGCAAGCACCCAGCTGCTTACAGCAGAGTCTGTTAAGGAACCTTTCCCTCCAGCTTCAGAGAACCCAGTCTGTCTGTCTGGTTATGTTGTGTTAGGAAGAGTAACATGCCAGAGTGCTATTCCCACGTCTCAGTAGTCCCCGAAGCGTAGCTCTTCTCTGAAAGCGCATCACACAGACAAGGGCAGGCCGGCCTCGTCTGAAAGCCGGCCTACCAAGGTTGCTTTTGCGAGGGCCTCCAGAATCCCCGCTCCCGCCAAGCGACGGTTACCCATGACGTCAAACTTTGACTGGGGTGCCCGTGCGATAGATGCGTTAACAAAGGACTGCTCTGTGGCTGTTGAATGGGGGGGCCTTGCTGTGCCTCGTGCAGGGGCGGGAGCCCGCCTTGGGGAAAATGACCATCCCTGCCCGCCCGGGCTTTCCTCTCCCATCTCCGTAGCTAAGTGGTTGCCCTGGCCAGGCGGGGTTGGGGGGAGGAGAGGCTGGCCTTTTGCAAGTTGGCTTTCTCCTGCTCCCCCACCTCAAAGAAAAAGGGCAAAGCATTTGCGGCCGAGAAAGCAGGAGGCGGAACAAGTGGAGAGTGTGGGGTGGGGGGGGATGGCAGAGAGGACGGAAGCCTGGCGGGCGGCAGGGGTGCGGCACGCTGGTTCTGGCAGGCGCAGCCCCTGCCTCTTTATATTCTGCACTTGATTTTGAGATGTTCCCTTCTCCCTTGATAGATCAGCTTCAGGCAGCCAAGCGCAGCAGTGTTCTGCTACTAGCCCGCAGCAGCTTTCTTCATTTTCTGTACAAAGAGCTGGGAGGAGGGGAGCGAGGGAGACAGGACAGTGTAGGGACAACACTACCTCAGCGGTGCGCAGTGTGCGGCCGGGAAATAAATTACCACTTCTCCTCTGATCTGCGGCCGTTCCACTCTCTCTCCCTCCCCCCCACCTCCTTTCCAATCTTACTTTTTAAAATTTCCAGCCCCCTCTCTGTTTAGCTTCTACTTTTTATTCCTTGAGTTGGTTTCTCTCCCCTCCCCACCTCAGAGGGATGCTTTTTTTTTTTTTTTTTTTTGATGTTTGACAACAGTCTTTGAAGATTTTCTACTTCAGAGTAGCTACTGATGGGCTGGTTGTACTACAGAGAGAACAAGCAGGGCCTCTCGGAGTGCGACCAACTGCTCCTGCCCAGGGCAAACGCTGGTGGGGACCATGGCTCTCCATGAGGCCGAGGCGCCGGCGCATAAAATCCCGAGCAGCCCTGGCTGCCTCGCCAAACACTCTCCACCCAAACTCGGGGACGCGGAGCTCCGGCCCGGCCTGCTAACCCCGCCTCGCCCCTTTCCCCTCTGTGCCCCTAGAGAACCCACCGCCTGCCCAAGGAGATGACGCCCGTGGAGCCCGCCGCCTTTGCGGCCGAGCTCATCTCCAGGCTGGAGGAGCTGAAGCTGGAGCTGGAGAGCCGCCACAGCCTGGAGGAGCGGCTGCAGCAGATCCGCGAGGTAGCCGGCGCCCCCGCGTGCACGGGCTGTGTGCACACCTGCCTGCGCATCCTGGAACCGGGGACCCCTCCCGCTGCCTGGTCACTTCCCTCTGCTGTCTTCCTTTCAGGATGAAGAGAAGGAGGGGTCCGAGCAGGCGCTGAGCTTGCGGGAAGGGGCCCCCGCCCCGCACCCCCTGTCCCTCCTGCCCTCTGGCAGCTATGAGGAGGACCCGCAGACCATTCTGGATGACCACCTGTCCAGGGTCCTCAAGACCCCCGGCTGCCAATCCCCCGGCCTGGGCCGCTACAGTCCCCGCTCGCGCTCCCCCGACCACCACCACCACCACCACCAGCACCAGCAGTACCACTCCCTCCTACCGCCCGCGGCCACCTGCCCGCTGGTTGGGAGCAAGGGCTTCGTGACCAAGCAGACCACAAAACACGTCCATCACCACTACATCCACCACCACGCTGTCCCCAAGACCAAGGAGGAGATCGAGGCGGAAGCCACACAGAGGGTCCGCTGCTACTGCCCCGGGGGCGCCGAGTACTACTGCTACTCCAAGTGCAAGAGCCACCCCAAGACTCCGGAGCCCGGGCTCGGGGAGCAGTTTGGGTGAGTATCCAGCAGGCCTTGGTGTCCTTGCCCCCCAGAAGGGCTTTTGTCCCTTCGTATGCCCCAGGGGTGGGGGTGTTCGGCCTTGGGCTGCCCGCGGGGTGGCAGGTACAACGGGATCTTTCGTCTGGTGCTGTTCGCCACCGTGTCCGGCGCAAGAGGTCTAATCGGGTGTCTGGTGTGGCTCTCGGTTCCCAGCAGAGGCAGCGCGCTGACCAAGTGGAGCGGGAGAGGCGCGGACCCGGGGCTGGCCCTGCCGGCCAGGGAAGGAGGGGCCCTGGGAGGCGCTGCGTCCCCGCAGCTTCCCGGGGAGGAAGGAGACAGGTCACAGGACGTCTGGCAGTGGATGCTGGAGAATGAGCGGCAGAGCAAGCCCAAGCCCCATAGGTAAACAGCCCAGCGGGCGCCCGGGAGAAGGGCTATTTCTGCAGTGGGGGAAACAAAGTGACTGTTTGCTCCCGCGGCCTGAGTATTAGATGTTGGCCAGAGCAGACCACAAAAATGTCATGTCTTGGCCACGACCCGTGTTCGTGTTGTGGGTAGAGTTATTTTCTTCTCTTTTCTCTGAGAGCAGAATAGACAAGTTTCTACCGAAGTCACATTTTTCCACTTTTTTCCTAACCCAATTTCTTCCCCTCTGCTTTTGCTTCTCGTTTCAGTGCCCAAAGCACAAAAAAGGCCTACCCCTTGGAGTCTGCCCGCGGATCCCCCGGCGAACGAGTCAGCCGGCACCACCTGTGGGGGGGCAGCGGGCATCCCCGAGCAGCCCCCCGTGCGCACCCTTTCGCCCAAGACCCTGCCATGCCTCCCCTGACCCCGCCCAACACGCTGGCGCAGCTGGAGGAGGCCTGCCGCCGGCTGGCAGAGGTGTCGAAGCCCCCAAAGCAGCGGTGAGTGGGAGGGGCCCGGAGGTGGAGACCGGCCTGCTGACCATGGGCAGGCTCAGACAGACCTCCGGCGGGAGGAGGGGTTGCTTCTGGCTGCCTAGAGTCTCCTCGTCGGCCTCTGTAAATGGTTCCCCGTAGTCGTGTCGGTCCTGCCACAGTCAAACCCTGATCTCTTTGTCAGGCGGGTCATGCTTGGAAGTAGAGAATGAATTTCAGTAATTCTCTACAAATCGCATTTGCCTACACATGTCTTCCTTGTTTGAGGCTGGCGGGATGAGCGTATAAGTAGCCATGACTGGTGGAGAATCGAGGCTGCTATGCTTTGCTAGGGCTGGGAGTGTCCTAACCGTCTCAGGGTTTAGGACGCCACTCCACGGCCGTTCCAGGCCCCTGCAGCCGCTGTTAACAGAGGGCTCTGGGTGGGTCTCCACAGGGGTGGAGGTCGGGCCTCTCGTCTGTTCAGGAGGCCAAAGAGTCATTTTCCGTCGGCACCCGCTTTCCCCGGAGACAGTCGCACACCTCTGAATCCCTCTCCCTGTGTCCTCAGGTGCTGCGGGGCCAGTCAGCAGAGGGACAGGAGCCACTCGGCCACTGGTCAGGCGGGAGCCACGCCCTTCCCTGCCCCAAGCCTGGCTCTGGAAGAGTGAGTGTCTTTACCCGGTGTTACTGACGTGTGCTCAGCGGCTGGCATTTTGATGTATCCGTTATCTGGAGTCAGGTTTTTATGAAATTCCTTAGCAGATGGGGTCGCTTCCATTGTAACACTAGTGACGGGCAGCAGTGCTGAGAATCACATCAACACACAAGCTTCCCGGGGTTCACAAGACTCAGAGGCAGGGGCCTTGGCACTATTAGCACATGGATAAAAGGACTACGAATCCGGATGGAGAAATTGGCCTCATCCCCTCACGTGTTCACAGTACCTGAGGCATCTTTGTGTGAACTCTGCACAGGAGGACGATTCCCCACATTGAAAACGTTGGGAAAACCATCTCTGTGTTATGCTCGGGAGAAAAACAAGACTATCTTCCTCCAAACTGGGCCATGATTCTCTGTGTAAATTTACACGTTTTAGAGTACCTGAGGAGTCTGGCTCCGTTTAATTACAGGATAGGGCATTTGAAAAGAAGTCTCCTAGAGATCTAAAATGGTCTCAGGTTTCTTTTTTAGCCTCTTCATCTTGAGGAGATGAGTGTTTGAAGTCCTGGATAAGCCACCTTCCTGGACTCTTTGTTTTAATTGGTTGACCTTAGGTCTACCAACTGTCTATACCACTGGCTTTTTTTTTTTTAAGCCGCTCTACAAAAACTCAGAATAATTGGGATGGTGGAAATGAGTGTGCACTAGGCCCCTTGAGTTGTGTTTGTTCTTTGGGGATGGTGCATTTTGAGCACGCCATCCCTGGAGGTACCCCGTCTGGATTTGCCCCAGCAGCATTACCGGCAGCCTCCTCATGTTTATCCTCTCCTCTTGTCCTTACTGGTGGCTGCTCTGTGCCCCTGTCTGGAGGCTCTGAAGGAAGTGGTACCAGTTAGTATACCCAAAAGGAATTCCTTCCTTCCCGCGTGCCCAGTGCAGGTCACATGGGATTGGGTTCTGTATCCACCAGAGGTTGCTGCCTCTGTGAACTCTTAGCTGCAGCCTCAGTATCGGGAGACATGTGCGTGTGTGTGTGTGTCTCTTAATGTATATCTGCTTGAAGATGCTAAATTTGTGTTCTGTCTTATTTTCAGTCACAAAGAGCCAAAGAAGCCAGCAGGTGCCCACGCGCTCCAGGCCAGCGAGTTGGTCGTCACTTACTTTTTCTGTGGAGAAGAAATTCCATACAGGAGGATGCTGAAGGCTCAGAGCTTGACCCTGGGCCACTTTAAAGAGCAGCTCAGCAAGAAGGGAAATTATAGGTAAGCGCCCTGTGGCTTTTTCCTGCTCCAGAGTTTGTTTGCTCAGAACCCAGGGCCAGAGCCTGGGGCAGCTTCCCTGGCCTGGGAAGCCGGGCCCTGGGAGGGCGGGGCTCAGGAAGCACCCTGAGGCTGCTGGGCCCTGGTATTCGGTTCCTTCTTCCTACCTCTCCCCTGGTCTCCAATAGCAGTAGTGTAGCCACAGCCACAGAGGCTGCTGACCCGGCCCCTCTAGGCACCTGGCCAGACTTCTTCCAGGTGAAATAGGACAGGAGAAGGGGAGGAGCCATCATCTCAGGTTGAGACAGGAGATCACAGGTTCAAGGCCAGTCTCAGCAGCTTAGCAAAGCCTTCCACAACTCAGTGAGACTCTGTGTCAAAATAAAAAGCAAAACAGGAGCCAGGTGTGGTGGCGCATGCTTATAATCCCAGTACTTGAGAGGCTGAAACAGTAGGATCGCAGGTTCGCAGGTTCTCAGCCAGCCTCAGCCTCTTAGGCCCTCTGCAACTTAGTGAGACCCTGTTTCAAAATAAAGAATAAAATATGGCTGGGAGTGTAGCTCAGTGGTAGAATGCCCCTGGGTTCGACCCCCAGTACTGCAAAAAAAAAAAAAAAAAAGTAAAACAGGACTTAGGAGTATATCTCAGAAGTAGAATGTCCCTGGGTCCAATCTCTAATAGCACTAAAAAAAAAGAAAAGAAAAGAAAAGAAAAGGAGCAGTGATTTGCCTTATCAAGAAAGCTGGCCGGGCGTGATGACACACGCTTGTAATCCCAGCATTCGGGAGGCTGAGACTGGAGGATTGTGGTTCGCGGACAGCATCGGCTACTTAGTGAGGTCCTCTGCAACTCAGTGAGAACTGGTTTCAAAATAAAGAAAAAAAAACATAGGGCAGGGGGCGTATCTCGGCGGTCAAATGCCCCTGGGTTCCATCCCCAAGCCTGCAAAAAAAAAAAAAACTAGGCTGCTTGAAATTGAGGGACTTGGGTGGGGTATAGACTGATTAGGAACGAGAACCCCAAAACACCTCTCTCCTCCTGACTTAGGCCCTGCAGAGGTCTCCACACTGGAGGCTCGGAGGTGGGCAGAGGCCACGGCTGGGGACCAGCTGTGGGAAAGGGTCTCCTTTCAGCCTGAAGAATTCCCTGGCTGGATTCCACAGGTCATTTGAAGAAGGGATGCTCTTTTGTCTAACGAGGAAGGGGCCAGCCAGACCCATGGCTGGCGCAGACCAGGTTGGGCCAGTCCTCCTGCCGGGGCCTCCCTGCCTTCTCGTTGGCGGGCCCTGGAAAGGGAACTTAACCTCTGCCCTCTTGTCCTCACCGAGCCCTCGAGATCACCCAAGAGTGGGGGAGAGCCATGGTGAACCCCGGGCCATTCCTGTCACTATCCTCTCTCTCTCTCTCTCTCTCTCTCTCTCTCTCTCTCTCTCTCTCTCTCTCGGTGGTACTGGGGTTCCTGGAAGCCCTTCTGCCTCCGGGCTACACTCCCAGACCTATTTTATATTTTATTTGGAAACAGGATCTCTTAAACTAGTGAGGCTGGCTTCGAACCTGCGCGATGATCCTCCTGTCTCCGCCTCCCAAGCGCAGGGATTACAAGCATGCACCACCACGCCCGGCCACTATTCTTTTAATAAGGGGTGGGAGGCGACTTCTTGTGGGGCTCTGCCGGCCCCTTCCCCAGCCTTCATCCCAGGGAACCCATCTGCGGTCACTGTGGGTGAGGACAGCTGGCTAAGACAGGCCAGGCGCCCAGTGGCTCCAGGACATGCCCTCTCTAGGCCCCACCCCAGAGAACTGCCACTACCTCCCCTTCATGTCCTGGGCCAGTAGAACCCCAAACAGCGTCTGGCAACCCGCAGGTGGGCCCTGGCTCCTGGACCCACACAGGCCACCTGCAGGGCCCGAGACACCCTCCCTCCTCTCCAGAGCAGCCCCTGCAGCTCCCTAAGCTGCTCACCTGGGACTAAGTTTGGGCAGGGACCAGCAGCCAACTTCTTGCTGGCGGAGGGGATGGAGGTTGGGCTGGGCCCCTGCAGGTCACGGACCAGCAGGGCGTGTAGCTGGACCTAGATCTTTCCCTTTTATACCTGGGAAGAGATGATGCTGAAAAGTTATCAAAGGGTCGGGAAAACAGGCCTGGCTGCTGCTGCTTTTAATCTTGAAGAGACACAGGTGAAACTAATTACACCAGCGCGCCCCTCCAGGGATCCATTTTGATCTCGGCTCTGACTCTGGGGGGACTCTGAGGGGAGCTGCAGGTGACCTTCAGGGAGGAGAGCCACGGAGCAAGACCAGAGCCTTGCAGGGAAGGTGCCTCGCTCAGCAGCTCTGGCCACATCTGGCTCTGATTTTTTTTTTTTTTTTTTCCTGAGGCACATTTAATAAGCCTGGCTTTGAAGCCCTGGCCTCCCCTTTAATGCACAAAGACTTGTACAAATGGTAGGCTCTCAAATTCCTTCCTGATTGGATCAGACTGTGGGAAGGCCCTCGGCCCCCTTATCTCTGTAAGAGCCTGAGCTGGATTCAGTGCCCTCTGGGGGGTAGGGGACACCACGTGCCAGGTCTTATCCCCCCCTCCCCCCAACAGCACAGCGTCTCTCACTTCATAGCCGCACACCCCTCCCAGGAAAAAGGCCCAGGGAGGTCGGGCCGTGGAGTGGGGACCTGGGCTGTGTTGTGTAATCTCAATATGGCCGGGGTTCAGAAAGCAAGCCGTCCCTCCAGACATGCCAGGCGACATTGGTGCCAGATGTCAGAAGAAAGAGTTTGCCACATAAAGCACGTTGCAGTGGAAAAGCCCGTTTCTTGGAGAAAATGAGGGCCCTGGGGGCGGGGCCTCGGGAGCCTCACCCCCAGGAGGCTGCAGTTACGCAAAAGGTACCCTGTTGTTAGCTTGCCTGCAGAGGTGCCCCAGATGCCCAGCTGGGCAAACCCCCGAGGGGCTGGAGCTGGGGACTGCGGGCGCTACTCGGGGTTGCCCAGGCATTTGAGACTCTTATTTGGAAAGTGATCCCCCAGCCCATGCACAGGAGCCCCTCCCGTCTTCAACCCGGGTTCCCCCAAGCGCCCCGTCCCCCTTGATGTGAAGTGTGTCCCCGCTGGCCGGCTCCCCTGACCAGGACGCTGATAGTGGAGGCCCTGACCAGACCCAGCTGTTTCCTCGAACTTGCCTTATCCCCTAGGAAAGCTTTTTGGCTCCCCTTCCTTAAAGAGATTTCCCTAAGAAAAAAGACAAAAACCCAAACTAGCCCTTTCCCTGCGATCCAATCCAATGTTCCCAATGAGCCAATCCACTGCAACGTGGCTATGCAGCGTGGCTGGAAGCAGCAGCTCGCAGGGCTAGATTGGATCTGCCGAAGGGGTCTCCTCGCTGGGGACGGGGAAGGAAGAGGCCCACGCTTGGTCTTTGCAGGGGGCAGGGGGGCCTGGTCAAGAGGACCGTTGGGGCTTCCCAGTGTGACTCCTGAGAAGGCCATCACTGGCTGCTATACAGTTAGTTAAACAGCCTTCGGAGACAGAACGTGGAGAGCCACGAGGAACCATTAATCCGTGGCCTGGAAGGGTCTTTACCCTCGTACCTTGGAGGGGTGGGACGGGGGCACCGAGGTGTCGGTGGGGGACCCAGCCTTCCTCTTGGAGTCTTGTCTCGGCCAGCGGTGTGCGGGCGTGCCAGTGTATGGAGATGCCCAGCCCAGTTCTCCTGTGGCCACGCTTGCTTCAAACAGTGTTAAGAAGGTGGGGTCTCAACACACTCTGCATTTTTCCTTTTAAGGTATTACTTCAAGAAAGCGAGTGACGAGTTTGCCTGCGGAGCGGTGTTCGAGGAGATCTGGGACGACGAGACGGTGCTCCCCATGTACGAGGGCAGGATTCTGGGCAAAGTGGAGCGGATCGACTGAGCCTGCAGGCCGCAGCGTGGAAGCGGAGCTCGCGTTGTCTTGGGCCTAAGCAACAGCCGCCAGGCGTTCTGAAGGAAAATTAAACCAATGGAGAAGACACGGTTTACCGAAGCTCTGGCCACTGAGCCCTGGGCGGGCGGGGGGTTGCTTTTCATTACTCATGAGCTGGGTACCGACATAAGAGAAGCCTGGACTATTTATTAAAAACATGACCACTCTTGGCTATTGAAGATGCTGACTGTGTTTAAGAGACTGCCACACATACATAATATATGACTTCCTAGGGATCGGAAACCCAGAAACGAAGAGAAACTGTGTATAGCTTACCTGAACAGGAGTCCTCGCTGATATTTATTGAACAATTGATCCCCCCCCAACCCCAGTTTATGAATATGCTGCTTTAAACACGGAAGGGGGAGAGGGGAAGTGTTCGTTGTTCTGTCTGAACTTAGGCGGAGCTGATCTAGGGGTGCGCCGGCAATGTCTTCGTCAACAGCTTTGCAAGGCGTGTCCCCCAGGGAAGACAGACTCTGCTAAGTGGTGCCCTCCCGTTGAGACACGCAGGAACTGGTGCATCGCCCCGCCCTCACGCTGCTCATTCTGCGGGCCGAGCTTCCACATCCTCGCCCTGTGGGGTGGGATGACCCATCGTGGAGGAGAGGTGGCCGAGGCCCCGCGGCTTGTAGCTGCCCCCAGCCCCAGAGCGCAGTGGCGGCGGGAACCGCTGCCCTGTGGTCTAGCCTGCGCTTTTATTCCATCGACAGTTCATTGGGTTTTTTATTATTATCTGTTTTTTAATTAGTCTCTGGGCCACAGCCGTTCAGGACCCTCTCCCCCTTCAAAGGCGCACAGTCGCGGGAACCTAGCAGCGCCCGCCCCCTTCACATTGACGCTTGGGTTTTTGTGTTAAGTTAATCTGTAGGTTCTGTTTGCCACGTTACCCGTCCTGTGCGTTTGTATATAGTGTACGGCAAAAGAGTATTAATCCACTATCTGTAGTGCTTGACCTGGAATCAGTACAGTACCTGTACCTGCACGGGGCCTCCGTGTGCCGCCCTATATTGAGGGCCCAAGCTTTCCCTTGTTTTTTGAAAGGGGTTTATGTATAAATATATTTTATGCCTTTTTATTACAAGTCTTGTACTCAATGACTTTTGTCACGGCATTTTGTTCTACTTATACTGTAAATTATGCATTATAAAGAGTTCATTTAAGGAAAATTACTTGGTACAATAATTATTGTAATTAAAGAGATGTAGCCTTTATTAAAATTTTATATTTTTCAAAAACGGCGGCATGGTCTCTGAGTCCGGTGGTGGTGGGGGTCGCCTCTAGGAAGTGAGCTGCCTTGGTTCCCCACCTTGCCCTCCCCAGCTGTAGCTGGCGGGAAGCCTCAGCCTCCTATCCAACAGCTGTGGACGACCTTTCCCTCCCCACCCCCACGCAACCTCTTCCTACACAGCCAGGTAAGTTTGAATGCTAAAGGGCGGGGCCAGCATCTCAGGTGAAAGGCCTCTTTGAAAATGGGTTTGTATCCCTGGAATGGTGGGGTAAGGTGGGAGAGATGCGAGACGTTGTCTAAGTCAGGGCCAATTGGTACCCCCACCCCGTTGGGTGATCTGATGCCAGCGAGGCCAGCTGGACATCATCAGTGTTCTGTGGAGCTATGGACTCGTTGGGTGTCTGGAAGAAGCGGAAGGTTCCAGGGGAGTCTGTTTGGTGGACCAGTGTGCCGCGCATGGCCACGGAGGTTGGTGGCCGCTTCGCTCTAGTGTGGTCCTTCCCTGGAGCCAGGCAAGGCTGTGTAACCCACTCAGACCCTTCTGAAGATCGAGGGTCTCTGGCGGGACTTGGACTTGACTTTCTGAGAGCTGGGTGTGAAGTTGGGGTCTGCGACCGGTGGGTCTGGCTTGACTCTGTCCCTGCTGCCAATGGACCTCAAGCTGATGAGCTGGAGTAAGGCCGGAGCCCTGGCAGCGTGGGTGAGGGCAGGCTTGAGCTGGGTGGCCCGCCGTGGGGGCAGTGTTCTGAGCTGAGGCTGGGTTTACCCGCAGCTTTTTGTCTTCATCTTTCGGCCCTTAGATTCATCCAGAGAGACAGTGACTGGGGCCTTGAGACTCAGATCCGGGCTCCATTCCCAGCCCTACCACCTTCTGCGTGGCTGGGGTGAGTATCTGGTATCTTCTCCATGTTATTTGTGCAAACTACAGGTGGATTTACTGATCACACATTGTGTGTGTGTGTGTGTGTGTGTGTGTGTGTGTGTGTGTGTGTGTGTGTGTGTGTGTGAGTGATACTGGGGATGGGACCCAGAGGCATTCTACATCCAAGCTACACCCCAGCCTTTTTTTTTTTTTTTTTTTTTTTTTAATTTTGAAGCAGGGTCTCACTGAGTTGCAAAGGGCCTAAGCAGCTGAGGCTGACTGCAAACCACAATCCTGTCTCAGCCTCCCAAATGCTGGGATTATAAGCATGCGCCACCACACCTGGCAATCACACATTTTTAACCTTTTAAAAAAGGAGGTACAAATACTCAATATATCCACTTAATAAATTTTAAGCATATAACAGTTGTTAACTAGAGTGGTAATGTTGTACAACAGATCTAGGACTTGTTTGGTACAATTAAGGCTCTCTGCTGATTGATAAATCATCTCTCCATCTCAACAACCACCAATTTTTTTTTTTTTTTTTACAGTACTGGGGATGGAACCCAGAGGCATTCTATAAGCTACACCCCCAACCCTTTTTTTTATTCTTTATTTTGAAACAGGGTCTCACTGAGTTGCAAAGGGCCGAAGTAGTTGAGGCTGTTCACAAACCATGATTCTCCTGTCTCAGCCTCCCAAATGCTGGGATTACAAATGTGCACCATAATGCCCGGCTCCAACAACTACCATTTTAATCTAGATCTGACTTTTTCTTATTTATTTTTATTTATTTTTGTGGTGCTGGGGACCAAACCCAGGGATGTGCTACCTCTGAACTATACGGTCCTCAGTCATATTTTATTATTTATTTATTTATTTATTTATTTATTTTGTGGTACTGGGGTTGCAACCGAGGGTCTTTCTACCTCTGGGCTATACTCCCAGACCTATTTTATATTTTATTTGGAAACAGGGTCTCACTAAGCTGCTGAGAGCCTCACTAAGTAGCTGAGGCTGGCTTCGAACCTACACGATCCTCCTGTCTCAGCCTCCCAGCCTCCCAAGCGCTGGGATTACAAGCGGGCACCGCTATGCACAGCTTATTTTTTATTTTGAAACAAGATCTCACTAAGCTGCCGAGGGCCTCGCTAAATTGTTGAGGCTGGCCACGAACCTGTGATCATCCTGTTCCGGCTGGTGTTACAGGTGCGCGCTACCACGCCCAGCTGTGTCCATTTAGAATGACTCATGTAAGTGGAACCATGAGTTGTCCCTGGTTTATTTTAGTTAGTGCAACGTCCTCATGTTTTCTCCAAGGACCTCCTTTTTAAAGGCTGAGTAGTATCCCGTTTTATGGATATACCGCATTTTCTTTGGTTATTCATCTCTTTCGCTCACATGCTCGTCACTGATCCAACATTTGTTTACGGTTTTATAGATTTTGTTCCAATTACATATATAGTCCATTTTACACGGGAGCCGGAGAGATAGGTTCTTAAGGCACCATAGCTAGAATCAGAGAGGGCAAAAGGTCAGAGAGAGTGGTAGAGTCTGAGACTCTAGCCCGGGGGTGTTAGAACACGTGCGGAACGCCTCCTGCTCTATTCTCAGCCAGGCCCCCAGGATCCCTCCCTGGAGCAGCCCCAGCTCACTCGGTACCTACCAAGCCCTGGCCAGCGTGACCGTGAACAGAGCATGAAGTCCAGGGGGTATTTTGCTTCCACACCATAACACCATCCAGTGATGGCCTTTTTGGTGTTTCTGCCTTTGGGTCATGATGACCCAGAGGGGACTTGGTAACGCAGATGTCGGGGCAACACTCTGATTTTCAGTTCTGCTTTGATAAATACCCACAAGTGGGATTGCTAGGTTCTATGACAGTTCTATTTCTAATTTGGGGGGAGAATTTGCATATTGTTTTCCAAACTAATTGCACCATATTTCATCCCCACAAACAGTAGATAAGAGTTCTGATTTCTCCACATCTTCACCAACACGTGGGTTTGGATTTGGGGTTTTTGTTTGTTTGTTTGTTTGCTTTGCAGGTCTGGGGATGGAACCCAGGGGCATTCTACCTCCAAGCTATACCCCTAACTCTATTTTTTATTCTTTCTTTTGAAACAGGGTCTCACTAAGTTGCAAAGGGCCTCACTAAGTAGCTGAGGCTGTCCATGAACTGTGATCCTTCTGTCTCAGTCTCCCAAATGTTGGGATTACAAGCGTGCGCCACCATTCCTGGCTTGTTTTTATGTATGTACGTATGTATGTATGTATGTATGTATGTATGTATTTGCGGGTCTGGGGATGGAACCCAGGGGCATTCAACCTCCGAGCTACAGCCCCTGCCCTATTTTTTATTCTTTATTTTGAAACTGGGTCTCGAGTTCCAAAGGGCCTCACTAAGTAGCTGAGGCTGTCTACGAACTGCGATCCTCTGGTCTCAGCCTACCGAATGCTGGGATTACAAGCGTGTGCCACCATGCCCGGCTGTTTGTTTGTTTTTAATAGCCCTCCTAAAAGGGCTATTAAATGATAGCTCATTGTACCAGCATCTTTACCTATATACATGGATGACTTCTTGGGGAAAAAATGTATATTTAAGTCTTTGGCCCTTTTTTTTTTTTTTTTTTTTTTGCAGGTCTGGGGATGGAACCCAGGGCCATTTGACCTCCAAGCTACACCCCCTGCCCTATTTATTTTATTCTTTATTTTGAAACAGGGTCTCACTGAGTTGCAGAGGGCCTCACTAAGTAGTAGCTGAGGCTGTCCGCAAACCATGATCCTCCGGTCTCAGCCTCCTGAATGCTGGGATTACAAGTGCGCGCCACCACACCCAGCTTGTCTTTGGCCCGTTTTAAAATTGGTTGTTAGATTTTTTTTTTTTTTCTTGGTACTGGGGATTTAACCCAGAGGCATTCTACCTCCAAGCTATACCCCCAGCCTAATTTTATTTCATATTTGGAAACAGGGTCTCACTAGGTTGCCGAGTGCCTTGCTATGTTACCGAGGCTGGCTTTGAACCTGTGATCCTTCTGCCTCAGCCTCCCAAAGACTAGAATTACGAGTGTGCGCCATCATGCGTGGCTGCTGGATTTTTAAAAATTATTATTGAATTGGAGAGTTTCTTTGTATATTTTGGGATTTTATATTTCTACATCTTTGAAGATGGTCCTGTTGCCCTTCTCTCTCATTTTAGTAGCCATGAGCTCTTAACCCCTGATGGACTTCCAGGGCTTGTAAAATCTGCATCCTCTCTGCCCCTGCATGCCTTTCTCTAAGACAAGGATCAACAGTTCTGTTAGATTCTTAAAGGGAGCTGGTACCATGGGCACAATCAGAAAGAGGAGACAGGAAGATCTCAAGTTCAAAGCCAGGCTAGGCAACTTAGTGAGACCCTGACTCAAAGAAGAAAAAAAAAAAGTCTGGGGGTGTAACTCAGTGGTAGAGTGCCCCTGGTTCAATCAATCTCCAGTACCAAGACAAACAAACAATTTAAAGGGATCGCTACCTCAAGAAAACACTAAAACCCCATGCCTTAGGCTGCCAACTCTTCTTCCCTGTCCCCAATAATTGGAGAGTAGACTCTTCCAGCAAACCTCCTTCCCTCCCTCCTCCAGACCTGCTAATGTGTTCGGAAGGTCCACAGCCTTGGCCTCGTGTGGAAGCTTAAGAGTGAGGCCCGGAGCTGTGTTTCCCACAGGTGAGTCCCGTGCACATCAGGATTGGCTTTGACTCCAAAGCCTTTTCGGTTTGTCTTTATCCAGTCCAGTCTTTTCCATGGTACCTGGAAATTTAGATGGATTCTCACCCCAGGATGGCCGTGTATGTGAAGGAGTCTAAAT
The DNA here is from genome assembly GCF_963383645.1 of Muscardinus avellanarius. Taxonomy (NCBI): domain Eukaryota; kingdom Metazoa; phylum Chordata; class Mammalia; order Rodentia; family Gliridae; genus Muscardinus; species Muscardinus avellanarius. The sequence goes on from NC_137802.1 coordinate 61,773,381, forward strand.
TGTGGGGTTTTGGGAAAAAGATCCTACTGTATTCTCTCCACCCCAGAAAATGTTGGGACCGTAATCATACTGTCAAAAAGAAGGAAATAGCCGGTCGTGGTAGTGCACGCTTGTAATCCCTGCGCTTGGGAGGTGGAGACTGAAGAATCACGCAGGTTCAAAGCCAGCCTTGCTGGTTTAAGAGACCCTGTTTCAAAATTTAAAAGAGGAAAAGAAATGGGGGTGTAGCTCAGAGGTAGAATGCCCCTGGGTTCAATCCCCAGTGCAAAAAAAAAAAAAAAAAGAAAATAATTAATTACCTCCAAGAAAATACTCCAGTCGATCTGAATAATTAAAGTTGTTTTGTTTATTAAAGAAAAACATTCCCTCCCTTTTTCTTTTGCCTTTAGTATCGAATTGGGTTGTACAGAAACTCCCAGAATTAAGCCAGGTGTGGTAATCCCAGCATTCGGGAGGCTGAGACAGGAGGATCGCGGTTCACGGACAGCCTCAGCTACTTATTGAGGCCCTCTGCAACTCAGTGAGACCTTGTTTCAAAATAAAGAATTAAAAATAGGGCTGGAGTTGCAGCTCAGAGGTAGAATGCCCCTGGGTTCCATCCCCAGTACCGCAAAAAAAAAACCCAAAAAACCTCCCAGAATTACATAGAAGTTTCACTAGTTTACTTCTTAACATTTATTATTTCACTCTATTGTCTAGACTTCCTCAAGTAATCTCTACTGAACTCCAGAAAGGGAGAATTCCAGGAAGGGAGAATAAAACAGGCCAGCCACATGTCTGTACTCTCAGTACTTGTGAGGTTGAAACAGGAGGCTCCTGTCAGCAACTTAGTGACACCCTGTTTCCAAATAAAAAACAAAATAGGGCCAGGGGCATAGCTTGGATATAGAATGCCCCTGGGTTCAATCAACAGCAAAACCTCTCTCTCTCCCTCTTCCCTCCTCCCCTCTCTCTCTCCTCTTTCCCCCTCTCTTCCCCCTTTCTCTTCCCTCTCCTCTCCTCTCCTCTCTCTCTCTCTCCTCTCTCTCTCCTCTCTCTGTCTCTCTCCCCTCTCTTTCCCCCTCTCTTTCCCCTTCCTCTTCTCTCCTCTCTCTTTTCTCTCCTCTCCCCTCCCCCCTCCCCTCCTCTCCCTCTCCCTCTCCCTCTCCCTCTTCCTCTCTCTATCTTCTTCTTCTTCTTCTTCTTCTTCTTCTTCTTCTTCTTCTTCTTCTTCTTCTTCTTCTTCTTCTTCTTCTCTCTCTCTCTCTCTCTCTCTCTCTCTCTCTCTCTCTCTCTCTCTCAAAATTGCTAGGCACAGTGGTGTGTGCCTGTAATCCCAGTATATGGGAGGCTGAGAAAGGAGGACGGCAGGTTTGAAGTGAGCTTCAGCAATTTAGCAAGATCCTGTTTCGAAATAGAAAATAAAAAGGAAGCTGGGCGTGGTGGCACACAGTCGTGCTTGGGAGGTTGAGACAGGAGGCTCAGAGAGCCTCAGCTACTTAGTGAAGCCTTCCCCAACATAGTGAGACCTTTTTTTTTTTTTTTTTGGTGGGTCTGGGGATGGAACCCAGGGGCATCCGACCTTTAAGGTACAGCCCCTGCCCTATTTTTTATTCTTTGTTTTGAAACCAGGTCTCACTGAGTTGCAGAGGCCCTCACTAAGTAGCTGAGGCTGTCCGTGAACCACAATCCTCAGGTCTCAGCCTCCCAAATGCTGGGATTACAAGCGTGCGCCACCACACCCGGCTCAGTGAGACCTTATTTTAAAATAAAAAATAAGCCGGGCGTGGTGGCGCACACTTGTAATTCCAGCGCTTGAGAGGCTGAGAGAGAAGGATCACACAGTTTCGAAGCCAGCCTCAGCTACTTAGTGAGGCTTTCAGCAACTTAGACCCATTTCCAAATAAGATATAAAAATAGATCTGGGGGTTTAGCCTGGAGGTAGACAGCCCCTGGGTTTCATCCCTAGTACTACAAAAATAAAAATAAAAAATAAGCCGGGCATGGTGGCACAGTTTATAATCCTAATACTTGGGAGGCTGAGACAGGAGTATCACAGGTTTGAGGACAGCCTCAGCAAGTAGTGAGACTCTTCAGCATAGTGAGACCCTGTTTCCAAATGATAAATAAAAATCGGGCTGGAGGTATAGGTCGAAGATAGAATGCCTCTGAGTTTAATCCCCAGTACCACAAAATAAATAAATAAATAAATAAATTAGTTAATTAAATAGGGCTGGGGGTATAGCTCAGAGGTAGAAAACCCCTGGGTTTAATACCCACTACTGACTGAAAAAAATAAATAAATAAAATAGGATTGGGTTTGTAGCTGGTAGTAGAATGCTCTTGGGTTCAATCCCTAGTCCCAAAACCAAAATAAAGCAAAAAAGACTGCCGGTTACCAGAATTCCCAGGGAGCAGCTGGCCTGTTTTGTACATTCTTTGGGCCCAGACAGAATTTGCACAGGACCTTGAGTCTGGCAGTTTAGGAGGGGTGTGTGTGTGTGTGTGTGTGTGTGTGTGTGTGTGTGGTATTTTGAAGGAGATCTGCCACAGAGAGATAGCTGCCCCCTGAACTTCCGACTCACCCAAAGCCCAGTTCTGCTAACACAAGTCCCCCGTGGTCCGTCCACACTGGCCTCTGGCTCCGCAGAGATCTCAGGTCCTGCTGGTCATGCGCCTCCCTCAGCCACTCCCAAGACCACCTTCTTTCAGCCTTTGGATCTTGACTTTAATGTCAGAGGTCTCCTCTGACCAGGGGCCCTTGTAGGTGGCTGCCTGGTCCTCTCGGTGGAAGAATTTCCTTAATCTCCTTCCCCGCAACTGTATTATATTTATTTATTTATTTATTTATTTATTTATTTATTTATTTATGCGGGTCTGGGGATGGAACCCAGGGGCATCTGACCGCCGAGCTACACCCGCTGCTCAATTTTTTATTCTTTATTTTGAAACCGGGTCTCACTGAGTTACAAAGGACCTCACTAAGTAGCTGAGGCTGTCCGCGAAGCGCGATCCTCCCGTCTCAGGCTCCCGAATGCCGGGATGACAAGCGTGCGCCACCACGCCCGGCTCATTATAATTATTTAATTGCTTATTTATTCACCCATGAGGCACAGAGTGAAGCTAGTTGATGGAGCGCTGTAGACGTAACACCTGACACGGCGCTTCACTGCTAACCTTGCAGGCACTCCACTGATATCTGTGGACTAGAAACGAAAGAACAGAATAGCAAAAGAACATTACAGTGGTCTGTATGGTATCACCTAAGCTCCAGATAATTCCTATTAATACGCTGTAGTGTCCTTCATAGTGAACACACACACACACACACAAAAATTTTTTATTTATTTTTAATTTTTTCTGATACTGAGGATGGAACTCAGGGACATTCTACCTCTAAGAGATACCACCAGCCCTATTTTTTTTTATCCTTTTATTTTAAAACAGGGTCTCACTGAGTTGCAAAGACCTCACTAAGTAGCTGAGGCTGTCTGTGAACTGCGATCCTTCTGTCTCAGCCTCCAAATGCTAGAATTACAGGCGTGTGCCACCATGCCCGGCTTTTATTATTATTATTACTATTATTATTATTATTGCTAATTATTATTATTGTTACTCTGTGTGTGTGTGGTGCTGGAAATTGAACTCAGGGGCATTCTATGTCCAGGCTATACCCCCAACCAATTTTATTTAGTTAGTTAGTTTTTGTGGTACTGAGGGTGGAACCCAGGGGCTTTTCTATCTCAGGGCTATACTCCCAGACCTATCTTATACTTTATTTGGAAACAGGGTCTCACTAAGTTGCTGAGAGCCTCACTAAGTAGCTGAGGCTGGCTTTGAACCTGTGTGATCCTCCTGTCTCAGCCTCCCAAGCGCTAGGATTATAAGCATGTGCGACCATGCCCGGCTTTTATTCGTCTTTATTTTATTTTATTTTATTTTATTTTATTTTATTTTGTTTTATTTTATTTTGGTGGTACTGGGGTTCCTGGAAGCCCTTCTACCTCCGGGCTACACTCCCAGACCTATTTTTATTTTTATTTTTTATTTTTTATTTTTTTAAATTAATTTATTTTTTAAATTGGTGCATTGTAGTCATATATCAATCACATTGGAGTACAAGACTTGAGAGGATATACAAGCACACATCATCCAATTAGCCCTCATCCAGCCCCCATCCCATTCCCTCCCCCTCCCTCCATCCCACACTTCTTTGGTGATTTACTTTGATACATTTGTTTATGTACCTCCTGCGTTTTAAAGAGGCTCCGTCCTCCAGTATTACATACCCTCTGATTGGTCACATTAGTTGCTTCACTATAGGGCCCTTTCTATAGCTCAACCTCTTCCTGTTGCCCTTTTCCTCCTAGTTATTGCTGATTAAGAGAAGCGTCTGATTTATATTTTCTGCGATATTTCTCTGTGCATGCTTCGTTGCAAGTACCGATCCCACTCTTGACGGTCCCAGTAGTGGCCTGGCTACTCAGTGGACTGATCCAGACCTCGCTGGCTCAAGCAGCGGCCTTGCCTCATGGGAGGCCCCAGGTCTAGTCTCGCTGGCTCCTGCACCGGTCTAACCCCTAAGCTGGCTTCGGTCCCGGCCTTGGAGGCCGCAGGAGTGGCCTTGCCTCACGGCAGGCTCCAATGCCGGCCTTGCTGGACCCAGCACCGGCCTAACCCCTCGGCAGGCTCTTATCCTGACCTTGGAGGCCCCAGTACCGGCCTTGCCTCACGGCAGGCTCCGATGCCGGCCTCGCTGGCCCCAGCACCAGCCTAACCCCTCGGCAGGCTCTTGTCCTGGCCTCGGAGGCTTCAGTACCGGCCTTGCCTCACGGCAGGCTCCGATGCCGGCCTCACTGGCCCCAGCACCGGCCTAACCCCTCGACAGGCTCTTATCCTGGCCTCAGAGGCCCCAGTACCGGCCTTGCCTCAAGGCAGGCTCCGATGCCGGCCTCACTGGCCCCAGCACCGGCCTAACCCCTCGGCAGGCTCCGATCGCGGCCTCAGAGGCCCCAGTACCGGCCTTGCCTCAAGGCAGGCTCCGATGCCGGCCTCGCTGGCCCCAGCACTGGCCTAACCCCTTGGCAGGCTCCGATCCCGGATTTGGAGGCCCCAGCACTGGTCATGCATCAAGGCAGGCTCCGATGCCGGCCTCGCTGGCCCCAGCACCGGCCTAACCCCTCAGCAGGCTCTTATCCTGGCCTCGGAGGCCCCAGTACCGGCCTTGCCTCACGGCAGGCTCCGATGCCGGCCTCGCGGGCCCCAGCACCAGCCTAACCCCTCGGCAGGCTCTTGTCCTGGCCTCGGAGGCTTCAGTACCGGCCTTGCCTCACGGCAGGCTCCGATGCTGGCCTCACTGGCCCCAGCACAGGCCTAACCCCTCGGCAGGCTCCAATCCTGGCCTCGGAGGCCCCAGCACTGGTCATGCCTCAAGGCACGCTCCGATGCCGGCCTCGCTGGCCCCAGCACTGGCCTAACCCCTCGGCAGGCTCTTATCCTGGCCTCGAGGCCCCAGTACTGGCCTTGCCTCAAGGCAGGCTCCGATGCCGGCCTCGCTGGCCCCAGCACTGGCCTAACCCCTTGGCAGGCTCCGATCCCGGATTTGGAGGCCCCAGCACTGGTCATGCATCAAGGCAGGCTCCGATGCCGGCCTCGCTGGCCCCAGCACCGGCCTAACCCCTCAGCAGGCTCTTATCCTGGCCTCGGAGGCCCCAGTACCGGCCTTGCCTCACGGCAGGCTCCGATGCCGGCCTCGCTGGCCCCAGCACCGGCCTAACCCCTCGGCAGGCTCCGATCCTGGCCTCGGAGGCCCCAGCACTGGTCATGCCTCAAGGCAGGCTCCGATGCCGGCCTCACTGGCCCCAGCACCGGCCTAACCCCTCGGCAGGCTCCGATCCTGGCCTCGGAGGCCCCAGCACTGGTCATGCCTCAAGGCAGGCTCCGATGCCGGCCTCGCTGGCCCCAGCACCGGCCTAACCCCTCGGCAGGCTCTTATCCTGGCCTCGAGGCCCCAGTACTGGCCTTGCCTCAAGGCAGGCTCCGATGCCGGCCTCACTGGCCCCAGCACCGGCCTAACCCCTCGGCAGGCTCCGATGCCGGCCTCGCTGGCCCCAGCACCGGCCTAACCCCTCGGCAGGTTCCTGGAAGCCCTTCTACCTCCGGGCTACACTCCCAGACCTATTTTTACATTTTTATTTGGAAACAGGGTCTCCTAAGCCAGTGCATGCGGCTGGCTTCGAACCTGCGCGATTCTCCTGTCTGCCTCCCAAGCGCGGGGATTACAAGTGTGCGCCACCACGCCCGGTTTTTCGTCTTTATTTTGAAACAGGGTCTCACCAAGTTGTGGAGGGCCTCGCTAAATAGTTGAGGCTGGCTGCGAACCTGAATCCTCCTGTCTCAGCCTCCCAAGTATTTTTTTATTATTTTGAAACAGGGTCTTGCTAAGCTGCTGAGCACCTCACTAATTTTCTGTGACTGTCCTCAAAGCTGTAACCCTCCTCCCGTCTCAGCCTCCCTAGGGCTGGGATTCCAGCTGTGCACCACCTGTATATACCAGCTATAATCTGTACTTTTAATTCGATTATACGTCATACACATTTGGTAGAAACTATACTTTGAAATTTTCCACATCAGTCAGTCTTTTCCCACATCCTTCGACAGCCTAACACATGTAAGGCAGGACTATATTTATTTGACCACTTATTGAAAATTTATGTAGTTCCCAAATTCCATGATTATAAGCAACACTGTAATGAAATCTTCATAGGAAAGCTTCATAGATCTACACAGCTTCCTTGAGTACTCATAACTAAATAAACTTTAATTACCGGGATAAAGGTTTTTTTATGCAGAATTGCTGGGTCAAAGGTGCTGGTGAGGGCTTCGGCTACGTCCCGCCAGACCGTGTGTGGTGATGATGTCTGTGTCAGTGAATCCCCAGAGCTTTCTGAATGGCTGGCGCTGAGCCACGTCTGTGCCATGGATCTGAAGCCCAAGCGTGGGCAGTCAGGCCTCTCTAGGCTGGGCCAAGCCTGCCTTTCTGGTATTGCTATTGCATGGTAGAGCTAAGTTCCCCAAACCCTATCGGAAGTTAAAAATATTGTAAGTCAAATGCACTTAAACCAGGCATGGTGGCACATGCCTGAACCCTAGTAATTTGGGAGACAGAAACAGGAAGATCATAGGTTGGAGGCCAGCCTCAGCAATTAGTGAGACCCTCAGGAAGTTAACAAGACCCTGTTTCAAAATAAAATAAAAGCTGGGTGTGGTGGCGCATATTTGTAATCTCAGTAGTTGGGAGACTGAGATAGGAGGATCGCAGGTTTGAGGACAGCTTCAGTAAGTAGTGAGACTTTCAACAACCCAGTGAGACCTTGTTTCAAAAATAAAAATCGGGCTGGGTGTGTAGCTCAGAGGTAGAATGCCCCTGGGCTCAATCTCCAGTACCATAAAAATAAGTAAATAAATAAATTAATTAATTAAGATGAAATAAAAATAAAAAGGGCTGGGTGTGTAGTTTAGAGATAGAATGCCTCTGGGTTCAATCCCCAGTTCCAAAAAAACAAAACAAAACAAACAAAAAAGCTGGGCGTGTAATCCCAGCATTCGGGAGGCTGAGACCAGAGGATAGCGGTTCGTGGACAGCCTCAGCTATTTAGTGAGGCCCCCACAACTTAGTGAGACCCTGTTTCAAAATAAAGAATAAAAAATAGGGCAGGGGGTGTAGCTCGGAGGTCGAATGCCCCTGGGTTTTATTCCCAGACCCACACACACAAAGAAAACCACATTAAAAATGTACCTTTTTAGCATCAGTTTAGACCTCTCCTGGCTCGGAGTTTTCCAACCCGCTGGACTGTACAAATCTCTCAGTATTCGCAGTTTTACGCAGGCCTGTGAGTGTAGTTCTACCATATTTTTCATAGGGGAGTGTTATAGTTTGCTAGATATAGAATATTCCCCAAAGAGCTCATAAACTGGTGTTCGGAGTTAACATAATTGAGTCATGAGGTCGTAATCACATCAGTAGATAAATCCATTGAGGGCTGGTGGGGTGCGCCCTTGGGGACTGGTGTTGCACGCTTGGTATCCCAGTACTTGGGAGGCCGAGACAGAAAGATCACAGGTTCAAAGCCAGCCTCATCAAGTTAGCGAGGCCCTGGGCAACTTAGTGAGACCCTGTTTCCAAATAAAAACTAAAATTGGATGGGTGGTGTAGCTCAGAGGTAGAATGTCTCTAAGTTCAATCCCTAGTGCCACCAAAATAAATTTTTTTTTTTTTACTTGCTTTCGCTTGCTTTTGACTTCTGGGTTGTGAGAGCAAAGACTTGCGCTCTCCTTTTCTCTGATCCCCACAGCCTTGCCTTGAGATCTGTGGTCCCCGGCCTCACACAGACTGAACCCCAAAATCTCCAAGGAAACCGTGAGCAAATAAATCTTCCCTCTAAGTTGTGTGATCACGTTTACCGGGGCAGCATCAGTGAAAATGTTGACAGGAAGGGACCAACGTCCTGGTTGCTGGTCTGAGCATCCTGTTGGCTCTTGAAGGGGGATTTTCAACCTTGCTGGACCGTTCACTTGTCAAGTGGATCTCAGCTCCCATCTGTAATCAGGCAGTGGATGTGTGGCGTCCGTTTTCACCAAGGTGAAGTCATTGGTAAGTGACTTGTGAATCATCGCTGAGGACTTGTTGGGCTGAAGATTGCTCATGCATCCTGCTGGAAGATGGCGGGAGGTGAGAGGAGGGGTTCAGGCTGGGGAGAGTCACAGCTGGCCAGCATCTGAGCCCCGTTCCCTCAGCAGTGGCTGGCTCAGTAGGAGCCCTGGCCCCGGCTTCCCCACCCAGTTTTGCTGCAGGGGGGATTATTCCAACCACCTGCTCCCAGATGGCCAGAGGCCAGTGGTCCAGACCAGGAGGCCACCAGGCCTGCAGGGTAGTGGACAGAGAAACGGCAAGAAAATGAACTCTGGAAGAATCAATCACAGTAGTGAAAGGTGGGCTTCTAGAACACTTAACACGAGCAGCTTAGGGTTTTTATTTTCCTTTATTTATTTATTTAATTTATTTTTTTGTGGTGCTGGGGATGGGACCCAGGGCATTCTGCCTCCAAGCTACACACACAGCCCTATTTTTCATTCTTTATTTTGAAACAGGGTCTCACTGAGTTGCAAAGGGCCTCACTAATTAGTAGCTGAGGCTGTCCACGAACCAGGATCCGCCAGTCTCAGCCTCCCAAATGTGCCACCACGTTGTCTTTTTTATTTTCCTTTAATTCATAAAATATTTTCTAGCTGGCTATGGTGGCACACGCTTGTAATCCCAGCATTTGGTATGCTGAGACGGGAAGATGGAGGATAGCCTCGGGTACTACTTAGTGAGGTCCTTTGCAACTCAGTAAAACCCTGTTTCAAAAATAAAAGAATAAGCCGGGCGTGGTGGTGTACAGTTATAATCCCAGTATTCGGGAGGCTGAGACCGGAGGATTATGGTTCGAGGACAGCCTCAGCTACTTAGTGAGGCCCTCCATAACTTAGTGAGACCCTGTCTCAAAAAATAAAGAATAAAAAATAAGGCAGGGGGTATAGTTTGGAGGTAGAATGCCCCTGGGTTGCACCCCAGACCCACAAATAAAATAAAATAATATAAAAATAAAAAATAAAAGAATAAAAAATAGGGCTGGGGGTGTAGTTCTGAGGTAGAATGTCCCTGGGTTCCATCCCAGTAATGCAATAAATAAATAAATAAATAAATAAATAAATAACAAAAACATTTCCTGACTACACACACATACACCCCAAAATAGTCATGATACAAAACTGAAAAACACATAGAATCATAGAAAAGACAAAGAAATCTACCTAAATCCACCTATCTTTTGACCCAGACATGCCAACTAATACTTTTGAATTTTTTACCAATATATGATATATTTTATTTTTCAAAAAATTATTCTGAGCTATATATATTATATATATTTATTTATTACTGGGGATTAAATCCAAGAGAATTCTACTTCAAAGTTATATCCAAGTTATACCCTGAGCCAGTTTTTATTTTTTTATATGTGTGTGGTACTGGAGATTGAGTCCAGGGCCATTCTACTGCCAAGCTACACCCCTAACCCTATTTTTTTTTTTTTTAATTTTGAACCAGGGCCTTATTAGGTCTGAGTCTTACTACTTGCTGAGGCTGTCCTCAAAGCTACGATCCTCCTGTCTCAGCTTCTCAAGTACTGAGATTATAAGCATATGCCACCATGCCAGGCTCACCCCAGCCCTTTTTAAAATTTCTTTTTTATTTTGAAATAGGGTCTTGTTAACTTGCTGCGGGCCTTGCTAAGTTGCTGAGGCTGGCCTCTAACCTGCTAGTCTCCTGACTTAGCCTCCCAAGTCACGCCTGACACATCTCATAATTTTTCAGGATCAGTTTTTTTTTCCTTGTTTTAAGTGGACGTTGTCACGTCTACAGTCATCACGGTCCAGACCACCCTTGACTCCTCCATGATACAGAGCCTAGCCTGCCTTACTTGGAAACAGAAGGCAGTCTAAGCCCAGGGTAGCGTCTGTTCCCAATAGACTTCTTTTTTGAAGTGGGGGTGAAATGCTACTGGAGACTGAACCCAGGAGCATTCTACCTCTGAGCTACATTTTCAGCCCTTTTTAACTTGAAGCTGGGTCTTACTAAGTTGCTGGGGATAGCCTTGAACCTGCGATCCTCCTGTCTCAGCCTCCCGAGAACTGGGATCACAGGCGTGCGCGCCAGGATGGCGTGTGTGATAGACTTGTGGACCGGGTCAGGAATGGCTGGGAGTTCCTGCCTGCTTCCCCTGCCCTCGGCCCTGGGGTTCCAGTCCTTGTTGGCTTATTTTTGTTATCCCAGGTCTTCTGCCCTTGTGGAGGATCTGATGAGGTCCTATTTCTGGTCCTGGCTTTATCTCCACTCTTTTATCCTGACATATACTGTCTTCCTCTCTTCCAGAATTTCTCAATGACCCTAGTGACATTTGCTCTTCACCTGTCGTTTAGTTGGCCCAACATTCAAGTTCTCATCTGCTGATTACAGCACCTTGGTTTCCCTTTGGGGACCCCCCTCCCCAGCCAGCTCCCAGCTACACATATGGGCGCATGATCTGGCCAATGAGTCAGATCCCTTTGACTGCTGTGATTGGTTCAGGGATGGACACATGACTTAAGCTGGTTCAATGAGAGTCAGCCGTGGGATTTATACCCTGAATTCAGAGAATGAAGTCGCCCTTTCCTTTGGGGCTTCTATAATGGTAGAACAAAATCCTGGAGCTTCTGGGTCCTGGTGTGAGGAGCTCCTAGCCAGGGTTGAAACTAACAAAAGAGAAAATCGGAGCCAGGCGTGGTGGTGCACACCTGTAACCCCAGAACTTGGGAGGCTGAGACAGGAGGGTCACAGGTTTGCAGCCAGCTCCAACAATTTAGCGAGGCTCTCAGCAACTTAGACCCTGTTTCAAAATAAAAAATAGGGTTGGGGGTGTGGCTCAGAGGCAGAATGCCCCTGGGTTTAATTCTCAGCATCACAAATAAAGAAAATCAGAGCCACGAGAGGGTGGGCTGGGGTCCCGAGAGAACGGAGAGCCGAGTCCTCACGATATTGCTTGGATTCTTTGATTCAGCTGCTCTGAGAGGCCAGCCCGTGAGTCAATAAATCCTGTCACCTCTTCGCTTGCTAAGTCAGTTTGATGGGTTTTTATCCTGCCCCACCAAAATAATCCTAATTACATGGCTCCAGTCCCGGGGCTGGGGTCTCTGTTCTCAAGGCTGGTTTAGAAGTGACAGAGGCCAAGTTCCCCGGGGATCGGGTTTGGATGTCATGGTCCAGGGGGGAGAGAGGATTCAAAGAGAGGAAACTGGCCGCTTTGCTAAACGGGTGAAGTGTGCATGTGTGTCTCTACCACCTTGCATCCCGCTAAGATGTATAATGCACCAAGAAGAAAAATGTTTTTAATTAAAAAAAAGGAAAAGTGAGACGGGCATGAGGGAGGGTCAGAGTTCAAGTCACAGGGACATCACACTTGGGTGCTGTCAACCAAAGCTCGGGGTACATCACAGCCTTTATGTGGGGGCCCTGGGACCTCAAGCCTTTGTGTGAGGGCCCTGGGACCTCATAACCTTTATTTCAGGGTTCCTGGAACCTAATTTTATTTGGAGGTCCCTGGGACCCCATAAACTTTATTGGGGTCCCTGGGACCTCAAGCCTTTATGTGGGGGTCCCTGGAACCTCATAATCTTTATCTGGGGGTATCTGTGACCTCAAGCCTTTATGTGGGGGTCCCTGGGACCTCATAACCTTTATGTGGGGTCTCTGGTCCCTGGGACCTCAAGCCTTTATGTGGTGGGTCCCTGGGACCTCATAGCCTTTATGCGGGGGTCTCTGGGACCTTGTAGCCTTTATATGAGGGTCCCTGGGACCTCATAACCTTTATGTGGGGGTTTCTGGGACCTCATAACCTTTATGTGAGGGTCTCTGGGACCTCAGAGCCTTTATGTGGGGTTCCTGGGACCTATGTACTTTTCTCTTCTGGACACCATCCTGGTCCTCAGCATCACCAACACCTGCTGAGAGCTACTGTGTGCCCATGCTAGTAAAGAGGGACAGAGACAATGACAAGGTTGTCCCCAACCTAGAGGAGACCCCCCACCACCACCACCAAGGGATGAGGATTGGTTTGAGAAGCTGCTTGCTTGCCTGAAGCTTGTCTGGAGACTCAGAGGAGGGGCAGCCTCTGCTTGGGCTCCCGCTGGAAGGTCACTTCTGAGCTGAGACCTAAAGGATCCTGGGAATGGCCAGGAGACCAGCTGAGAATCCAGAGAACAGCCTGGGCAGGTGGGGGAGGAGCCCGGATCTTCCCGCTGGGCTGGGCTCTAACCCAACCGGACAGGGGAGTCAGAGCCCTTCTGAGAGGAGCTGATCCCAGGAAACCTAGAAGGCTTGAAAGAGGGAGAACAAGACCCTCCTCCCTACCACTCCTCCCCTTCCCTCCCACACCTTTGCCCTTGACCCATTTCTTCCCCTTCCTTCCCCATATTTCTCCCTCCTCCCCACTTCTCTCTTCCCTCCTCCCCAGTAATCTCCCTCCTCCCCACTTCTCCCCCTCCTCCCCAATTCTTCCTCACCCATTCTCCCATTCCTTCCCTTCTTTATTTTCCCTGCTCTGAATTTCCCTTTCCAGCCTTCCTGGTCTATTTTTCAGGCGCTCCCTCCCCACTTCCCTCCTCCAGCTCCTCCCCTTCATCCTCCCCACCAACCCCAGGCACCTGGCTTGGGGGGCTTGGAGCCCTGCGTCCCCCCCCCCCCCAGCTCCAGGCTCGGGTGAGCAGTGATTTTGAGCCTGGAGCTGCTCCCCCACCCCGGCCCCAGGTCCCGCCACCCCCATCACCCCCAAGGGGCCAGTGTTGGCCGCCCTGGTCCCTGGGAGGCTGGGCCGGAGCCCCAGGAGCCCTGGCCGGGGAAGCCTCTGAGCCGGGAGGGGAGGGGGGAGGGCGAGCTGACTTTCTTGTTATTATTTTTCTCCCCCCGGGGGCCACAAGCAAAGACTTCTGGGCTTGGAGTTTTCGAAGATTCTCACTCCGCTGGCGACCCGGCCTCCTGTCCAACCTGGAGTGTTTAATTACCAAGGAAAAGAATGATCCCCCCTCCCCCGAATCCATTTAATTCTTTGATTGCACAGTAACCAGTAACCGGAGTGTGAGAGGCCCGTAGCCAGAGACTTCAAAGCAATACCTTGATGTCGCTGAGTGGGGCATTAATGGTTTCTGAAGGCAAGGGATTGCAGAAGAGAGGTAAAGTATTCAAAGAGCCTGCCATCCTGCCTGCGAATCGCCAGAAAAGCCTAAACACAGGAATGCTCTGCCAGCCGGAGCGGGAGCGCGAGTTCAAAGGGACTGGGAGAGTTTTCATGTAAAGTTTAGAGTTTAAGGCGTGACTGTTGGCTACGGGACTCAGCGTTTGAACTCGTGTTTATTAAAAACAGTTTCCCAGCCATTCAGCGGGGCTCCCAAAGACAACACCGAGAGGCAGCCTTCTGCAGCTGGAAGGTTTAAAGGCAGCATTGATTTCTACCTAGAGCTCGCCCCTTCTGGCCTTGGTGTCTTCTCTCTTTTTCCTTCTTATGTATTATTTTTTGATCAGTTTTAAAAAATCTCACCATCAGTGGGAGCTGGCAGCAGAGACCGAGGTCCCCTTCCCCAGCCGCACCCCGGGAGGTTCCCTGCCACCCTCTGCCAGGGGGCTGGGCTGTGTGAGGATCCCCTCGCCCTCAGCTCCCAGGGACCCCTGGGGGCTCAGGGTTCTTTCCTTCGCTGGTGATGCAGCCTGGATTCTGGATCTGAGCTGCTGGGAGATGGGGAATGGGTCTCAACATTTCTGTTCCCCTAGGATGGAGTTGACCTTTGCTGGTATCCATCCCCCACTGGGGCTCAGAGCAAACCTTCAGTATTCCACTGCCTTGGTGAGAAAAAAGATACTGGAGGTTGAACCTAGAGGCAGTCTACCTCCAAGCCCTACTTTATTTTTAATTTTGTTTTTTAATTTTAATTTAATTTTATTTTGCGGTACTGGGGATGGAACCCAGGGGCATTCTACCTCTGAGCTATACCCCCAGCCCTATTTTTAATTTTTTTTTTTAAACAGGGTCTGTCTAGGTTGCTGGGAGTCTCAATACATTGCTGAGGATGGCTTGCAAACCTCCGGTCCCCCTGTCTCAGCCTTGTAAGTACTGGGATAACAGGCATGCACCACCAGGCCAGATTCTCTTCTTCCTTTGAGAACCATGGCTAAGATCTCACTCGATTCTACACTTCCATTAGGTTTTAATGTAATAGGAAGAACAGGTTTTAGAACTAGACATTTTGTTTTGTTTAAGCAGAAGCCCCCATGCTACCAATTATTATTTTCTTTTAAACCACTGTATGGAACATAGCCAGGTTTCCCTCACCCTCTCCTTGGCCCTTTCTTTCTTTCTTTCTTTCTTTCTTTCTTTCTTTCTTTCTTTCTTTCTTTCTTCCCTTCCTTCCTTCCTTCCTTCCTTCCTTCCTTCCTTCTTTCTTTCCTTCTTTCTTTAATGGGAGGATGGATCTTCAGGGCAGTTGTAACCATCTTTATGACATAAGAGGAAAAATCATAAAATCTAAACCGCAATGTCCCTGTTCACACCCATGGGCCTTCTCTTTGGGGTATAAATTTCATTTCTTTCTGAGTCAGCACAGTGATGTGCTGGTAAACATTTGTCAGCCAGCTCTCCAGAGGATGAGTTCTGATGTGTGTCAGTCGCCAGGATCCATGGCGCAGACTCCCATTGTCCTCAGCTTCAGATTGCCAACCCCAGGACCCTGGCAACGAGGTGCACCATCAGCTGTCCCAGGCTGGCGGGAGAATGTTCTAGCACACTGCTGAAATGAGGATTCCAAAACTGTGGTTTCTGAAAGAGCTGTCTTCTCTTCATAATACCCCCATTCCAAAAACCTGCAGCCTTGCTAGAAGGAGAAAGAGTCTTTGGGATTTATTAACACATCCATGAGACAGGTGAGGTGGGACACGCCT
Organism: Muscardinus avellanarius; assembly: GCF_963383645.1. Classification (NCBI taxonomy): domain Eukaryota; kingdom Metazoa; phylum Chordata; class Mammalia; order Rodentia; family Gliridae; genus Muscardinus; species Muscardinus avellanarius. The sequence continues at coordinate 61,788,925 of NC_137802.1, forward strand.
GCGATCCTAGTACTTGGGAGGCTGAGAGAGGAGGAGGAGGATCACAGGTTTGAGGCCAGATTCAGCAAGTTAGACTCTCAAAATTAAAACTTTAAATAAATAAAGAAAGAAAGAAGTAAAGAAAGAAGAAAGAAAGAAAAAGGAAGGAAGGAAGGAAGGAAGGGAGGTCGGTCTGGGGTATAGCTCAGAGGTAGGATACCCCTGAGTTCAATCTCCAGTCACACACACACACACACACACACACACACACACTCAATGTAGAGATAAAAGCATAAAGGGTTGAGGACAAAGGTTTTTGTATTCAGCTTCTCTGAAATGGCCATAAGTATGTTTCCATATACACATTTATGTGTATGTCCAATATTACAATCCTATCTTGGTTGACTAGGACATTTCTTTCTTCTAGCTTCTTAGCTGGTTTGATCCTCCTTTTTTTGATTTTTTGCAGTACTGGAGATTGGACCCAGGGGCATTCAACCTCCGAGTCATACCCCTGGCACTATTTTTACTTCTTCATTTTAAAACAGGGTCTCACTAAGTTGCGGAGGACCTCAATAAGTTGCTGAGGCTAGGCACGAACCTGCGTTTGCCTCCCAAGTACTGGGATTACAAGAGTGCGTCCACCATGCCTGGCTTCAACCCTCTAATTCCAATTATAAAACTTGGACTTCTAATGACGTTGAACATTTTTTTCATACCTTTATTGGTGGTTTGCATTTCTTCTTTTGTGAAGTGTCTATTTAGTTCACTTGCCCATTTTTTTGATTAGTTTGTTTTCTTAGTTGTGAGTTCCTTGAGTTCTCTCTATATACTAGATATTAGTCCTTTATCCGAGGAATAGTTGGCCAAAATTTTCTCCCATCCTGTTGGTCCTCTGTTGAGATTCTTGATAGTTTCCTTTGCTGCATAGAAGCTCTTCAGTTTCATGCAATCCCACGTATTAATCCACCTTTTAGTTTCTTGTGCCTTTGAGGTCTCTTTGAGAAAGTTTTTACCTGTTCCTATGTGTTGCAATGTTGGACCCATGCCCTCTTCAAGGAGCCTCAGGGTCTCTGGTCTGATTTCCAAGTCTTTGATCCATCTTGAATTGACTCTTGTGCAGGGTGAGACAGTGGGATTAAATTCCATTTTTCTCTATATGGTTAACCAGTTTTGCCAACACCATTTCTTGAAGAGGGTATCTTTTTTTCCAGTGTATATTTTTGGTCCCTTTGTCAAAAACCACTTGGCTGTAAGTGTGAATTTGTTTCTGAGTCTTCTATTCTGCTTCATTAATCTATGTATCTGTTTTCTTGCCAGTACCGTGCTGTTTTTATTACTATGGTTTTGTATAGTCAGGTATTGTGATGCCTTCTGCATGGTTCTTGTTGCTGAGAATTACTTTGACTATTCAGGGTTTGTTGTTGTTGTTGTTCCGAATGAATTTAGGGACTGATTTTTTTAATTTTTTTTTTTTTATGTCTGTGAGGACCTTGGTAGTTTAATGGATCACTTGGAAGTATGGCCATTTTGATATTTATTCTGCCTATCTAAGAACATGGAAGATCCTTTTATCTCCTAAGGTCTTCTTCAATTTCTTTTTTAAATGTTTTATCATTTTCCTTGTAGAGGTCTTTTACCTCCTTAGTTAGGTTTATTCCTAAATATTCTATTTTTCTAAATAGGATATCCTGAGTGGAAGTGCTTTCTTTTTCAGTTGATTTATGGTTGGTATACAGGAGAGCTTCTGAATTTTTTTTTTTTTTTTTTTTAGGTCTGGGGATGGAACCCAGGGGCATTCAACCTCCGAGCTACATCTCCTGTCCTATTTTTTATTCTTTATTTTGAAACCGGGTCTCACTGAGTTGCAAAGGGCCTCACTAAGTAGCTGAGGCTATCCGCAAACCACGATCATCCGGTCTCAGCCTCCTGAATGCTGGGATTATAAGCGTGTGCCACCATGCCCGGCAAGCTTCTGAAATTTTAAGATTGATTTTTGTATCCAAAAATCCACATTGCTGGATTTGTTGATTAGTTCTATAAGCTTTTTAATTGAGTTTGTTGAGTCTTCTAAGTATAGTATCATGTCATCTGCAAATAGTGATAGTTTTAGTTCTTTTCCTATTTGTATTCTTTTTCCTTTTTTTTTGCCTTATTACTCTGGCCTAGAGTCTCAAGTACATATGTATATATTGAAAAGAAACGGTGCTGGGCATGGTGGTGCATGCTTGTAATTCGAGTACTTGGGAGGCTGAGACAGGAGGATCACAGTTTACAGACAGCCTCAGCTGCGAAGTGAGGTCCTCTGCAACTTAATGAGACCTTGTTTGTTTCAAAATAAAGAAAATAGTGCTGCGAATGTAGCCCTGAGGTAGAATGTCCCTAGGTTCCAGTCCCAGTATTGCAAAATAAATAAACAAATAAATAAATAAATAACTGATGATAATGGACATCCTTGTTCCTGTTTCTAGGGGGAATTCTTGGCTGTGGGCCTATTGTATATTGCCTTTGTGATGTTGAGATATGTTCCTTCTATTCCAATTCTCTGCAGTGCTTTTAGCATAAACGGCTGTTGGCTTTTGTTGAATGCCTTTTCAGCCTCTATTGAAATGATCATGTGACTTCTGTCTCTGGTTCTGTTAATGTGCTGAATTACATGGATTGATTTTCATATGTTGAGCCTGCCCTGCATCCCTGGGATGAACCCTACTTGGTCATGGTGTATGATTTTCTTGATGTGGTTTGAAGGTGTCTCACTAGTATTTGTTTAGCATTTTGCATTTAAATTCATCAATGTTATAGGCCTAAAGTTTTCTTTCCTTGAAGTATCCTTATTTGGTTTTAGTATTAGTGTGATGTTGGCTTTGTAGAATGTATTTGAGAGAGTTCTGATTTTTCCTTCATCTATCTTTCTTTCTTTCTTTCTTTCTTTCTTTCTTTCTTTCTTTCTTTCTTTCTTTCTTTCTTCCCTCTCCCTTTCTTTCCTCTTTCCTTCCTCCTTCCTTCCTTCCTTCCTTTCTTTTCTTTCTTTCCTCTCTTTCTTTTTCCTTGTTTTCTTTCTTTTTGCAGTACTGGAACCCAGGGCATACTACCTCTGAGCTATACCCCCAGTCCTATTTTTTTTTTTTTTTATTCTTTATTTTGAAACAGGGTTTCACTGAGTTGCAAAGAGCCTCACTAAGTAGCGGAGACTGGCTGCGAATCACTATCCTCCTGTCTCAGCCACCCAAATGCTAGGATTACAGGAGTGAGCCACCACGCCCAGCTTCATTTCTTTTTATTTCATGGAATAGATTGAGGAATATTGGGATTAGCTCTTCTATGAAGGTTTTATGAAATTTACTTGGGAAACCATCAATTTTATGGGATATGAGGGGCTTCCCATTGCCGTATCTATGATCTCATCTAGAGAAAATATCTTTACTACTAAGAATTCCGCTTAGGGTAATTTGGTTAGAACCATGACCTTTTGGTTACCACTAGATGGTATTAACTATTTCATTTTACTTTTATGGACAGTGGATATGGAACCCAGGGCTTAGCACATGCTAGGTCAGCACTCTACCATTGAGTGACATTCCCAGCCCCCCCTTTTTTTTCAGTACTGGGGATTGGACTCAGGGGCATTCTACCACTAAGCTACACCCTCAGTCCTTTATTTTGAAACAGAGTCTTGCTAAATTGCCTCAGCTGGCCTCAAAATTTGAATCCTCTTGCCTCAGTCTCCCTAGTCACTGGGATTACAAGCATGTGCCACCATCTCCAACTACAAAAATTCTTTTCAAGGTAGCATTCAGAGCCCCTACCTTTTTTAAAACATTGATTTTATTGAGGTACATGATTAGAGTAAAATCAGATGCTTCCTCTGACCACGGTTCACATGTAAGACATTTCCTTCTCTCTCACACTCTTCTACAATCAGCCCCCAGCCAGGGGACATTAGCAATCTACTTTCTGTTAGTTTAGATTAGTTTACCCTGGGCTTTCTCAGCCTCAGCGCTATTGACGTTTTGGACCAAATTGTGCGTTGCCGTGGGAGTCTGCCTTGTGTCTCGTAGGATGCTCTGCAGCGTGCCTGGCCTTTACTTACCAGATGCCAGGGAAATATTCCAATTTGGGATGGCCAAAAAATGTTCCCAGATATTTCCCAATACTATCCCTTGGGGGACAAAATCATCTGCTGCTGGGAATTCTAGAATTTCTTTTGAATCATACAGCCCGTACTCTTTCATGTCTGGCTTTTTTTTTTGTTTAGCATAGTTTTGGGGATTCATCTCTGTCATATACATAAACAGTTTGTTCCTTTTTATTGCCGAGTAATAGTCCATTGTATGGATATACCATAATTTGTCTCTTCACCTGATGTTGGATGTTTGGGCTGATTCCAATTTGGCGAAACTGACAAGTCTGTTGCTTTATCCAAACTCGCTCATTCATTGAGATACTGCGTGGATGCCGCGGGTCTTGATGACCGTACGCTTTCACTCCTGTCGACTGAAGAGTGAAATCCTTGGTTTATATGTAAATATGTTTTTAACTTTGTAATAGACTGCCAAGCTGTTTCCCAAAGTGGTTGCATCATTTGATGTCTCTGCTAACAGCGAATGAAAATGTGGAAGAGTTCCAGTTGTTCCACATCTGCTCTAACATTTGACTTGATTTCCAACTTCAAGCACATTAGTCCGTATGGCCCATAGTCATCAGTATGCTGCCCAACAATCGGCGACATCGATCACCTTTCTGTGCGATATTGGCCATTAATGTGTCTTCTTTTAGGTCCTTCCTTCCTTCTTTCCTTCCCTCCTTCCTTCCTCTGGGGATTGAACCCAGGGGCATCCTACCTTCAAGCTTTACTCTCAGCCCTTTTTTATTTTGAAACAAGGTCTCATAAAGATGCTGAAGGCCTTCCTAAGGCCTGGAACCTGTGATCTTCTTGTTTTAGCTCCTCAAGTATTGGGACTACAGGCCTGTGCCACCATGCCCAGCCCTGACTACATCTTTTTCCATTTAAACAGTTAGGTCATTTGTTTTCTTATTACTGAGTTTTATAAGAGTCCTTTGACCATTCTGGTTACAAGTGTTTTGATTTAGATGTTTTCTATTGATTTGTGCCTCCCACCCCCATTTTCTCATGGTATCTTTTTTTTTTTTTTTTTTTTGCAGGTCTAGGGATGGAACCCAGAGCCATTCGACCTCCGAGCTACACCCCCTGCCCTATTTTTTATTCTTTATTTTGAAACAGGGCCTCACTAAGTAGCTGAGGCTGTCCACAAACTTTGATCCTCCTATCTCAGCCTCCCAAATGCTGGGATTACAAGTGTGCACCACTGCCGGGTGTGGTGGCGCACGCTTGTAATCCCCACGCTTGGGAGGCGGAGACAGGAGGATCACGCAGGTTCGAAGTCAGCTGTGCTGGTTTAAGAGACCCTGTTTCCAAATAAAAATATAAAATAGGTCTGGGAGTGTAGCCTGGAGGTAGAAGGGCTTCCAGGAACCCCAGTACCACAAACAAACAAACAAACAACAAATAAATAAAAATAAAAACAAACTTTCTAAAAAAAATAACAAAAAACAAGTGTGCACCACTATGCCCGGCTTTCTCGTGGTACCTTTGAAAATGTATATTCTGAATTTTGATAAAGTCTAATTTATTCATCTTTTTTTATTCCCCCATTCCCAAATACTGGGGATTGAATTCAAGGACATTCTAACACTGAACTACATCTCAACCCTTTTCATTTTACATATTTATTTATTTTGTAGTACTGGGAATTAAACCCAGGGGCATTCTACCTTTGAGTTATACCCCCAGCCATATTTTATTCTTTATTTTGAAACAGGGTATCACTAAGTTGCAGAGGGCCTCACTAAATAGTTGAGGCTGGCTGCGAACCTGCGATCCTCCTGTCTCAGCCTCCTAAGTACTGGGATTATAAGCATGTGCCACCATGTCCGGCTCTTTTTTTTAATATTAAGACAAGGTCTAAGTTTCCCTGGCTGACCTTGAACTTGTGACGCTCTTGCCTCAGCCTCCTGAGTTGCCGGGATTACAGGCATACACCACTGCACCTGGCCATTAAAAGGGGCATATATGTGTGTATGTGTATGCTAAATTGCTGAGGCTGGCCTCAAATCTGTGGTCCTCCTGTTTCAGTCTCTCAAGTACTGGGATCACAGGTATGTGTCACTGTGACCAATGATTTTATTGATATTTCCTAAGAATTAGATTTTGGTCTCATTGAGTTTTTCTATTATAAGTCTATTTTTTTCTATTTCTTCTTTTACATTCTTTTTTTCTGCTTATTTTAGGTTTAATTTTCTCTTCTTGTGCTAGTTTCTTATAAGTCATGAGTTGATTTTAGATCTTTCTTTTCTAGCATTTAGAGCTACAATTTTTACTCTCAGCACTGCTTTAGAAACATTCTTCATGTATATATATTTGTTATTAAGGACTGAATCCAGAAGCAACCTACCTCCAAGCTATATCCCCGGCCCCATTTTATTTCTTACTTGTAAACAGGGTCTCACTAGGTTGCTGAGAGCTTCACTAAGTTGCCCGGGCTGGCCTTGAACCTATGATCCTCCTGTCTTAGCCTCCTAAGTACAGGGCTTACAACTGTGCCATCATGCCTGACTTGATATGCTGCGATTTTATTATCATTTAGTTCAAAATATTCGCTCCCTCCTTCCTTGAATCTGGGATCTACCTGTCTCAGCCTCCCAAGTACTAGCTACATGCATATGCCACCACACCTGGTTCAAAATATTTCTTGATTTCTTTTTGAGACCTGTGTTATTTATTTATTTATTTATTTATTTATTTATTTATTTATTTATTTTGTGGTACTGAGAATGGAACCCAAGGGCAGTGTACTTCTGAGCTATACCCCCAGCCCTATTTTTTAGTCTTTTTCATTTTTGGTCTCATTGAGTTTTTCTATTATAAGTCTATTTTTCCTATTTCTTCTTTTACATTCTTTCTTCTGCTTATTTTAGATTTAATAGATAGAAACAGGGTCTCACTGAGTTGCGAAGGGCCTCGCTAAGTAGCTGAGGCTGTCCACAAACCTTGATCTAGTTGATTTTTTTATACTGGAGATTCAACCCGGGGACATTCTACCTCCAAGTTACAACCTCATCTCTTTTTATTTATTTTTATTTTTTTATTTTCATTTTTAAACAAGGTTCAATTGCTAAGTTGCTGAGGCTAGCCTTGAACATGCAGTCCTCCTGTTTCAGACTTCGGGGTACTGGGATCACCGGTATGTGCAGATGTGCTCAACTGTAAATGGTTTATCTGGATGAAATGTCCCGTGTATTCTACTGGTGCTGAATGGAATTTTCTTTTCTTTTTCTTTTTTTTTTTGGCGAGTCTGGGGATGGAAGTCAGGGGCATTCGACCTCCGAGCTATAGTCCCTGCCCTATATTTTATTCTTTATCTTGAAACAGGGTCTCTCTAAGTTGTGGAGGGCCTCACTAAGTAGCTGAGGCTGTCCACGAACCATGATCCTCTGGTCTCAGCCTCCCGAATGTTGGGATTACAAGCATGTGCCACCACGCCCGGCTAAGATTTGTTTCTTATAGAGAACATAAATTTGGCTCCCGTTCTTCCTCTTCTTCCACCTTTTTCTGTTGGATGATAATCTGCCTTTTATTATTTATTTATTTTTGTGGTACTGGGGGTGGAACTCAGAGGCTTTCTACCTCTGGGCTATACTCCCAGACCTATTTTTTATATTTTATTTGGAAATAGGGTCTTGCAGGCCGGGCGTGGTGGCGCACGCTTGTAATCCCTGCGCTTGGGAGGCAGAGACAGGAGGATCGCGCAGGTTCGAAGCCAGCCGTGCGCGCTGGCTTAGGAGACCCTGTTTCCAAATAAAAATGTAAAAATAGGTCTGGGAGTGTAGCCCGGAGGTAGAAGGGCCTCCAGGAACCTCAGTACCACCAAAAAACAAACAAACAAACAAACAAACAAAACAAAACAAAAACAAACAAACAAAAAAAGAAATAGGGTCTCGCTAAGTTGCTGAGAGCCTCACTAAGTAGCTGAGGTTGGCTTCGAACCTGTGTGATCCTCCTGTCTCAGCTTCCCAAATGTGGGGATTACAAGCGTGCGCCACTGTGCCTGGCATAATCTGCCTTTTAATTGGAGTGTTAGAACCATTTATATTTAATGTTATTGTTAACACATTTGGGTTCAAGTACCATTTTGCTACTTCCTCCCATTTTTTATTTATTCTTTTTCTCTTCTTTAACTTATCCCAAGTTCACCTTAGAACAAGTTTAGGGCCTTGTTTTAAAATCATGTATTTGTTGGTTTTCTAGATGTGAAGGTAAATGAGAGAAGAGAGCGTCTGGACGTTTCTATGGTTCGAGGGTGGATGACCAAGACAGTAGCTGATAGATGTGCGGAGGTCAGCCGTGGGGAGCTGGGCGGGCTCGTTCTGGCTCTGCGGAGCCCATTCTGTGTTCTTCCCCCAACTCCACGTTTAGCCTTTATTGTTTTTTAAACTGAGAGTCTTCATTCTTTCCTTATTGATTTGTATACGCTTTTTATATAATCAGAGACCCTAATTTTATCATATATGTTTCAAATATTTTTGCCTTTTTTGCGGTACTAAGGATGGAACCCAGGGTCATTCTACCTCCCAGCTACACCCGCAGCCCTATTTTTTATTCTTTATTTGGAAACAGGGTCTCACTGAGTTATAAAGGGCCTAAGTAGTGGCTGAGGCTGGCCGCGAACCTTCAATCCTCCTGTCTTAGCCTCCCAAGTATTGGGATTTCAAGCATGTGCCACCACGCCTGGCTTAATATGTCACCTTTTTTTTGTTTTTTTTTTTTTTTTTTTGGTGGTACTGGGGTTCCTGGAAGCCCTTCTACCTCTGGGCTACACTCCCAGACCTATTTTTACATTTTTATTTGGAAACAGGGTCTCCTAAGCCAGTGCACGTCTAGGAGAAGGCAGAGAAGGGAGACCAGGCTCTCTCTCCACCACAAGGTCATGGTCCTCAGAGAAGGCAGCTCAAGGTCAGGGACGGACACTTCATCAGGCCTCGAGCCAGCGACTCGGGAATGACGTGTTCTCCTGGGAACCGGTCCCCTGCTCATTCCTCGCAGTGATGGACAACCACACAGAGCCAGGCTCCAAGGACACCCAGCACCGTACTCTCTAAAGAGGGGTAGCAGGTGTGGCAGAATGGGAACAACATGTTTTGAGAACTTTGTGCCTGACTTCCATATATATATATATATATATATATATATATATATATATATATATATATATAATTTACTTATTTACTTGCTACTGAAGACTGAACCAGGGGCATTCTCTCTCTGAACAACACCCCTGGCCCTTTATTTATTTATTTATTTATTTATTTATTTATTTTTTGGTGGTACTGGGGTTCCTGGAAGCCCTTCTACCTCCGGGCTACACTCCCAGACCTATTTTTACATTTTTTTATTTGGAAACAGGGTCTCCTAAGCCAGCTCATGCAGCTGGCTTCGAACCTGCACGATCCTCCTGTCTCTGCCTCCCAAGCGCGGGGATTACAAGTGTGCGCCACCACACCCGGCGTGGCCCTTTAAATATTTATTTATTTATTTATTTTATTTTGTGGTACTAGGGATGGAACCCAGAGGCATTCTACCTTTGAGCTATACCCCCATCCCTATATGTATTTAATTCTTTATTTTGAAGCAGGGTCTCACTGAGTTGCAAAGGACCTCACTAAGTAGCTGAGGCTGTCCGTGAACTGAGATCCTCCTGTCTCAGCCTCCCAAATGCTGGGATTACAAGCGTGCGCCATCACACCTGGATTAATTTTTTTTTTATATTTTGAATCAGAGTCTCACTACATTTCTGAGGGCCTAAGTTGCTGGGGCTGGCCTCGAACCTGCAATAGCCTCCTGTCTCAGCCTCCTAAGTACTGGGATGACAGGTGTGCCCCACCATGCCTAGATATTAAAATTTATTTTAACCCTGCAACCACACTACGATGAGAGTGAGACAGTGGTCATCATATACAATGCTGTTGAGTTGTTGGACAAGAGGGGTTGCTTTTGGGGGCTACGGCATCATCAGACAAGAGCCACTACAGTGGAAAGACCAGATACAGGCAAGAGGCACAGACCCCAAGAGAGCGAGTGAGGTGGGAGAGGAGGTAGGCAGGGTCAGGTAGGCTGATCCCTAATCCCCGCGCTTGGGAGGCTGAGACAGGAGGATCGCACAGGTTCAAAGGCAGCCTCAGCTACTGAGTGAGGCTCTCAGCAACTTAGAGAGACCCTGTTTCCAAATAAAGTATAAAAAAGGTCTGGGTGTATAGCCCAGAGGTAGAAAAGCCCCTGGGTTCCACCAAAAAAAAAAAAAGTAGGAGCAGGAGGGCTGAGACAGGAGGATCCCGGTTTGAGGACAGCCTCAGCTACTTACTTAGTGAGGCCCTCTGCAACTTAGTGAGACCCTGTTTCAAAATAAAGAATAAAAATAGGACTGGGTTTGTCACTCGGAGGTAGAATGCCCTTGGGTTCCATCCTGAGTACCATAAATAAATAAATAAATAAATAAATAAATAAATAAATAAACGAACCGTAGGTGCAGGAAGGATGTTAGGAAGTTTTCTATACTAGGGCTTGGGGAGGTCCCTCGTCTCCTCCTCCTCCTCCTCCTCTTGCCCCTCCTTCTCCCCCTCTTGCCCCTCCTTCTCCCCCTCCTCTCCTCCTCCCCCCCCCTCCTCTCCTCCTTCTCCCCCTCCTCTCCTCCTCCTCCTCAGCCTCCGCCTCTGCCTCCTCCTCCTCCTCCTCCTTCTTAGAATTGAGTCCAGGAACATTCTGCCTCTCAGCTACACCCCAGCCCTTTTTACTCTGTTTTGTCACAGGGTCTCACTGGGCTGCTGAGGGTCCAGCTCGGCTGCCGAGGCCGGCCTCCAACCTGCCATCTTCCTGTCTCACACTCCCCAGTACTGGGACCACAGGTGTGTGCCACCATGCCAGGCTACATCAGTTTCTTCTTGACCCAACATCTATCTCTGCAGCTGGAGACAGCAAAATCTCCCTTCTCTGCCCCAGTCCACTTCAAGTTTCCTCTCCCTACCTCCCGGGGGTGGGGGTGGGGGCAGGGGATTCAGGAGCGCTTCAGATGTGCGAAGTTTCTGCTTACTTGGAACACTGCTCCCCAGGGAGCTGGATCCAGGAGCAGGTGGCTGGGGATCCCAGCACTGACGAGCCAAGTCAAACCTAAGCGCAGGGGGCTGCGGACACACGCAGGGCACCCGGTGGCTGCTGTTTATTCCCAGTGGCAGCTCGCTCTGCCGAGCCCCCTTTCCAGGGCCGGAGGCAGGGTGGGCGGGAGGCGGTGGAGGAGCTGCCTTTGAGGGGACCGGTGATATCCTGCTCTGGGGCTCCCTTGGTTCTAGATGGGGCGGCCCAGACCCTCGCTGGAGATCTGAGTAGCCCGGCAGCCAGAGAGCTGAGCAGCCAGCCTCTCGTTTGGCTTCAAAGCATTCTTTGTTCTATAGCCGAGGACCAAAAATTTCAGGGCAGCCATCCCGTGGCTGGTTGCTGGGAGGTTGCTGGGAGAATCTCTCAGTGAGAGAAAAAGAGGTTTGGATGGAGATCACACAGAGAAACGAGTTCTCTTCTGCTTTCTGTTCCCTGTTTGGAGAGAGGCACATTTGTTGTTTTTGGAGAAACCGAGCTGGGAGCTTACCTAGTGTGCTCATAAGCATCGCGGCCTCGGGAGCTTTGAAACCGAGGATGCCCGGGGCCACCCCAGGGGCACCGACCTCACTGGGGTGGAAGGGACTCTCCAGGGCATTCTAGAGTGCCACCAAAGCCGGGCGTGGGGGCACTCACTTGTAATCCCAGCATTCGGGAGGCTGAGACCGGAGGATCACGGTTTGCGGACAGCCTCAGCTACTTAGTGAGGCCCTTTGCAACTCAATGAGACCCTGTGTCAAAATAAGGAATAAAAAATAGGGCTGGGGGTGTAGCTCGGAGGTAGAATGGGTTCTATCTTCAGTACCACAAAATAAATAATAAAGTCCACCAAGCCTGAGGATCGCTGGCTCATACCTGAACTCTCTTTCACTTTATTTTATTTCTCTTATTTTGTTTTTATTCTCCACGTTGCCTCTAATCCTGATGGTGGAGTGGTGGATGCCTTCTTTTCCCTGGGGCAGAGCCTGGTGGTACGTATATCTTCCTTTGGAGATCCCAAGTCTGCATTGAGGCCCTTGATAAATGGTCCTTTGCTCTACTCAGACCCAGAACAACTGTTTTCTGTACTCAGTATCAGCTAGTGCTGGGTCTGCATAGATTACGTGAAATGCCTGTAGCACCTATGCCCTGGCCTCGGAGCTGACGAGGCCTGCCTCTCCCTGCCTGGTCATAGACCCTGCTTAGAACTTTCAAGGCCTGGTGCCCCAGCTGAGCGTCCTCCAACCCCTTCCTTGGATTTGCTTTTTTTTTTTTTGGTACTGGGGATGGAACCCATGGAATTCTACCTCCAAGCTACAACCCCCCACCCCCCAGCCATTTTTTAAAAAATTCTTTCTTTATTTTTATTTTTTATTTTTTGCGGGTCTGGGGATGGAACCCAGGGGCATTTGACCTCCGAGCTATACCCCTTGCCCTATTTTTTATTTTTATTTTTTGGTGGTACTGGGGTTCCTGGAAGCCCTTCTACCTCCAGGGTACACTCCCAGACCTATTTTATATTTTTATTTAGAAACAGGGTCTCCTAAGCCAGTGCGCGCGGCTGGCTTCGAACCTGCGCGATCCTCCCGTCTCTGCCTCCCAAGTGCGGGGATTACAAGCATGCGCCACCACGCCCGGCCACTATTTTTTATTCTTTATTCTGAAACAGGGCCAACCTAAGTTGTGGAGGGCCTCGCTAAGTAGCTGAGGCTGTCCACAAAAAACGATCCTCCTGTTTCAGCCTCCCAAATCCTGGAATTACAAGCATGTACTACCACGCCCGGATTTATTCTTTATTTTTGGTCTTACTAAGTTGCAGAAGGCCTCACTAAGTAGCTGAGGCTGTCCTCAAACTCGCGATCCTCCTGTCTCAGCCCCCCAAAAGCTGGGATTACACGTATGCGCCACCACGCCCGGCTTGCATTCATTTCTTAACATAGCATCAGTTCCACTGAATGTGACATTTAGAGAAAAAAAAAAAAGCTCACGATCTGCTCTAGTGGAACCCTGGACCGGCTTTGGGATGATGGAGTACAAATCCAGCCTCAGGGCGGGGTGGTGGCGCAAGCTTGTCATCCCAGCATTCGGGAGGCTGAGACAGGAGGATCATGGTTTGCGGTCACCCTCAGCTACTTAGTGAGGCCCTCTGCAACTCAGTGAGGTGCTGTTTCAAAATAAAGAATAAAAAATAGGGCTGGGGGTGTAGCTTGGAGGTAGAATGCCCCTGAGTTCCATCCCCAGTACTGAAAAAAAAAAAAAAAAATCCAACCCTAAACTCCCCCTGGCCTGTCCCTCCCGCGTCTAGTCTAAGCCTCCTCATTCCTCCTCCATTCGCCAACCTAATTCTTGCTCTTAACCAAGAAAGCCGCGGGCTGCCCCAGGGCACCAGCACCCGCGCATTCCTGCCCCCCAGCCTCCCCTCCACCCCTCCGCATCTAGATTCTAACCATCCCTCCCGGAAGCCTGCCCTGTCTTTTCCAGCCGTTCCTGACTTCTCTTAGCCTTGATCTTGTACGGGAAATAGTAAGTGGCTTTCAAACATTCTTTTGAGTCACAGATTCCTTTGTTCAGAGGAAATTGTACCCAGAAATATACACAAATGAAACCGATAAAGGCAGAGTAGCTCACTTGAAAGTTAGGGTGGGGGAGGAGGCCGCTGGGTACTCACTCCGGGCCTCCCTCCTCATCTGCCTCCAGCACTGAGACTTCACCGGCCGGCCGGCCTGCAGGCCACAGTTAGCACTGAAGCCTGGCAGCCCGCACCTGTAATCCCAGGACTTTGGAGGCTGAGAAAGGAGGATGGCAGATTGGAGGCCTGTGTGTGGTGGTAACTTAGTGAGACTCTGTTTCAAAATAAAAAAAAAAGGGAGGCTGGGGATGTGGCTCAGTGGTAGAGCACTTGTCTAGCATGTATGAGGTCCTGAGTGCTATCCCCAGCACTGCAAAATAAACCAAAACAAAATAAAAGGGAGCGTCACTCAGAGGTAGACTGCCCCCGGGTTCCATGCCCAGTATCACACAATAAGAACAACAGAAACAAAACAAAAACCTTGGCACTGAGGAAGTTAAGATACTTCATCCCTGCTCTAAAGGTCTGGGTTCTCCCTTTCCCTCTTCTGTCTCTTCCTTCCTTCCTTTGATTGAATACAGGGGCGTTCTACCTCTGCGCTATACCCGTAGCCCTTTTTATTTTATTTTTTTTTGCAGGACTCAAGATTGAACCCAGGGACATTCTACCTCCGGGCTACACCCCCAGCCCTATTTTTTTTATTCTTTATTTTGAGACAGGGTCTCATTAAGTCACAAAGGGCTTCATTCAGTAGCTGAGGCTGACTGCCAGCCTGTGATCCTCCTGCCTCTGCCTCCCAAGTACTGGGATTACAAATGTGTGCCACCACGCCTGGCAGCCCTTTCATTTTAAACCAGCATTTTGCTGAATTGCCGGCTGAGGCTGGCTTCGAATTTGTGATCCTCCTGCCTCTGCCTCCCAAGTACTGGGATTACGGACGTGGGCCACCACGCTGGCTCTTGCTGGCAGCCACTGGTCCTTTTCCTGGCCTCTCGTTCCTGGTGCCCGGCCCTCACCTCTTGATGACAGATCCACCTTGCTCAGACTGCTGGGCACCGGGAACCCACTCACAGTAGGGGCCCCAGCGGCTCGTGGCCGAAGCTGCAACCAGGCACCAGTGGGCCCTCATCCCAGCTCTGGCTCTGCCGATAAACGTCGGTGTGGCCCTGGGCCTGGCCCACAGCCTACACGGGCCTCAGTTTGCCCCCATGACAGCAAGAGGTGACTTTGCTTAGGTCGCTTTTGTGAGCCACCGGGGTCCATCTCGTCTCACATTCACACATAAGTCGTGGGTGCTGTTGGGTGCTGGCACAGGCAGACCCGAAGGACACACGGTTCTCGTCCTGAGGAGTCAGTTGAAGAAAAGAAAAACAGACGCAGAGACCAGGCACGGCGGAGGCGGGCTGAAGAGGGCAGCGGCCGGCGCAAAGGCCGAGTCAGAATGAGGCGACGCAGGCTGGGAAGCGCTGGTCCAGAATGCTTGGAAACAGAGAAGTGTTTCAGATTTGGGATGTTTCTGAATTTTAGGCTATTCACGTATACAGACTGAGATCTCAGGGATGAGACCAAAGTCTAAGCACAGAATTCATTTATGTTTCATATACACCTTATACATTTAACCTAAGGGCATTCTTATTTAGTATTTTTAGTGTGTGTGTGTGTGTGTGTGTGTGTGTGTGTTTGTGTGTGTGTACAAGAGATTGAACCCAGGGACATTCTACCTCTGAGCTACACTCCCAGCCCTGTTTTATTTTTGCAGTATTAAGGCTTGAACCCATCAGCATTCTACCTCCAAGCTACATCCCCAGCTACCATCATCATCATCATCATTTTTATTTTTAATATATATATATATATATATATATATATATATATATATATATATATATATATATATATTGGTGGTACTGGGGTTCATGGAAGCCCTTCTACCTCTGGGATACACTCCCAGACCCATTTTTATACTTTAAAAATTTTTTGGAAACAGGGTCTCTTAAGCCAGCACGGCTGGCTTCAAACTTGCGTGATCCTCCTGTCTCCACCTCCCAAGTGCTGGGATTATAAGCGTGCGCCACCACACCTGGTATTATTATTATTATTATTATTATTATTATTATTATTTGCGGTACTGGGGATGAAACCCAGGTGCATTGTACCTCTGAGCCACACCCCAGCCCTATTTTTTAGTCTTTGTATTTTTGAAACAGGACCTCACTGAGTTGCAAAGGTCCTCGCTAAGTAGCTGAGGCTGTCCGCAAACCGCCATCCTCCAGTCTCAGCCTCCCGAATGCTGGGATTACAAGCATGCGCCACCACATCCCGCTCCTTTTTTATTTATTTACTTATTTTTGGTAGTGGGGATTGAATCCAGAGGCATTCTACCTCCAAGCTACACCCCCAGCCCATATTTTTTTTATTATTATTTTGAAACCCAGTCTTGCTAAATTGCTGAGGACCTTGCTAAGTTGCTAAGCCTGACCTCAAGCCTGTAATCCTCCAGTCTCAACCTCCCAAGTACTGAGAGTTTAGGCACATACCACCACACCTGGTCCAAACATAGTGGTTTTATTTATTGTTATTTTTTGTGCTACTGAGGATTGAACCCAGGGGCATTCTACCTTTGAGCTACACCCCCAGCTCTTTTTTTTATTATTCTTTATTTTGAAACAAGTTCTTATTAAATTGCAGAGGGCCTCACTAAGTAGCTAAGGCTGGCCACCTGCCATCCTCCTGTCTTAGCCTCCCAAGTGATGGAATTATAAGTGTGCGTGTGCCATCATGCCTGGATCATAGTGGTTTTAAGTAACAATCATTTTTGTGTGTGTGGCACTGATGATGGAACCCAGGGGCATTCTACCCCCAAGCTACACCCCCAGCCCTATTTTTTATTCTTTATTTTGAAACAGGGTCTCACTGAGTTGCAGAGGGCCTCACTAAGTAGCTGAGGCTGTCCTCGAACTGCAATCCTGTCTCAGCCTCCCAAATGCTGGGATTACAAGTGTGTGCCACCACGTCTGGCTCTTAACAACAATCATTTATTGTTCCTGAGCCTGCAGTGTCCCTGGGCTCAGTCGCAAGTCTCCTCTCTGCTCCTGGTGTCACCTGGGTTGGGTATCTGGGTGTGGCGGATCTCCTCCAAGGTGGCCCTCACAGGTCAGAGAACAAGGTGCTCTCACGGGACCAAGAGTCCCGGAGGTCTCCGTTCCCACTCACCTGGCCTCTCCCCGTCTCCTCCATGTCCTCTAGCATGGTTGTGTTTTGAGAGAGTTGTTTTGAGAGGTTGTGTTTCACCGTGTGAAAGCCACATGGCCACGTCTGCCCTCGCTCAGAACCGTGGCTCCTGGCTCATTCCAGTAGCAGAGGCAGTCACAGGGGAGGGGACACAGTCTCTCCCTTGCGATGGAGGCCGGCGTTCTGGAAGCCCACTGGGATATAAATGTGATTAGCATTCTGGAAAATCCCATCTGCCATGGCTGGAACCGCCATGGGGACGGAGGAGTAGAAAAGACCAGTCTAGGAAGAGAGCAGAGGATGAAATTGATGTCCAAGGAAACCGGAAGCAGAGGACCGGAGAGCTGAGCCTCCTCCAGTTCTTCCAGCTCACAGCACGTGTGTGCTACAGCTCTGGTTCCTGCTCAGAGAGACTCCTCAGTCACAGTTCCCAAGAGAGGGCACTGGAGTGGGCCAGAGGGGGCCAGGCGTCTGTTCCTGGCCCAGTGGGTTGTAGCCAGGGACAGGGCCTGTTAGGAAAGGCCCCGTGGCGCTGGGCAGACGGTGGAGGAGCACTGGCGCTGTAATGGTGACCGGCCAGCGGGACTTGGCAGCAGGGTCTTTGGGTAGGGCTGTTGACCTTCCCCAGTGACGAGTAAAGGACCAGAGAGACTTGTTTTTTTTTTTCTTTTCTTTTTTTTTTAAATGGGGAGAGCTCATGTTATTGTTCTCCACCCTTGGGAGATCAAACAGGAAGAAATGGCCTTAATTAAAACAGAAGAATCTTTGATTCAACTTTGATGGATCTGGGTGAGACCATCTGGTCTACCCCTGCTGTCTTTGGTCAGGTAAAATAGTTACATCTTCAGATGAGAAGGTTCAGGTATAATTAGCAAGTGGCTGTGAAGGGGAACAAAAAAAACCCCAAGCTGTCTTGTTTTTGGCACCCCCCCTCCCGCTTCATGGCCAGCTTCCTTGGTATTATAAACCGTCTAATCATAAAAAGCAGGAAAGAGCAAGAGGAGGGCTCAGTGGCAGAGCGCTTGCCAAGCATGTGCAAGGACCCAGGTTTGATCCTAGTACCATCATTCAGTCAATCAGCCAACCAGCGAAAGGAGTCTGTGTCTTTGCAGCCAACAGGCTCTCTGCTTGTCAACCTAGGGAGACAGGAATTATTATTGCCTCCATTAGACGGATAAGAGTTGAAATAATTTGCTCAAGGTCACTGCTAATGCACAGCAAAATGAATTTTGAACCCAGTCTGGCCTCGCTACCTATGCATTTAACTTTTCCTTCCTTCCTTCCTTCCTTCCTTCCTTCCTTCCTTCCTTCCTTCCTTCCTTCCTTCCTTCCTTCCTTCCTATTGAACTCAGGGCCATTCAAGCTATGTCCCCAGACTTTTTTTTTTTTTTTTTTTTTTTGTGGGTCTGGGGATGGAACCCAGGGGCATTCGACCTCTGAGCTACACCCTCTGCCCTATTTTGTATTCTTTATTTTTAAAACAAAGTCTAAGTTGCAGAGGGCCTCACTAAGTAGCTGAGGCTGTCTGAAAACCTCAATCCTCCAGTCTCAGCCTCCCGAATGCTGGGATTGCAAGCGTGTGCCACCCACCATGCCCGGCTCCCTATTTTATTTTATTTTTTAAAATTTTTATTTTTGGTGGTACTGGAGGTTCCTGGATGCCCTTCTACATCCGGGCTACACTCCCAGACCTATTTTTACATTTTTACCTGGAAACAGGGTCTCCTAAACCAGCACGCGCGGCCGGCTTCGAACCTGCGCGATCCTCCTGTCTCTGCCTCCCAAGCGCGGGGATTACAAGCGTGCGCCACCACGCCTGGCTCCCTATTTTATTTTGAAACAGGGTCTCACCAAGTTGCACAGGCTGACCTCAAACCTGTGATCCTGCTGTTTCAGCCTCCCGAGTACTGGGATTACGAGCGTGCACCACCACACTGGTTCCATGGACACTTTCCTAACACGATGCATTTAGGCTCAGCAGAGAGATCAGACTTGTCTCTTCCAGCTCTGCTGATTGGACCAGAGGAAAGCACCTGACCCAAGAACAGCCAGTTCATTGGCTGACTGTTACCCTATGGGAGGTCTGGCCTAGAACTCTCCCACAGGGGTAGTGGTGGCTCATTAGGGTCCCGATTTTCACTTTCTTTAGAATTTGAATTGGAGATAGAGGAATTGAGAGTCAAGGAGTTAGTAGTAGGGTAGAACCACATTAATAATCTAATGTTGGCCGGGTGTGGTAGCGCACGCTTGTAATTCCAGCATTTGGGAGGCAGAGAATGGAGGATCACTGTTCAGGGACAGCCTCAGCTTCTTAGCGAGGCTCTTCGCAGCTCAGTGAGACCCTGTTTCAAAATAAAAAAGACTTGCCGAGCGTGGCGCACGCTTGTAATCCCCACGCTTGGGAGGCTGAGACAGGAGGATCGCACCGGTTCAAAGCCAACCTCAGCTACTTAGTGAGGCTCTCAGCAATTTAGTGAGATCCTGTTTCCAAATAAAATATTAAAAAGGTCTGGGAGTATAGCCCGGAGGTAGAAAGCCTCTGGGTTCCACCCCCAGTATCACCAAAATAATAATAATAATAATAATAATAATAATAATTAAAAAGACTAAAAAATAGGGCTGGGGGTGTAGCTTGGAGGTACAATGCTCCTGGGTTCCATCCCCAGTACCGCAAAAGAAAGAAAGAAAGAAAGAAAGAAAAAAAAAAAGAAAAAATCAAATACTACAGAAGACGCAGGGCGACTTGGTTGCTTCTTTATTTGAGTTAAGTTTCTATCATATAAACTTAAGCAGCCTTGATCACCCCTGCAGAGTGAGGTATTTGCCTGATTGGAGGAGGGAGGATAGGCCAGCGAATCCTGTTAGATCTGGTGTTCTGTGACCCGTCCACTGCCGGGCATGCTTCTGAAAACAAAATAATTCTGTAGGTGGACCAGTGATCTCTTCTGGAAAAACTTCAGTCCTCGGGTACTTAAAATGAAGTATAGTATAACTAGTCCTATATTATATTGATCAAGACTTTTTAAGTTCTATGTGATAGACACTCAACTCAAATAAACAAGCCAGAAAAAGAAAAAAGAAAAAAGAAAGGAGAGAGAAAGAAAGAAAAGAGAAAAGAAGAAAAACCTCGTATGGTTTGGTTAGGGCACAGCAGAATCTGGGTCTGTGGGGTCCAACACCACTTTCTGTTGTAACCAATCTCTTTTCTCTATGTGCCGTACAATACATTTGTTCCTAGCTGCGTGTGGCACATTCAAAATATGACTGATGTGGCCGAGGAGGTGAAATTTTAACTTTACCTAATTAATTTAACTTTATATTTAAGCCAGATGTGGCACACACCTGTAATCCTAATCCCTGGGAGGCAGAGACAGGAGAATTGCAGGTTCAGAAACTTAGCAAGGCCCTGTTTTGAAATAAAAAAAAAATAATTAAGGAAAAGAAAAAGGGCTTGAGCCAGGCGTGATGTTGCATTCTTCTAATCCCAGCACTGGGGAGGCTGAGACAGGAGGATCTGGTTTGCAGACAGCCTCCGCTGCTTAGTGAGTACTTTTGCAACTCAGTGGGACCTTGTTTCAAAATAAAGAATAAAACCTAGGGCTGGGCGTGTAGCTCAGAGTTGGGATGTCCCTGGTTTCAACCCCCAGTACCGAAAGAGAGAGAGAGAGAGAGAGAGAGAGAGAGAGAGAGAGAGAGAGAGAGAGAGAGAGAGAGATTGATTGATTTAAGTAGCTACATGTGATGAGAAGTACCGTATGGGACAGCACAGACCTAGAGGCCCCGGCTGCTGTCTGTCAGTGTCTGGGTCCATGCCTGAACCAGTGTGTTCGCAGAGATTGAGGACGCTGCCCAGATTTGGCTCACACATCTTACACATGAAGTGAGTGGGTCTTTACTGTGAAGAGGATTTCTGTGTCACGAGAAAGGGGACGAAGCTGGGTGTGGTGGCACACACTTGTAATCCCAGTACTTGGGAGACTGAGATAGGAGGATCGCGGTTCGCAGACAGCCTCAGCTACTGAGTGCGGCCCTCCGCAACTTAGCAAGACCCTGTTTTAAAATAAAAAATAGGGCTGGGGATGTAGCTCAGAGGTAGACTGCTCCTGGGTACTTAATCCCTATTACTGAAAAAAAACCAGGGGGGACAAGAGAGTAAATTGGGCCGGTATGCACCCCATTTCCCACAGTCCAGTCCCAATGTGTACATCACTTGCTGAAGGGAAAAGGGGGGAGTGGGCAGGAAGAATGAGAGCTCACCCCACAAATACTTACAGAGACCCTTGCTGCCAGACTTTCGTTAGATGCCAGGACCCTAAAGAAGAAATCATGACATTGGCAAGGAATCTCAGTACTTGGGAGGTGCCACAAAAGGATTGCAGGTTTGAGGCCAGTCTCAGCAACATAGTGACCCTCAGGAACCTAATGAGACCCTGTTTCAAGATTAAAAAATAAAAAAGGGGGAAGCCGGGTGTGGTGGCACACGCTTGTAATCCCAGCATTCAGGAAGCTGAGATGGGAGGATCACGGTTCACGGACAGCCTCAGCTACTTAGTGAGGCCCTCTGCAACTCAGTGAGACCCTGTTTCAAAATAAAGAATAAAAAGTAGAGCAGGAGCCGGTGTGGTGGCACATGCTTGTAATCCCCGAGCTTGGGAGGCAGAGACAGGAGGATCGCAATTTAGCAAGACCCTTTTTCCAAATAAAATATAAAATAGGTCTGGGAGTGTAGCCCGGAGGTAGAAGGGTTCTATCCCCAATACCACAAAAATAAATAAATAAATAAATAAAAATTTAAAAAATTAGGGCAGGAGATATAGCTCAGAGGTCAAATGCCCCTGGGTTCCATCCCCAGACGCACACACACACACACACACAAAATAAAATAAAATAAAAATAAATAAAAATAAAAAGGGATGAGGGCGTAGCTCAGAGGTAAAATGCCCCTTGGTTCAATCTCCAGTATCAAATGAATGAATGAATGAATGAGAAAAGAAAGACCATGCTCATTTCCAATATGATAGAGGAAGATGGTTCCTAAGGATGCTCTCATAAAGCAGTAGACAGTCCCAAAGTAGAGAGAGAGACACACACTGTTACCAAGACAACTATTTTGTATTAATTTAGCAAAAGAGCAAACCCTGGTTGTCCATAGCTTTTAAGCTGCAAATAGGCTGAGAAGTAACTTCTATTTTTTTCCCCCCTCCTAAAGGGAACATTAAGGAAGTGCTTCAGGGGCTGGGATGTGGCTTAGTGGTACAGCCCTTGCCTGGCATGTCCAAGGCCCTGCGTTCAATCTCCACCACTGCACAAAAAAGAAAGATGGAGAGCTTTAAAAAGATCAGAGAATAAAGTCCAGTCTTGGGGAAGGGCCAGAGCTTGGCAGATTGCTAGGCACGAGTTGTCTAAAAATAAAGTGCAGGCTGATTAATGAATGTCTTTAAAACAGAGATCAAACCCAGAGGGTGTACTGACACAGCTGACACGCGCCCCTTGGGGACTCCGTACTCCTTTAGAGAATTGCTCAAACCAGTTTACACAAGAGCTTGGCCCGAGTGCCCGGCAGTCTGCTTCACCCGCGATGGGGCCGGGTTTGGGTAATCCCAGAAGTGGGGTTCCTACCCCAACACTTGGTTCCTCCACCTCTACCCACGTGGCTCTCATCCGTCTCCACAGTCGCCCTGCCGACAGCAACTTCATCCTGAGCCCTGCTTTACAGATGGGGGTTGGCAGGGTCCACCCACGAGGTGGGTTGGGTGGGAGCGCCGGGTCCTGGTCTGGGCTCTTGGGGTTGTCACCTGCTTTCTCTGGGCTCATATTTCTTCATTTTCAAGAGTGGCAGCATATTTACCCTTCCTGAATATAGCCCCCCCCCCTTTTTTTGCGGGTCTGGGGATAGAACCGAGGGGCATTCTACCTCCAAGCTACACCCCCTGCCCTATTTTTTTTAATTAATTATTTTTTTAAAATGGTGCATTGTAGTCATATATCAATCACATTGGAGTACAAGACTTGAGAGGATATACAAGCACACATCATCCAATTAGCCCTCCTCCAGCCCCCATCCCATTCCCTCCCCCTCCCTCCATCCCATGCTTGTTTGGTGATTAACTTTGATACATTTGTTTATGTACCTCCTGCTTTTTAAAGAGGCTCAGTCCTCCACTATTCCATACCCTCTGATTGGTCACATTAGTTGCTTCACTATAGGGCCCTTTCTATAGCTCAACCTCTTCCTGTTGCCCTTTTCCTCCTAGTTATTGCTGATTAGGGGAAGCGTCTGATTTATATTTTCTGCAATATTTCTCTGTGCATGCTGCGTTGCAAGTACCGATCCCACTCTTGATGGCCCCAGTAGTGGCCTGGCTACTCAGTGGACTGACCAAGGCCTCGCTGGCTCAAGCAGCAGCCTTGCCTCATGGGAGGCCCCGGTTCTGGTCTCACTGGCCCCCACACCGGCCTAACCCCTCATCTGGATTCGATCCCAGCCTGGGAGGCCGCAGTAGTGGCCTTGCCTCACGGCAGGCTCCAATGCTGGCCATTGGCCCCAGCACTGGCCTAACCCCTCGGCAGGTTCTTATCCCGGCCTCGGAGGCCCCAACACCGGCCATGCCTCACGGCAGGCTCCGATGCCGGCCTCGCTGGCCTCAGCACCGGCCTAACCCCTCGGCAGGCTCTTATCCTGGCCTCGGAGGTCCCAGTACTGGCCTTGCCTCACAGCAGGCTCCGATGCCGGCCTCGCTGGCCCCGGCACTGGCCTAACCCCTTGGCAGGCTCCGATGCCGGCCTCGCTGGCCCCAGCACCGGCCTAACCCCTCAGTAGGCCCCAATACCAGCCTCAGAGGCCCCAGCATTAGCCTTGCCTCACGGCAGGCTCCGATGCCGGCCTCGCTGGCCCCAGCATTGGTCTAACCCCTTGGCAGGCTCTAGTCCCGGCCTCGGAGGCCTCAGTAGTGGCCTTACCTCACGGCAGGCTCTGATGTCGGCCATTGGCCTTGGCACCCGCCTAACCCCTCAGCAGGCTCCGATCACTGTCTTTGGGGTTATTATTTCAAAGGTTCCAGGTGTAATGTATCAGATCTCTTCCTCCCCTGAGTACTGGCCACTGCCATTACCACTGCCTCCACCATTTCAAATCCTTCCCAGGCTCTTTTTCCACTCTGAATGTTGTCCAGTGTTCCTAAGCATGCGTGATGGTAGCATTCGACATTTGGTGTAATTTCTCCAAAAAAATAAGGTTGGTAGGATCCGGTTTCTGCTTCTCCTGAATACAAGTCTCCACCGCCATCGCGGAGACGTCTTTCCACACCGTCTTTCTCCTTGGTCTCCGCTAAACTCTCTCCTTACAGGTGATGTCCAAGATTCTTAACGATATAGAGAAACAGCAGTCCTCCTTCACGGGAAATTTTTCCATAAGTTCCAGTGCATTTAGATAAGTTTTGTCTGCATCTCCAGTGTCCTGGCATCTGCAACGGCTTTCTTAACTCCTCTCCGATATTTTTCTTTTTCTTTTTCTTTTCCTTTTTTTTTTTTTTTAAATAAGAGAAGACAGTATATGTGGTTTGAGGAGGTAGTGGGATCAGGCACTCACTCAGTAGCACTGTAACCCGGTCGGTTTCCCCATGGGTCCAGAGTGCTCTGCACTACTCTGCCTGGGGCTCAGGGTCCCGCGACCCGGGCCCCAGCTGTCATGCCCTACACGACCCCCGCCCGGAACCCAGGGTACTGAGCCCAGTTTCTCCAGGGGTCTGGCGTGCTACGTGCGTTCCGGCCCGGGGCCCAGAGTCCCGCGACCCGGGCCCCGGCTGGCATGCCCCGGGCGACCCTATTTTTTAGTCTTTATTTTGAAACAGGGTCTCAATGAGTTGCAAAGGGCCTCACTAAGTAGTAGCTGAGGCTGTCCTCGAACCGCGATCCTCTGGTCTCAGCCTCCTGAATGCTGGGGTTACGAGCATGAGCCGCCATGCCTGGCTCTAACCCTTGTTTTTGAGCTTCTAGAGTGTGGTGGGCCATGAATTCGTCAGTCTATGTACATTATTTCAATCAGTTTTCCAAGAGTATTCACAGGCTGAGGGCACCAGGGACATATCCCGGGTCGCCCCGAGGGCCCCCGCCGTGGGAATTTAAACCCAAGTGCTTAGTTCTATAGCCCCTCACTTTCTTTTATGCATTTTTTTTGTTTGTTTCTGCTGTTGTAGATTGAACCTAGGGGCATTCCGCCTCTGAACTATACCCTCACCCTATTTTTTTTTTTTTTTTTTTTTTGGTGGTGCTGGGGTTCCTGGAAGCCCTTCTACCTCCGGGCTACACTCCCAGACCTATTTTAACATTTTTTATTTGGAAACAGGGTCTCCTAAGCCGTGCGCGCGGCTGGCTTCGAACCTGCGCGATCCTCCTGTCTCTGCCTCCCAAGCGCGGGGATTACAATCGTGCGCCACCACGCCCAGCCACCCTATTTTATTTTTGAAACGTGATCTCACTAAGTTGCCGAGGCTGGTCTTGAACCTGCAATTCTCCTGTCTCAGCTTCCACCCAGCTACTCAGTTTCCCTTTACTTGACAATGTGAGGCTCCTGTGAAATAATGGATATGAAAATTCTGTTTTCTACCAGGGGGAGGTGGCTAGACTCCAATGACCAGCCTCAGGGATTTCTCTAAGAGCTGTAGGGTGTGCGGAGTCAGCAAGACAGCTTCTGGGTCTTGTCTCCTAGGAGAATGCTAACAGGAGTTCTTTATGCATGAAGAGGGGTGTGCAGCAGGGACAGGCACCCACAGACAGACATCCTGTGGCCACCAGAGGAGGAGGGACGCTGAGGCCTCTCTGGGCTGCACACGCCTCTTTCTGCCAGGTGAGCCCCAGGTCCCTTTAGCCACCGTGGAAGTTTCCAGTCTCCTTCCCTCCTGAGTGAGAGATGATTGCTTTCTGTCCTGACCCCCGCCCTCCAATTTTCTAGTTTGAAGCTCCTTCAACTGCAGAGAGCTTGTTTTGTCTTTTAAGGACATTAAAACTTGGTACAAACAGTCTCTGATAATAAATGCTTTTTTTTTTTCAGGGGCTCAAAAGCTCCCCAGATGTTTTCAGACCAAGCCAGGTGCTTCGTCTGAGCCGCACAGCCTGAGCCATGCAGGAGACAGGAGGCTGGGGTGGTGTCGAGGCCTTCCTGGAGGGACCACGTGCCACGTGGGGCGGAGGGCGCTGGACACAGCAGAAAGAGGGTGGGATTCCAGACCCCAGGGCTAAGGAATAGTGGGATCCCTTGCTTCTCCCCCTCAGCTTCCAGAGGAGGCGCCAGCAGCTGTGCGTGGCCACAAGCTGGCAGCCTGGGACCTGGGTGGGCACATCTGGAGGGTCATGGTTGGCACCCTGGGCGGTCCTCAGGCCGAGGGGAAGTGCTGAATGCTGGGGTTTGACATCACTGGCCTGAGTGGGGGCTTTGCACTCATGGCGAACACCCTCTTCCTCTCCATGGGTCCTCGAAAAGGAAGAAATAAGCTTGGTGTGGTGGTGCATGCTTGTAATCCCTGCTCTTGGGAGGCTGAGACAGGAGGATCGCGGTTCGAGGGCAGCCTCAGCAACTTAGGGCGGTCCTTTGCAACTCAGTGAGACCCTGTTTCAAAACAAAAAATAAAAAAATAGGGCTGGGGTTATAGCTTCGAAGTAAGATGCCCCTAGATTCCATCCCCAGTACCTCCAAAGTAAAAAATTACAAGCGTGCACCACCACGCCCAGTTTACCTCTGTCTTTATGCATCATTTTGTTCCGACCCTGGTACTCTGGGTGGAGGGGCTGGAGGGAGGAAGCGATATATACCACTTGGAATATTGTTCCCCTTCCTGTGGTTTTGGAGATCACTCTGTAGCCAGGATGTGGCCATAGGGACATGGAGTATGAAGCCAGGCATGCCCCTGGCTTGCTTGGTTGGTTATTGGTTCCGTCCTTCCTTTTCTCTCTCTCTCTCTCTCTCTCTTTCTCTCTCTCTCCTTCCTTCCTTCCTTCCTTCCTTCCTTCCTTCCTTCCTTTCCCTTTCTTTCCTCTTTCCTTCTCCTTCCTTCCTTCCTTCCTTCCTTCCTTCCTTCCTTCCTTCCTTTCTTCCTTTCTCCTTTCTTGGATTGAACCCAGGGGGATTCTACCTCCAAGCTATACCTTCAGCCCCATTTTTTTTTTTTTTTTTTTTTTGGTGGTACTGGGGTTCCTGGAAGCCCTTCTACCTCCAGGCTACACTCCCAGACCTATTTTCTACTTTTTTATTTTTGGAAACAGAGTCTCTTAAGCCAGTGCAGCTGGCTTCGAACCTGAGTGATCCTCCTGTGACTTAAAAAATTGATTCTTACCGTTTCTGTGGGTCAGGAACTGGGGGGACCTTCCTTAGCTGGTTCTTGCTGCAAAGGCGTCCGCGGGAGGTGGAGGAACTACGTACCTGGGGCTTCACCCACTGTTGTTGTCAGTGCCGGCTGTTGATGAGAGATCTTGGTTCCTCTGCGCAGTGGCCTCTTCATGCAGCTGCTTGAGCATCCTCATCACATGGCGAACGGCTTCCCCAAACTGGCCACCTATGAGAGCCAGGGAGAGGTGACAGGGTGTGTGGCCACCTATGAGAGCCAGGGAGAGGTGCCAGGGTGTGTGTGTGTGTGTGTGTGTGTGTGTGTGTGTGTGTGTGTGGTGCTGGGGATTGAACCCAGGGGCAGTCTCCCTCTGAGCTGACACCCCGGCCCTTTTGATTTTGAAGCAGGGTCTCACTAAGTTGCAAAGGGCCTCTCTAGTTGCTGAGGCTGGCCTGGAGCTTGCAATCCTCCTGTCTTAGCTTCCCAGGTGCTGGGATTACAGGCGTGTGCCTGGTTCTGCCAGGTCTTTTATGACCTAAGCCCAAATATCACACAGCCTCATTTTTTTTTCCTTGGTGGTACTGGGGTTCCTGGAAGCCCTTCTACCTCCGCGCTATACTCCCAGACCTATTTTATGCTTTTTATTTGGAAACAGGGTCTCTTAAGCTAGCGCAGCTGACTTTGAACCTGTCCGATCCTCCTGTCTCAGCCTCCCAAGCGCAGGGATTACAAGTGTGTGCCACGCCCGGCACAGGGCCTCATTTTTGATGTGAGAAACGGCTACACGAAGACGTTGAGTACCAGCGGTGCGGGACTTGGAGGACTCTCTTGGGGGATGGCTACCATATCCTCTTTATGTTTCAGTTCCCTCAAGTGGAAGATAATAATTGTGCCTCTTTGCCATATTATAGGGAGAGGAGGTGGTAATATACATGAAATCCTCAGGCATGGTAGTAGGTCCAAAACAGACACTCAAATTATCATCATTGTCCAGTGGTAGTATTAGTGGGAATAATGTTGTTATCCTTTAATGATAGACTAGCAACTTGACCTGAGTCACACTGGTTGGCCTGGACAAGTGGCTGGGGAAAGGAGGGGAGGGAGGCCTAAGCCAGGTTCTAGAATTCTGGTGGATGAGCCAGAGAACAAACTGGGGAGAGCCGGACGAGTGGACCATCAGCTCGTGTTCCTCCCTCTTTCTATGACTACGAGCCAGGGACCTGGTAGGGGTCATTTCTCTCTCCAGTCCTATGTGGCATAGTCTGACATAGTGCCTACACTTGTACATGATAGCGTGCAGAATATAAATAGAGTTCTGGAGTCAGCCAGGCCAGAGCCGCCAACCTCAGTTGATCTGGCGATCATCTGCTCTGGAGATCATCTGAATGGAGATGTCGTAAGTCATTCAACCTCATACCGGGTTTGTGGACGGGTTCCATGAGCCAGTGGGCACTTAGCACAGCACTGGGCCCAAGACGGTGCTCAGCGGATGTTAACTAATCCTAGTCACGACAGGCATCGGTGAATGCGCAACCGGCTTCTACTCAGTGTCAGCGTAGGTCAGAAAGCAAGGGGGACACTGCAGCTGGCCTTGCCCGCCCTCCTCCTCCTCCTCCCCTAGAATCTCAAGAACAAAGTGTCCCTTTCTTTGGTTAGAGAGCCAATGGCCCCCGAGGCCTCCCAGTAGGAATCCTCCGGAAGACAAGGCCTCGCTGTGACCTTTCACCTTTTGGCCTCTGAGTGAAGGACCATTAACCAAACTGCTTTCCCCAGCCCTTTGTGCAGGAGAGTCCTTTGTCCAGCTGTCCCCTAAAAAGAAAACATGTGGAGTGACGGCTTCTGTCCCCAGGCCGCGTCAGATCACGGTGCCGCCATCTTTGTTTGGCCAGCCCTTTAGAACGTGTAAAATTCTTTCATGTGTGCGACCTCATTAGGTCTCCAGGGAGGTTATGTGTCTCGCCCAAGGTCACCCAGCTGGCAAGTTGCCAAAGAGGACTGGCACCTGAGTCTCCTGATGCCCCGGCTTAGCTCCGTCAATTCTATCCGGTTGCCATGGAAAGGGAGGAATGGTCTGGGGGAGGGTTTGGGGGGAATCATTTCTATTTGTCTCATTTCTCTTTCCACCTTCTTTCCTAGGTAGGATTTCTAGATAAAACCAGAAGAAGGAGAGCTGCTATTTATGGTCACTGAGCTCCGCTGGCCAGATTCTTTCTGGAAGTTATCAGGCTGGTGCCAATTTAGCCCTCCTGGGAAATCCTTGAGGTGGGTGTTTGTGGTGTTTACGGATGAAGAAGTGGATGTGGGCCTTGATCTACCTGGCAGACCTGGACTCAAATCCTGGCTCTAGGGCTCCAGGCCTGTGAAACCCCCTGGGAAAGTGGGAGGAGCGTCCTCTGGCCTGCACGGTCACTGGTCAGGTATATATGCTGGGGCCAAGTGACAGCAGCTTATCATTCCTGGGGAGTTGGGAGAGAGGACGTAGAATGATTCAGGAGACTGCTCTGCTCTTTTCTCCTCCCTTCTCTCTGTACCTTTCACCCGCTCCTACTGTACTATAAGCAGAGCAGACGACCTCATGGGCCATCAGTAAAAGGCTCTGTTGTGCTCAGAGGGTAGCAGGGCTCTTATTCCAAGTCACAAGCTGTATGTTATCTTCACTGAGCTAGAGTCCGAGGGGGCACTGCCAGCCCCTTTCCTTTACCAGTGGCGCCCTCCATCCTGAGGGCTAGAGAGATGCTGAGAAGGGAAGCTTGTGACGAGGGGTGCCTTAGACTGTAGAGTGGGACACGTCTGTAATCGCATAACTGGAAGGCTGAGACAGGAGGATTGCAAGTTTGAGGCCAGCCTCAGCAACTTAGCGAGACCCTTGGTCACTTTTCAAAATAAAAAACTAAGCTTCAAAATTAAAAAAAAAAAAAAAGGGCTGGGGGTGTATTGAAGAGAATGTCCCCGGGTTCCATCCCCAGGACCAAAAAACAAAATAAAACAAACAAAAAAAGCCCCCAAATTTGGTTTCCACATAATTTAATAAATAATACCATTGCTATTTTATGACTTTTCAGAATGAAAGGTGGCTAATATAATTTTGGAGTTATTATGGGTTGAATTGTGTATCCCCTCCAAAGTTACATGTTGAATTCCTAACTCTCAGTACTGCAGTATGTGACCCTATTTAGAAAGAGGGTCATTGCAGATGTAATTTATTAAGCCAAGACGAGTCATACTGGAGTAGAATGGACTCCATGTCTGGTAGGACTGGTGTCATGTAAGATGGTGGCCATGTGGAGACACGGAGAGGCTGCAGGAATGCTGCATGACCATGAACATTGGAGAACACAACCCACTGGAGGTGAGGTGAGAGGCCTGGAGCCTTCTAAAGGAACCCGTCATGCAGACTCCTCGAGCTCGCCTCTCTGGCTTCTAGAACTGTGGGCAGAACATTGGCGGAAAGTCATCCCACCAGTGGTATTTTGTTACAGCAGCCTTAGCATACTTATACAGATGCAGCATGCCTGCAGCTTTGCTATGGGAACTATTTTAGATGGGCCAGATTCTCAGCAAGGTGGGTGCCTTGATTTTCCTTCTGAAGGGAGACAATTAAGCCTGTGGGCTGTTTCCAGGTTCAACACAGGGCCACCAAGTTCAATGCAAAGAAATAAAATTCAACTTGGCAGAAATCAGAGAACTAAGCACAAAGGCAGGCCTCAGTCTTGGTGCTGAAACTCTATTTTAAACCCAGACATTCCTGGTCACTAGAGACCTCCTGTTCTTGGCATTGGGTGAGGTGAGAAGGGGCAGGCCCCACTTTGTTCAGCTTCTCTGCCACGGGAGTTCAACCAGCCCAGCGCACAGGCTGATGTGCAAAGACTAAGCGTTCTCCTGGGCGGCAAGCCAAGACGTCTTGTTATTTGAGTTGCTTCATCTGCAGCCTCTTATCTTACTGGGTCAGAGCACACTGCGTGCAGGAAGCCAAGTCCCAAGCACTGGGGCTGGTTTGGAGCATCCTGGGTATGAGTTCGGCCTTTACTCTTGACTCGAGTGGCTGATTTCCAGCAAATGTGCATTGCTATAGCATTTTCTTGCTTAATTTTTCTGGGATCTGTCCCGACACCCCAACACTATGGCTATTATCTGGGGAATGTGGGTGGATATGCGTTGGGAGGATATAGATGAGCTTTCATCTTCTAAAAATAGTTGGTGCCTAGTCGGGTGTGGTGGCGCACGCTTGTAAACCCCGCACTTGGGAGACTGAGACAGGACGATCGCACAGGTTTGAAGCCAGCCTCGGCTACTTAGTGAGGCTCTCAGCAACTTAGTGAGACCCTGTTTCCAAATAAAGTATAAAATAGGTCTGGGAGTATAGCCCGGCGGTAGAAAGCCCCTGGGTTCCACCCCCAGTACCACCAAAAAAAAAAAAAAAAAAAAAAAGTTGGTACCTAGCCAGGCGTGGTGGTACACGCTTGTAATCCTAGCATTTGGGAGGCTGAGACAGGAGGATCGCAGTTCATGGAAAGCCTCGGCTACTTAGTGAGGCCCTTTGCAACTCAGTGAGACACTGTTTAAAAAAATAAAAAAATAAAAATAGGACTGGAGGTGAGGCTTGGAGGTAGAATGCCTCTGAGTTTCATCCCTAGTACTGCAATAAATAAATAAATAAAATAAAAATAGTTGTTACTTTTACCATTTAACAATTTAAAAAACCTCAAACAACAGACAATGACCGGAAGAACCATTTCTCCAAAGAAAATGTACAAATGGCCAATAAGTACACGAAAGGATCTTCCATATCATTATCACCAGGCAAATGTATATCAAAGCCAAAATGAAATCTAGGCGCGGTGGCACACACCTGTAATTCCAGTTCCTAGGAGACCGAGATGGGAGAATTGCAGGTTCCAAGACAGCTTCAGAAAGTAGTGAGACTCTCATCAACCTAGCGAGACCCTGTTTCAAAATAAAAATAAAATAAGGCTGGGGGTGTAGCTCAGAGGTAGAATGCTCCTGGGTTCAATCTCCAATATAAACAAAAACAAAAATGAAAATGAGATACCACTTCACACTCATTGGGGTGGCATCATGGTTAGATATACGACTTCCCCCGAAGAGCTTATGCTTTAATGTTCAGAGTCGATATACTTAAGTCCCGAGGGCTGTAATTTCATCAGAGGACACATCCATTGTAATGGATTTACTGCGTGGTAACCTAGGCAGGTGAGATGTGGTTGGAGGAGGCGAGTCCCTGGAGGTCTGGCCTTGGGGATTATATATGGTCCCTCCTTCCCTTGTTCTCTTTCTTGCTTTCCTGGCCTCCATGTTAGAGAGAAGAGCCCTTGCCGTCTTCCTTTCTCTTCTTTCTATTGCAATGCCCTGAGCTCTGCAGATCTGGCCTGACAGGGACTGAACCTCTGAAATCTCCAAAACTGTGAGCAAATACATCTTTCCTCTAAGTATGTGTCAGGTGTTTTGGATTATAGCAGTGAGAATATTGACCAAAACAGGTGACTATTATTAAAAATATAGGAAACAGCAAGTGGACAAGGATGTGGAGTTTGTGTTGCTAGGAGGAATATAAAATTGTACAAGTGTTGTGGAAAACCAGTATGGCGGTTCCTCAAAATATCAAACATAGAATTACCATACAATCCAGCAAACCTACTTCTAGGTATATGCCAAAAAGCATAAAAAAGAGACTCGAACAGATATTTGTAGCCCCATGTTTGTAACAACATTTAGTCACAAGTACCTTTGAGGTGGAAACCACCTAAATGTCCATCCACGGAGTCGTGAATAAACAAAGTGTGATCTATACAAACAATGGAATATTATTAAGGCTTAAAAGCTATGCATGTACTTTACAAATAAACCTGAAAAGCCACTGTGCTGAATGAAATAAGCCAGACATAAAAAACAAATGTTGTATGACTCCACTGGTTTGCAGTGCCTAGAAGAGTAAACTCACAGAGACAGAAATAGAATGGCGATTTCCAGGGGGTGGGCAGAGGGGGCAATGGGGAGTAGTGTTTAATAGGGACTTTTTATCTATAACTTAATAGATGAAATGAGATGGTTCTCATCTATATATTTAATACACAGAACTTAGAGGAGGAGGGAAGGCTCATGGCTCTGAAATAAAAATAGCAGCAGTATCAAAGAGGCTGGAAACAGATTATGTATATATATATACATAATATATATAATATATATATATATATATATATATATATAGAGAGAGAGAGAGAGAGAGAGAGAGAGCGCGAAAGAGAGGCATCATGTACATATATGCTTCCCAAGACCACACCACCAATGACCCACTTCCTCCAGCCATGTCCCACCTGCCTGTATCACTACCCAATAAATCCATTCAGACTATTAAGCCATCAGTGGATTTTTCTACTGATGAGATTAGAGCCCCAATAGAGCCCTTTTCCACCCCCTCTTCAGGACCAGAGAAAACACGACAAACCCCCAAAGGCTTGAAGTGGTTACAGCCCTAATGATTCCCAGTGGCCCCTGGTTTCCCTTCTCATCTTTGATGGCTGATAACGTTAATTGCTATTCTCATCCACAGGTGTGCTTTCTGGAAGGGTTGGAAGCCAGGAGAAAGAATGCTGATAAGTTACAGGCATTCTTTCCGGTGGGGCGCCTCCCCTCCCCAGGAAGACGGGGAGCCCGAGAGAGGGCGCCAGGCACGGGTGCACAGGGGAGTCCTGTGGAAGGCACAGGAGTCAGGTGGGCCTTGCATGGCGGGGAGGGGTCTCTGTCTTCCCCCTGGTGTCTCCCTTTGGGAGTAGGATTCCTGATGATGGTTCTGGCCTGACGGTGGGGCTGTAAAGGCAGACAAGAGTCAGAATAGACGCGCAAACCCTCAGGTAGGAGGCTCAACCTGTCCTGGTTGGCCTGGGACTTTCATGGTTTAGCCTCTTGCCTTCCAGGTGCCCCTTGGGGCTTGGACAAACTAGACCACCCGCTCCCCTTGAAACCATCCGCTCCTGTCTGCAGAAAGGTGCTCAGGGGCAGATCTGCCCCCAGGACGCTTTGCCACAGCTGGAGTCGGGCAGGTTATGGTGGAACCTGGCTCTGCCCACACTTTAAAGAGAAAGAAGAGGAAAGAAAAAGAAAACTCCCATACTGGTGTTTGGAGGCTGGTGCCTGGTTTCTAGTTGTAAACACACGTGTACACCACCAGGCCCGAGCAGCGTGGGTGCGTTTGTTATGACACCACCAGGAACCGCTGAGTGGTGTCGCCTGTCATCCCTCTCTGCTGCCCAGCACATATACCAGCGGCCACTGCGGGTACTGCTCATATGTGGATGCACTCAATTTAAATTTTAATTAATTTTTTTGCCGGGCGTGGTGGCGCACGCTTGTAATCCCCGCGCTTGGGAGGCTGAGACAGGAGGATCACACAGGTTTGAAGCCAGCCTCAGCTACTGAGTGAGGCTCTCAGCAACTTAGTGAGACCCTGTTTCCAAATAAAGTATAAAATAGGTCTGGAAGTGTAGCCTGGAGGTAGAAGGCCCCTGGTTTCTCCCCTAGTACCACAAAATTTAACTTATTTTTTTTATTTTTTTATTTTTTGCAGTACTAGGGATGGAACCCAGGGGCATTCTACCTCTGAGCTATGCCTGCAGCCCTGTTTTTGATTCATCATTTTGAAACAGGGTCTCACAGAGTTGCCAAGGGCCTCACTACGTAGCTGAGGAGTCAGTAAACCGTGATCCTCCTGTCTCAGCCTCCTAAATGCTGGGATTACAAGTGTGTGCCACCACGCCCGGCTCTTAATTTTAATTTATTTTGATACTGGGGATGGGACTCAGGGCCAGTCTACACTGAGCTATATGTCCAGCTTTTTTTTTTTTTTTTTTTTTTTTAGGAACTAGGGATAAAACCTAGAACCCAGGGGCATTCTACCTCTGACCTACACCCCCAGCCCAGCCCTATTATTTATTCTTTATTTGGAATCAGGGTCTCACTGAGTTGCAGAGGGCCTCACTAAGTAGCTGAGGCTGTCCGTGAACCGCGATCCTCCGGTCTCAGCCTCTCGAAGGCTGGGGTTACAAGCGTGCGCCGCCGCGCCCGGCGTCATAATTGCCCTTTAATGTAGATAGTCCCCAATGCCATACACCAGGGGCTCCGACCAGAGGCACGCTCGTCCTCCGGGTGACACTTGACAAAGCCTAGAGACATTTTTTCATGTCAAAAACTGCAGAGGGAGCCGGGCGCGGCGGCGCACGCTCGTCATCCCGGCCTTCGGGAGGCTGAGACCGGAGGACCGCGGTTCGCGGACAGCCTCAGCTACTTAGTGAGGCCCTTCGCAACTCAGTGAGACCCTGTTTCAAAATAAAGAATAAAAAATTGGGCAGGGGGTGTAGCTCGGAGGTCAAATACCTCTGGTTTCCATACCAGACGCGCAAAAAAAAAAAAAAAAAAAAAAGAAAAAAGAAAAAGAAAAAAGAAAAGAAAAAGAAAAAGTAAAAAGAAAAACTGCAGAGGGGACGGGGCTGTTGCATCTCTGGGCAGAGACCAGGAACGTCACTCAGCATCTCTGCGTGCACCACACAGCCCCCCACAACACAGCCCTCTCCAGCCGCCAAGTCCCCAGTGCTGGGGCAGGAAGACCGGGCCCTGCTGATGGGAAGCAGTGGGCCCTGGCAGGCACGACCTGCACTCGGTGTCTCCGTTGCCCCCCATCCTCGCTCCCAAACCAGGCTACAGCAGTTTTTCTTTTCTCTGGCGCCTCGCTGTCTTTTCCAGGGTTCACTCTGGAGTGCTGATCTGCTTCCTATGCCGTGCACAGCTGGCCTCCTCTGGCAACACCACCCAGCTTTGTTCTGGTTTGTTAAGACAGCCAAAGTGGATTTTACAGTTACTACCCTTGAAAGCCCGTCTGTGGGCTTCGCAGCCATTAGCGGGGCTGGGGGTTGCCCAGTCAGTGTATAACTTTGCAGGATGACGAATGTGTAGGTGCCGTCGAGGGTTCACCGGGCTTCTTGCTGGCCCAGGCCTCTGGCAAAGTGCAGAGATGTCCGCCAAGGACGAAACCTGTGTTCAGACAGGCTGGAGGTCACCCCGGGGAAGCCCTCCTGGCTCCTGCAACTGGGTCCTCGCTGAGGATGCCCGCCTGCTGCGAGAGGAATGTCACTCTGGGAGCCCAACTCCATTTTTATTTTTTATTTTTTTACCTTGTTCAGTTCCATTATTTTTAACTCCAGGGGATTTGAGGCAGCCGGGGCTAAACCCCAAACTTTCTTCTCGGGGGCTCAGAAGCTTAGCTGCTGTAAGGTGCAGAAGCTAGCCGGGAGAAAGAATGCCAATAAGTCCCAGGGGTTAGCTAGAGA
Source organism: Muscardinus avellanarius (assembly GCF_963383645.1). Lineage (NCBI taxonomy): Eukaryota > Metazoa > Chordata > Mammalia > Rodentia > Gliridae > Muscardinus > Muscardinus avellanarius. The sequence continues at coordinate 61,825,561 of NC_137802.1, forward strand.
TCACACCTCCTCTTCCTGCCACGCAGAGGGGTCCTCCCCAAACAGGACCAGTTACGATATTTGCATGGCTTTGGGTGAAGTAGTAATGTGTGGCCTCTTGTTAAAAATTATTAGGCATTTCGGGCCGGGCGTGGTGGCGCACGCTTGTAATCCCCGCGCTTGGGAGGCGAGACTGGAGGATCGCGCAGGTTCGAAGCCAGCCTCAGCTACTGAGTGAGGGTCTCGGCAACTTAGTGAGACCCTGTTTCCAAAAAAATAGAAAATAGGTCTGGGAGTATTAGCCCGGAGATAGAAAGCCTCTGGGTTCTACCCCCAGTACAAAGAAAGAAAGAAAGAAAAAGAAAGAAAGAAAGAAAGAAAGAAAGGAAAGAAAGAAAGAAAGAAAGAAAGAAAGAAAGTTAGTTAGTTCTCAGGCATTTTCAGATGATGGCAAAACATGGTGGCGGAGGCCGTCCGAGCGCGAGGCCACAGCCCAGGGCGTGCAGCGCGAAGCCGGTCTTGCTGCCACGTGATTTTTGCGGCCTGAGACCATGTGTCCATGTAAACCTGGGACACCCTCGGCTTGCGGCTGTCATCCCAAAGTGGCTACCGCGAGTCCCTCTTCTCTCAGCTCTGTCCTGGTTCAGATGACAAATCATAGGGTGACCTTGTAATGACAGGACAGCCTGCTAGGTGGTTGTTCTTTGGGTGGCTGGTGTGATGTCACCCAGCGTCTAGCCGCTGCATAATTCTGGGGAGGAAGTAAGCATGCATCTTTCTTTGCCCCTGCTGGTTAACTGAGTGCATATTCTACGCTAAGCTGGCCCTCTCCTTCCCTGGGTGTATTTATTTGCAGCTGGATCGTGTGCGGTGCGGAGGGGTGAGTGGTTTTGTGAAGGCGCCTGTGGAATCCCTGCCGGAATGGTCGGATTCTAGCAAGGGTGACCAGGTACCCCAGTGTGCCTGGGAGGAAGGGTGTTCTTTGGCTGTGGGACCTCTAGTTTGAAAACTGGCAAAGTCTTGGGAAAAAACCAGGGCAAATTAGTCACCAACTTTGGTAGGCAGAGGCTGTCAACCATGTAAGCTTCGTGCCTAATTTGTGTGTGTGTGGTACTGGTGCAGTTAGGGACCTTCTACCGCCAAGCTACACCCCCAGCCCTATTTTATTTTATTTTTTTATTTTGAAATAGGGTCTCAGCAAGTTGCTGAGACTGGCCTCAAATCTGCAATCCTCCTGTCCCAACCTCTCAAGTACTGAGGTCACAGTCATGTGCCACCACGCTCGGCGACAAATAACTTTTTAATGAATAACTTTATATTAAGCATTTTGATAATCCTTTTTGGGGTTAGACTTCCCTTTAATACTAAAAAGGATTTTGCCATGACTGGTGGGTGAAGGGAAGATGCTCAAATCAAGAGCGATTCCTAGATAACATCTTCTATTTCTTAGATTTCTGTGCACCTGTATGCACATGTACATAGGATACATTTTTAGAACTCTACTTGGTGATATTTTTTACTTATAGCAGGGGTCAGTAGCGTTTCCTATAAAGGATAGATGATAAACATTTATTACCATATAGTCTCAGTTGCCATCATAGTATAAAGACAATACACAAACAAATGAACATTTTTGTGTGCCAATAAAACTTTATTTATGAAAATAGGTAGCAGGCCACATCTGCCTGGCAATCATTGCCAATTCTCGATCTGCAGTATAAACACCTTGTAGCTCCCAAAAAGATAAAGTTGTGGGTCATGCAAATACCAAAATGGACAGATGTCAAAAATATCGTTCAGCTCATTAATTATCAAGGAAATCCCCAAAGATAGTCTGACCTGTTTAAAGGCAAAGTAAAACATCAGACACATCTGAAGCTGATAAAAAAAAAAAAAACTAGAAAAAGAAAATTGAAGATACAAAATGGGTTAATGTCTTTATTTGCATTTGGAACTATATTTTCTACAGGTGGGCAATGTAGTTTCCTGCAGGTTTTGACGATTAACCTCTCCTTAAAAGAGACTACTTTGCTCTGGGCTCCTTGGAGGCCCGTTCTCCCTTCGCTGCCGTCTTCTGGGAATTGGTACTGGATCAGGATTTTTGTTCTGTGAACTCCTGTTTATTTCTGTGGGTGAGACTGATTCATATTGCTATCACTTTTCTAGAACCATTCTCGGGGGAAGAGATCATGGATGCTGAACCAGCCCCAGTAACAGAGGGCCGCCGTATCAATCTGTTCAGGCTGTCCAAGAGAAAGCCAGGGGCTGGGTACCTTCAACAAACAAAGGCATTTCTCACCATTCTGGAGACCAGGACATCTGAGATGAAGGTTCCTGGCTTGTAGACAGCTGCCTTTCTGCCCTCTGAGATAGAGATTAGCTCTCTCTTGCCTTCCTAAATTGCTGAGGCTAGCCTTGAACCTGGAATCCTCCCGTCTCGGCCTCCCAAGTACTGGGATTACAAGAGTGCGCCACCACACACTTGGCTCCTGCATCTTCTGATGGAGACACATCCCGAGGACCCCACCCTCCTGACTCTGCCTCGACATCACCCTCGTTTCTACCGATGGCCAACGTAGAATACTGCTGGCTCTCCCGGTGACAAAAAGGAAAGGTACGCTTGTCGTATTCTCTGAACCCCAAGTCAAGAAACAGGAGCTGAGAGCCAGGCGTGGAGGTGCACGCTTATAATCCCAGCATTTGGGAGTCTGAGACAGGAGGATCACGGTTCGCGCCCAGTCTCAGCTACTTAGGCTCTTTGCAACTCAGTGAGACCCTGTTTCAAAATAAAGAATAAAAAGTAGGTCTGGGAGTGTAGCTTGGAGGTAGAATGCCCCTGGGCTCCATCTCTAGTACTGAAAGAAAAAAAAAAAAAAAAGGAAGAAAAGAAAAGGAAAGAAAAAAGGAAACATGAGCTGATAACACTTTAACTTCCTGCTTTTTGGAGGCTTTTAGTTCTATGATGACAAGTCTTATACCGTTATAGAAATTATAGCATAAATGATGTTTTGTTTTGTTTCTACTGTTGATTGGAGGAATCACTTTTACTTAAAAATAAAAATAGCTGGGCATGGTGGCTTATATCTGTCATCCCAGTACTTGAGAGGCTAAGACCAGAGGATCACAGGTTCAAGGCCAGCCTCAGTAACTTAGTGAGATCCTGTTTCAAAATAAAAAGTAAAAGCCGGGCGCGGTGGCGCGCGCTTGTAATCCCAGCATTCGGGAGGCTGAGATCGGAGGATCGTGGTTCTTGGACAGCCTCAGCTACTTAGTGAGGCCCTCAGCAACTCAGTGAGACCCTGTTTCAAAATAAAGAATAAAAAAAATTGGGCAGGAGGTGTAGCTCGGAGGTCAAATACCTCTGGGTTCCATCCCCAGACCCGCAAAAAAAAAAAAAAAAAAAAAAAAAAAGTACAAATAGGGTTAGGGGTGTAGCTCAGAGAAAAAATGCTCCTAGGTTCAATCCCCAGTTCCACAGTGGCGGTGGAGGATTAGAAATAGTACAATACTATGTTTTATTTTAAGACTACAGCCACGCGCCACCACGCCCGCTTCCCTCCTCTTTCCTGTAGCTCCAGAGGAGCCCTCTGGGCTCCCATCAGTCCTCACCCACCTGCAGCGGGGCTCGGGTGACATATAAACACGCCGAGCCGTTTTCTCTCTTAAAATAACAGCAACCCAGACTCCTAAGCCCCAAAATGTCCCTCCATCCTCTGTCCGTCTCTCGCCGTCGGCCCCCTTGCCAAATTTCTTGAAAGAGATGTCCCCAGCCACGGAGGGCATGTCATCGCCTCCCGTCCGTCCGTCCGTCAGCTGCTTGCTGGCTGCAGGTCACACCACCGCCCCGTGGGCCCTGCCAGTGAGGCTAAGGACTGGGTTGCAAAATCCCGAGAAAATCCAGTGAGCACGATTTAGCCTTATCTCTCCAGTTTCCTGCAGGTTTGGACGATTAACCTCTCCTTAAAAAAGACTACTTTGCTCTGGGCTCCTTGGAGGCCCGTTCTCCCTTCGCTGTCTTCTGGGAATTGGTACTGGATCAGGATTTTTGTTCTGTGAACTCCCCGCCGAGGGATGTATCACATCCCAGAGCCCTACATTTCTTGTTTTTGCTTTTTTTTTTCGTGGCGCTAAGGACTGAACCCAGGGGCACTCTGCCTCTGACCCACATCCCCGGCCCTTTTACATTTTTTTTTTTTTAAATTTTGAAACAGGGTCTTGCTAAGTGGCTGAGAGCCTTGTAAGTTGCTGAGGCTGGCCTAGAACTTGCGATCCTGTTTCAGCCTCCCAAATACTGGGATTACAGGTGTGCACCACCACGTCTGGCTTGAAGCCCTTTTATATCATTCCATTCCTGATGCTGATGGTCAAAAGTCAGTGTCAATGGGTCATGGCCCCTGACCCTCCGTTGCAGCCCGCTAAGACCTCCCTGCCTCTATATCTGCCTGAGCCCTCTCCTGCTCATTCCAGCAAGGCCGCTTGAGCCCTGGGGGCCCCAGTTCTCACCTGAGTAAGGCCCACTTCTTTTCAACAGCTCTCTCTGCTTGAAAACCTGCTCGTGCGCAACACACCGACTGCCCTGCGCCCAGAGGGTGTCCACTTTGGACACGGGCCAGGCTGGCTAACGTCCTTTGGGCCCAGTTAAACCTTCCCGGAATCGGAAGCTTCTCGGGCCAGCCTCCCTCCTTCCTGGCCGCCTCCAGCTGGTGGGAGTGTTCGTCCCCACACTGAAGCCCGTGATACCCGACGGGCCCACTCCCTCCACCCCGAGCCGCCTGGGCAAACCTCAACCTCTGCATCAGTCACGAGGCTTTGGCAAGGGTTGTTCTCTCTGCCTTCCCTGTGTAGTCCTGGAGGCAGAGACCATTTCATCTGGGCGATTCCAGGGCTCAGTCCAGGGCCTGACGTCCAGCAGCTGATCCGACACATAATGGCGGTGGGGGACTGAGCGGCAGAGTGGCGGGAGGCCGCAGCTCCCCACAGCTGGCCTGGGAGGCTCACAGCGTGACAGCAGCTTGGCCTTCAACAGCCTCCGGTCTCTTCTATTTTGGGGCAGCCTCCTACAGGGGGTTCTGGCCTCTTCTTTATCTGGTGGAAGAAACAAGGCTTTTGTCCTCTGCTGGGAAGGTTCAGGTGGCTTGGGGTGGGTACAGGGAACATATCTGAAGTTTGGGCATAATTCTATTAGCTATGTGACCCCTCGCAAGTTGGGTGACCCTCTCTGAGCTCCGACTTTTTGCATAAAATGACAATTAAAAATAAAGTCAACCGCTGGGTGTGGTGGCGCACGCTTGTAATCCCAGCATGTGGGAGGCTGCGACAGGAGGATCATGGTTCGTGGACAGCCTCAGCTACTTAGTGAGGCCCTCCGCAACTCAGTGAGACCCTGTTTCAAAATAAAAATAGGGCCGGGGGTGTAGCTGGGAGATAGAATGCCCCTGGGTTCCATTTCTGGTATTGCAAAAAAAAAAAAAGAGAGAGAGAGTCAACCTTCTGGCGTGTTAGATGCACAAATACATGTACAGGTGTGCTGTTAACTGTGAAGTCCTTGGTCAAAGATTGGGCGGTGGAGCCGGGCGTGGTGGCGCACGCTTGTAATCCCCACGCTTGGGAGGTGGAGACAGGAGGATGGCTCAGGTTCGAAGCCCTCACTTGTTTAAGAAACCCTGTTTCCAAATAAAAATATAAAAATAGGTCTGGGAGTATAGCCTGGAGAAGGGTTTCCAGAAACCCCAATAACACCAAAAAAAAAAAAAAAAAAAAAAGATTGGGCAGTGGAATGGTGGCAATTTAATCTTTTCCCCTTACGGCTAATGATCCACTAAATGTTTATTAGAATATGGATTTCTTGGTGATAGAAACTAAGTCTTGTCACTCTTCCCCTCTTGACTTTTTTTGTGGTACTGGGGATTGAACCCAGGGGATAGTCTATCTCTATGCTGTACCCTAGCCTTGTTTTATTTTTTATTTTGAAACAGTTTTGCTAAGATGCTGAGGGCCTAAGTTGCAGAGGTTGGCCTCGAACCTACAATCCTCCTGTCTCAGCCTCCCAAGTACTGGGATCTCGGGCATACACCACTATGCCCAGCCCATTTATTCTTAAATATTTTTTGTGTGTAAATAATTTTAAAAATTCCAATTTAATTGCATTTTGAAAAAGCAAATATAAAATGTCTTGGGATTTATTTTTTTAACCAAGTACAAATTGTAAATGTCATTGATCTTGAGGGCCTGGGTAGTGATGTGGGTATTGGCTGACGTCTCAGGAGGAGAGGAAATGGCCAGGGTGAGGCCTACTCAGGAGACAGAGCTGGCCAGGAAGACCTATTTTTTATTCTTTATTTTGAAACAGGGTCACTGAGTTGTAAAGGGCCTAAGTAGCTGAGGCTGTCTGCAAACTGAGAACCTCTTATCTCAGTCTCCTGAATGCTGGGATTACAAGCGTGTGCCACCATGCCTGGCTTGCCCACCATTCTTAATCTTGACGTAGAATTGATTTTATTCTTCCTACAAGGTGCAGACATGTGACTTGGGCCTGGCCCATCAGAGCACCTGAGTCCTCTGGCTACTGAATGGGTATTTGACCTGATTACAGGTAATGGGTCTTGGTGAGCCTAGCACTGAGTCTTCTGGGGGAGGGTCATATCTTTCTGTTGGACTCAAACCTGGGAGAATATAGTTGTAATATTTGTTATCAAGTTATCTCATGGAGCTTACAAAAAAAAAAAAAGAAAGAAAATATGGAACAGAACAGGGAGACTGAGTCCTGGTGACATCTTCTGATCCCCTGGATCAAACCATACCTGAAGTTGGAAGTCTCTTAACTCTCTAGTTATCCGAGTCAATACACGCCCTCTTTGACTTGTAGGTATAGATTGAGAGGAATCTTCTGATACATGGAGCAAGGAGATGCTGGTGGGTGATGCCGGGTGACGGTGCCGCCTTCTCTTTGGTCTCTCCCATTGGTCATTGGCCCTACTGGGATCGGTCAGTTTATTACAAAAGCTGTGGAGGGCTCCGGCAGTACCACCAAAGGTATTTAAAGAAAAGGGCGGGCCCAGGAGATTCTCAGGGAACTCTTTTAACCCCGAGATCCCAAAACTCTCCCAAAGCACTCAGGGACTGTAGCTTCATACCTCCAAAACACCGCTGCCGAAATCTCATCTGGGTCGGGGTCAGCTGCCAGCAAGGCCTCGGTCCTGGCCCGTGCTGGTGTCAGATTCTACTTCTCCTCCTTCGTCTTCCCCGCGGTCCCTTCTGTTTTTCATTTCTCTTGACTTCTTTCTTTGGGCTTTTGATCTGTTTTCTATTGTGACTGTGCAGGTCTTTCATGCCCCAACCTTCCAAGTGTGCGTAATCCAACCATAACAACATCTGGGGCCCGCGGCCCCGGCTCGGTGCGCGCCTCCTGCCGCAGCGGCCCGGGCGCGCTGCTGGATTCTTTCATATCTTTGTCCCATGAAGCTAATTTTCCTCCAAGCCTTTGCCTCAGAATTTTCCAGGGAACTTTTCAAGGTGGGCAGGATGTAAGGCGAGCTCTCGGGACTTTGCTGTGCTGTCTTGTGCCTGTCACCACACTGGTGGTCTCCAGTGCCTTCGCCTTGGACGGCGGCTCCTGGGATCCGGCTTCCAGGTCCTGGAATTTCCTGCAAGGTGCCAAGGCTTGGCTTCTGGACCTAGGAGTGACGGTGCTCCTCCTCCTCCTCCTCCTCCTCCTCCTCCTCCTCCTCCTCCTCCTCTTCCTCCTCCTTCTCCTCCTCCTCCTCTTCTTCCTCCTTCTCCTCCTCCTCTTCCTTCTTCTCCTCCTTCTCTTCCTCTTCCTTCTCTTCTTCCTCCTCCTCCTCCTCCTCTTCCTCCTCTTCTTCTTCCTCCTCCTCCTTCTCATCCTCCTCTTCCTCCTCCTCTTCTTCCTTCTCCTTCTCCTCCTCTTCCTTCTCCTCCTCCTCCTCCTCCTCCTCCTCCTCCTCCTTCTCTTCTTCTTCCTTCTCCTCCTCCTCTTTCTCCTCTTCCTCCCCCTCTTCCTCCTCCTCCTCTTCCTCCTTCTCCTCTTCCTCTTCCTCCTCCTTCTCTTCCTCCTCCTCCTTCTCTTCTTCCTCCTCCTCTTCCTCCTCCTCTTCCTCCTCTTCTTCCTCCTCCTCTTCCTCCTCCCTCCTCCTCCCTCCTCCTTCTCTTCCTCTTCCTCCTCCATCTCCTCCTTCTCTTTCTCCTCCTTTGTTTTGCTGGGAATCAAACCCAGGGGCATCTACCTCTGAGCTATACCCTCAGCCCTCCCCTTTTTTTTGGTGGTACTGGGGTTCCTGGAAACCCTTCTACCTCTGGGATACACTCTCAGACCGATTTTATATTTTTATTTGGAAACAGGGTCTCTTAAGCCAGCGTGGCTGGCTTCGAACCTGTGCGATCCTCCTGTCTCCGCCTCCCAAGCACGGGGATTACAAGGGTGCGCCACCACACCCGGCTCCCTCAGCCCTTTTTATTTATTATTCTGAAACAATTTCCTACTAGGTTTCTGAGGGCCTCACTATGTTGCTGAGACTGGCCTTGAAGCTGTGATCCTCCTACTCAGCCTCCCAAGTTCTGGGGTTATAGGCATGCACCACCAGCTCAGTTCTTTATTGGCAGTTTGGTTGTGGACAAGTCACTCAACTTCTCTGAATCCCAATTTCTCTGAAGTAAATTGAGGATGGTAAGACTTTATTTTTATTTTTTATTTTTTTATTTTTTGGTGGTACTAGAGATTGAACCCAGGGGTATTCTACCTCCAAGTTATACCCCCAGACTTATTTTTTATTTTGCAACCGGCTCTCACTACGTAATCTCTACATCCCACTAAGATGGGGACTTTAAAGTATAGGATTAGCCAGATGTGGTGGTGCACACCTGTAATCCCAGTACGTGGGAAGTGAGACAGGAGGACCGCAGGTTCCGGATCAGCCTCGGCACCTTGGTGAGCTCTCAGAAACTTAGTGAAACCCTGTTTACAAATAAAAAAGAAAACAGATCTGAGAGTGTTGCTCAGAAGTAGAATGCCCCTGGGTTCAATCCCCAGCATCCCACACATGCACGTGGCCATAGAGAAACACACACACACACACACACACACACACACACACACACACACACACTGAGCCAGTCGTGGTAGCACACACTTGTAATCCCCGCGCTTGGGAAGCGGAGACAAGAGGATCGCACAGGTTTGAAGCCAGCCTCGCTGGCTTAAGAGACCCTGATTCCAAATAAAAAAGTATAAAAACATAAGTCTGGGAGTGTAGCCCAGAGTTAGAAGGGTTTCCAGGAACCCCAGTACCACCAAAAACAAACAAACAAACAAACAAACAAACAAACAAACAAACACCCCACACTCTATGTATCTATGTATCTATCTATCATCTATCTATAATTGTTTTGTAAGGCTCATATAAAAAATTTGTGGTCCTGGGGTTGGGACTCAGGGGCATTCTACCTCCGAACTACACTCCCAGCCCTATTTTTTATTTTTTATTTTGAAACAGCATCTCACTGAGTTGCAGAGGGCCTCACTAAGTAGCTGAGGCTGTCCGTGAACCACGATCCTCCTGTCTCAGCCTCCCGAATGCTGGGATGACAAGCGTGCGCCACCACGCCCAGCTTCATATGAAATTTCCTACAGTACTTTATACAAGCCACATGGCATCCGCACCGCGGGCTCTGCAGGCCCACGGGTTCCACACCTGTACATTCAGCCAACCATGGATTCAAAATATTGGAAAAATTGATTGCCTGTGTACTGAAGACGTACAGATCTTTATGTTGTCATTTTTTCATAAACAATACAGAATAACAACTGTTTACGTGGCGTTCACGTGGCGTTAGGCATTGGATGTAACCGGAAATGAATTACAGCCTGCAGGTGGACGGGCAGGTCCTAGGCAAATCCCGGGCTAGATCCTGTAGGGAACTTGAGCATCTGTGGGTTGGGGCCTGTGTCCCTTCCCCATAGGTACCAAGAAACAACTGGATGGTGACAGCCAACTTTGGTTGCGTTAAGAAATCTCACCGGACAGGTCGCTTCTGTGAGGTTCTTTGGCTCCTGGGCACCAGGCATTATTTCCCCCACTTTACAGATGATGAAACTGAGGCTCGGAGGAGTCAAGGCCAAAGTTTGTCTCTCTTCTCTCCTCCACCTGCCTGGTGCATAGCAGAGAACACGGCTGTCACCTCCAGCACAAGAGTATGTCTTGTCTCTTCTTTTTCACACAAGTTGCTGTGTGTGTGTGTGTGTGTGTGTGTGTGTGTGTGTGTGTGTGTAGTACTGAGAATTGAACCCAGGGTCATTCTACCTATAAACCGCATTCCCAGTCCTTTTTATTTTGAAACACAGTTTTGCTAAATTACTGCACACTGACCTTTAAACCTGCAACTCTCCTGTCTCTACCTCCCAAGCACTGGGATGACGGGCCTGCGCTACCGTGCGTGGCTGCTGTGGCTGCACCTGGTCCTAGAAAGCAGAAGTCGGCCATCGAGCCCCAAGGCTGCAAGTTCATTCCTGTGTTAGCTAAAACTTTTAGCAAGAGCAGGGCATGGTGGCACATGCTTGTAATCCCAGGACTTGGGAGGCTGAGACGGGAGGATCTCAGGTTGGCAGCCAACTCAGCTACTTAGTAAAGTTCTCTGCAACTTAGTGAGACCTTGTTTCAAAATAAAAATAATAAAATAGGGGTGGGGGTGTAGTTTAGAGGAGGAATATTTCTGGGTTCCCTCCTTAGTAACACACACACACACACACACACACACACACACACACACACCCCAAGGGCTGTTAATTTTTAAAGTTTGATTCCTGAGGGCTTGGAGGCGACCGGGGACAGTTATCTAGGACAACTGTGTCTTATTCTTCTCCTCTGGGAAAGAGGCTCGCTGGGCGGGTGGAGTGGAGCCTGCCCTGCTGGTTGGGAGGAAGGACACGAGGAGAGGGAGGATCTGGGGCCGCAGGCTGCGGGCCTGGAGTCCGGGCAGCAGAGCGGATGAGATCTGAGCGCTGTAGGATGCATCGGTGCCGGAGTGGGGCCTCTGAAGAGAGCCCAGCTCTGGTGGCAAACAGTGCTCCGGGGTTCAGCAGGGTGTGGGGGACCCGCGACTCCGGGCCCATGCCGCCTCTTCCTGGAAGTACCCTTTGATTTGTCCCGCCATCTCTGTGCCACCAGTAACCAGGGAGTCTGTGTGCCGCCCGACTAGTATTCTGTGGTAGCCGAAAGGTAATGCTATGCCTCTCCCAACAGATCGCATGCACCCTGGACATGGGTGCCACACCATTTCTTCTTTTATTGGTACTGTTCAGTGCCCAGGTGGGGACCAGTCCGTGTCAATTGGGAGAATCTCAGTATAGTGAGCGTGTGCTTTGGGACACCATCATTTATGCAAGAGCCTTGTTTTAGGTCAATAGATACAGCTGAGAAGCCGGGCGTGGTGGCGCACGCTTGCAATCCAAGCATTCGGGAGGCCGAGGCAGGAGGATCATGGTTCGAGGACAGCCTCAGCTACTTAGTGAGGCCCTTAGCAACTCAGTGAGACCCTGTTTCAAAATAAAGAAAGAAAAATAGGGCTGGGGGTGTAGCTCAGAGGTAGAATGCCCCTGGGTTCTATCTCCAGTACTCCCCCAAACAAAAAGATACAGCGGACAGAGCCAGAAGTTACATGTTAGGGAGCGAGCCCTTCAGATTTTGGAAATTCGTGCTTTCTTGCTAAATCATCTTGTAAGCCTCTCTGCAGCCCAGACAGCTTGTCATGTTAATAACACCAAAGGCAACTGGAAACGTTCTAAGGGGATTCTTTTCAAGGAAACAGATGATTTTTAAAAATTCTCTCTCTCTCTCTCTCTCTCTCTCTCTGTGTGTGTGTGTGTGTGTGTTACTGAGGCTGGCTGCAAATCTGTGACTCTCCTGTCTCAGCCTCCCGAGTACTGGGATTACAGACATCACCACCATGCTGGCTTTTTTTTTTCCCCTTAAAGAAAAACTTTCCATACGTTGTTGCATAACTCTGTAGTGTGTGCGCCCACACAAGGACCACTTTGAAAAGCAGAGATATTTTCACCATGTGACCCGCAGTAAAACTACTAGCCTTTTCTGTTGGTTTATTTTTGCAGTACTAGGGAACAAACTCAGGGGTGCTTTGCCACTGAGTTATATCCCTTGATTTTTTTTTATTTATTATCTTGAAACAGGGTCCTGCTTAGGTGCTGAGGCTGACCTCACACCTGCAATCCTCCTGTCTCAGCCTCCCAAGACCTGAGAGTATAAGTGATCACCATTCGTTACCTTTTCGGATGAATATTCTTTTTCTCCCTCTTTCCCTCTCTCCCTCTTTTTTTTTCCCCCCCTTTGGTACTGGAAGTGAACCCAGAGACATCCTATCTCTGAGTTATACCCCGGCCCTACTTTATTTTTCTTATTTTGAAATAGGATCTCACTAAATTGCGCTTCGAGTGGCTTTGAACCTGTGATCCTTCTGTCTCAGTCTCCCAAAGTACTGGGATTATAAGCACGGGCCACCATGCCTGGCTGCGAACTCCCCTCTCTAGATATTACATTGCCCGGAAACTTTGTCTTTCTATTCAAGTTCCAGCATCAAACACTGCAATAATCCCTTGACAAAGATCTGTCTGCTCTGGAGGAGGCGATCAACTTTGTAGGCGCTCGGTTAAACTTTTCTTAGAATGAGCAAACTTCCTCCTTCGTAACCCCCTCATTGGCTGTTTCTCAAAGGTGGCGGTGGGGGGTTTGCCCTGCAGGGGACATTCAGCATTGTCTAGAGGTATTTTTGGGGTGTCACAACTGAGAGAGAGAGTTGCTGCCGGGAGTCCAGGCCAGGGGCGCAGCTGAACATCTTATGAAACACAGGATGTCCCGCCCCCCAAACCAGATGTGTCCGGACGGAACAGCCCTGCCCTACGTGACAATACAAACGAGGTGCCCTAAAGTATAAAGAGAGTGAATGGAATATTGAAAAGTGTTCTTCCGTTTCTGAGCCCCCAGGAACTCAGGTGGACCTACTGAGGCACAAGCGGGAGATGGAAATGCGTATTTTTTTTTTTTCTTCTGACGTCCTCGAAGCCAATTCTTTACGAGCTTATCCTGGATTCGCCTCGTTTGATTTACCTTTGGGCTTGAAAGTCGCAAGCGCATTGCTTAAGAAAATGTTGTTTGTAAGGACATCGTCTCGCTAATTAATTCTGGCCTCTCCCCCACGGGTTTTCCTGTGAGTAGGATCCGTCCATCTCTCCCTGGATCCAGAGGACACCTGGCAAGAGCGGGGTGCCTAAGAGGAAGCTCTGTGATTCCGAGCTCCCCACTCGCGAGCTCCTTTGAGCCCAGTGCCAGCCTTGGCTGGAACACCGTCCCCTGAACAAATGCTGTTTAAAAATCCGAAGGCAGCTGCGTGGGGGCCAAGTCCAAGATGGTAGAAAGGACAATGGCCCCGCTGGCCTCCTGCCCGCCATGTCTGGGTCAGCCAAAGCCTTGAGTCTCCGTCCCTTCTGTGTGGAGCCAGATGAAAGCCAGTGCCGGCAAGCATCCTGTGTGCGATGAAGAGTGTTTACTCACAGAATGGCTCCGTACCAGCCTCGCCCAGGCCTCCAGCAAATGGCCAGGTCTGGAACTGCCCAGGAGGGAGAGAACGAACAGCTTCATCATGAGGACTCGTTGCACGCTAATGAGTCTGTCAGCATTCAGCATTGGGTCCGACTGAAGGGCCCCCTGTGCTTTTGGGGTACATCATTGACAGGGCTCAGGTCCAGAGGGGAGGGAGAGGTTAGAGAGAAGGAGGGGTGTGCAAGAGAGGAGGAAGCTCGTGGCCTGTGGATGGCTCTCCTGAGGAGCGCTCGGTGGACCCCACACGGGCAGCGAGGCCAAGTGCAGCCCTCCAGGGTCTCCCCGGCATCTCTCTAATCGCCTGCCCACCCTTGCCAGGCCCCTCATCCATGGGGTGCTGGGAGGCCCCATTCCGCTTCTAGTTGCTGTTGGTCCATGAACAGGATTTATCCATTATCAGAAAAGGCCAAAGCTCAGTCTCTGAGCAGGGTAAAAATGTTAGAAATGAGAACCCACGCGTCTCCCGGAGCCCAAGGCTGCCTCCTAGGAGGACAAGGAGCCCTGGGCAGCTTCTCATGGGCAGGAAGGCCTCCGAGGGTTCTGCCAGCTGTCCCTGCCCCCGGGCAGCCATGGCCCCGTTTGGGGAGCTGGCTGACTGCCCCCTGTCCAGAACTAAAAGTAGCAGGCACCGTCCCTGGTCCGGGGCTGGAGCTGCAGTCCTTGCCCAGGGACCTACATTCCCTCCAATTCCGAAGCATCAAAGAAGCCAGGTTCATAATCCCACCGATGGACCTTGCACCTGATTTACCTTCCCCCAAGGCCCCGTCCGTTTTCCATCTGTGCAAATATATGTTTATATGTAGTCGTAATTAGGGAGCATATATATTTCGTTCGGCATTTTTTTTCCTGTGCACTTTCCCAAATGTCTGCCTAGAGCTCCTATTTATCAAGTTTTCAATGACCCCGTACACCACTGAGTGAGTCACGCTGAAATTTATGTGGCACTTCCAGTCGGCTTCAAGGTTTCTTTTGCTTTTAGAGCCTCGTTCTTATGAAGCGGTAATAAACATCCGTGCATGACTCGCTCTTTTTTTTTTCTTCTTCTTATTTTGAATTATGTCCCTGGGATAAATTCCCAGGAGCGAGATTACTAGGTCAGCGGGGATGAACATTTTTTTTCGGCTCTTGATATATACGGCCAAATTATTTTCCATAAAAGGTGCTATCCATTTTCGTAGCCATAAGAGACGTATGAGTACGTTTTGATGGAGGTGGAGGCAAGACTTAACACTGTGAAAATAGAATGTATTCCACTTTCTCCTCCCGTCCATAAGGGGTTTTCACCGTGCTTCAGCAATCCTCTGGCACTTTTCTGAGCAATCCTCTTCCAGCACTTTCCATGTTCAAGTGCTATTTTAACATCTCCAATGCTCTCCTCTGTGATTTCTTTACATCCGCAAAGACCATTACTAGGAGATGCAAATCAAAGCATTGGCGGTGGGGAGAAGGGGACACAGCTAAGCCATTATGGAATTAGAGTTGGTCGGGTTTGGTGACTGGTGATGCTTGGGTGGAATGGGATGTTGTTACAGGACCAGAAAGAGATCTCCAGGGAGGATGCTGGGTGATGGCGCCATGCTCCAGGCCAGGGCAGGAGACGCGGGTCACATTGGGAGAGGCAGGTGGCTGTGGTCCCAGCAAGGCGGAAATAATGCGGATTCAAATTCCAACTGAAGAGCCGTATGGAATTGACAGGTTATTTCCCATACCCCTATCTTTTTTCCTTCCTTCCTTCCTTCCTTCCTTCCTTCCTTCCTTCCTTCCTTCCTTCCTCCCTCTTTCTTTCCTCCTTCCTTCCTCCCTCCCTCTTTCTTTCCTCCTTCCTTCCTTCCTTCCTTCCTTCCTTCCTTCCTTCCTTCCTTCCTTCTCCCTCCTTCCTTCTCTTCTTTTCTTTTCTTTTCTTTTCTTTTCTTTTCTTTTCTTTTCTTTTCTTTTCTTTTCTTTTCTTTCTTGTCCTGGGAATTGAACCCAGAGGCATTCTACTTCCAAGTTACAGCCCCAGCCCCTTTTTTATTTTTTGTTTAGAAATAGGGTCTCGCTAGGCTGATGAGAGTTTTGCTAAGTTGCTGAGGCTGGTTTAGTCCAACCTGTTACACTCAGCCTCTTGAGTACTGGGATGCTAGGTGTGTGCCATCACACCCAGTTTTATGTCTGATTCTTAGTTTCCTTATCTAAAAAGTGGGGTGGCGGTGCATGCCTCATAGAGACGCTGCGGCAGGCGGGGTGCTCTGGACACGGCCCAGGGCCTGCCATCCAGCCGGAGCACAGGAGAGGGCCAGGCTGTGCGAGGCCACTGTACGGATATGATTACGCCATTCAATTGCAATGCGTCCCCCTACTGATGCCCTAAGAGGTCCAGAACCACATGCCCAAGAGAGAATCAGCGCATTCTGTTTAAGCTCTGGACTATCATTCTCTGCTAAGTTAGAAATGTTGCCTTTCTCGTTGGCTCAATCAACACTAGATGGATCAACAAAATACAAGAACAAGAACAAGGTGTTTCTTTTCTTTTTTTTCTTCTTTCTTTCCTTTTCTTTATTTTTTAATTTTTTAATTTTTTTTTTTTTTTTTGGTACTGGGGTCTGTGCCCAGAGACATTCTACCTTTGTGCTATCCCCCTAGCCCTGTTTTTTAATTTTTGAAACAGGGTTTCTTGGGTTGCTGCGTATCTCACTAAGTTGCTGAGGCTGGCCTTGAACCTGCAATGCTCCCGTCTCAGCCTCCCAAGTACTGAGATTATGGGTGTGCACCACCATGCCTGGCTGGTTATTTTTCTTCAGTAAAGTTTCCTTTTCCAAGGTCGGAACAAGATCCTACGTGCTAGACTCTTCTGTCAATCCTGCCCGCTCTCTGCCGACTTGATCATTAGGGCCTCTCTGATGTGAAGCACGTTTAGTATCTCCTGAGAGGCAGGGGAGACGACTGACTGAAAGGATGGACTCGGAGTTCCGAGGGAGTGTGGTCAGATAGGCCAGCGTTCAGAGCGCAGCACTCAACTGCAGACTAAAGAATTTCACACACTATTTATACTTTCCTAGACTCGGTTTCCCTCTTCTGTAAAGTAGAAAGAATAAAGTCCTTTCTTCAGTGAATTATTATAGGAAGCAAACGATATATAATACACAGAGCACATAGTCTAGTGGTTGGCCTGTTAGTGGCTCAGTAAGTTCTAGTTGTTGTTATTACTGAAGATTGAACCCGGGGTGTTCTACCTCTGAGCTACAGCCTCGGCCCTATTTTAGTTTTTATTTGGAAACCAGAGTCTTGCTAAATTGCTGAGGGCCTCACTAAGTGGCCGAGGCTGGCCTGGAACCTGCGCCCCTCCTGTCTCCACCTCTCAAGTACTAAGATTAGAGGCACGTGCCGCCGTACTCAGCTAAGTTCTCGTTATTAATACTACTACTGTTATTTCTGTTGACGGGGTGGTGGAGAAATGGGGATGCTATGCTTTCCAGTAAGCTTGTCTCCAGTCTTTCTGAGGTTAACTCACCTTCCTGATTACATCTGAATTAAGCTAATACTAAAAGCTCTTGGTATTTGAGGAATCCACCTCAACTACTGTCAAAAGGTTCATCTATGGCCGGGCGTGGTGGTGCACGCTTGTAATCCCCGTGCTTGGGAGGCAGAGACAGGAGGATTGCGCAGGTTTGAAGCCAGCCGCCCGCGCTGGCTTAGGAGACCCTGTTTCCAAATAAAAAAATGTAAAAAATAGGTCTGGGAGTGTAGCCCGGAGGTAGAAGGGCTTCCAGGAACCCCAGTACCACCAAAAAAAAAAAAAAAAAAAAAAAAGGTTCATCTACGAGTGTGTATTTTCTTTACTTTTTTTTTTTTTTGCGGGTCTGGGGATGGAACCCAGGGGGCGTTCAACCTCTGAGCTACACCCCCATCTCTGTTTTTTATTCTTTATTTTGAAACCGGGTCTCAGTGAGTTGCAGAGGGCCTCACTGAGTAGCCGAGGCTGTCCGCGAGCCGCGATCCTCCGGTCTCAGCCTCCCGGATGCTGGGATGACAGGCGTGCGCCACCGCGCCCGGCTCACAAGTGTGTATTTTCATTGGCAATGACTGGTTAAAGATGAAGGTGACTAGCCAGGCTTTTCAACCTCCTGCCTCTTAAACTGACAGGGACTTAGAAGTGAAGGAGTCTACAATATTCACAACTACACTGTTTAATCCAGAGAATCGCTTCTGGATGTCAGTGGAAGGTTTATGGATCTGTTGTCTGTACACAGGACCACCCAGTGGGTTTTCCCCAAATGTTTCCACCTGCTCGGCTATATCTGCCTCCTTACTACCTAGTGAGGTGTGGGGAAAGAAGACCTCACCTGGACCGGCAGTCGGAGGAAGAATGGAAATTCAGGAAATATCCATTTTAATAGGGAAGACTTAGCCGGGCTGGCATGGTGGTGCACAGAGATGTACTTTCCCATAGTGCTTTGCAACAGGAACAAAGTCGTATGACCTGTTCCCTTTGTAATTCCAGCATTGGGGAGGCTGAGACAGGCAGATCATGATTTGCGGACAGCTTCGGCTACTTAGTGAGGCCCTTTGCAACTCAGTGAGACCCTGTTTCCAAATAAAGAATAATAAAAAAAAAAATAGGGCTGGGGGTATAGCTCAGAGGTAGAATGCCCCCTGGGTTCCATCCCCAGCACCCCTCCCTTCAATAGGAAAGACTTCAGGAAAGCATATACAATGTTTTAGGTTAGCCAGGTATGGTAGTACCTGCCTGTAATCCCAGTACTTGGGGGGCTGAGACAGGAAGATGGCAGGTTTGAGGACAGCCTTGGCAAGTAGTGAGACTTTCATCAACCTAGTGAGACCCAGTTTCAAAATAAAAATTAAAATAGGGCTGGGGGGTGTAGCTCAAAGGTAGAATTCCCCTGGGTTCAATCCCCAGTATCACACACAGAAAAAGAGTTTGGGGTTCTTTACCTGCCTCTGCGTTTCCACAACGTTTTTCCCAGCCTCTTAAGCCAGATCCCAATTAAGACAGGTTTTAATGGCCCTGAGCCAGTTAAAGATTCAGGGTTTCTAGAACGTGGGAGTCACCACCATGTATTTTATTCTTCAGGTGACACTGGTGTTGGGGGTTAGAAGGTTTTCCAGGGGGAAGGGGTGGCAAGCTGTGTGCCCAGCTGCTATAACAGTATTAGTCACACTCCTAAGTAATCCCTGGGCATCTCAGCCATCTTCCCTTCTGTTCTTGGCTCAAATGAAGGTGTGCTAACAGCTCTTGGCCTCTCCGTTCCCAAACACTCCCCGCACCCTCTGCTGGTGCTGCTATAATTTTTATCGGAACGAGCCCCGTTCCCTTTGATCTCCTCTGGTTCTTAAACCCTGCAGTTGTGTGTCCGAACATCAATAGAAGTGGGGTTTCAAGCTTCCTCTTTCATTATCTTACTCAAAGATTAAAAAAGAGAGTGCGAGAGAAAGCTAAACAGAGGGGGAAATGTCCTGAGCTTTGGAGATGAGGCAATGTTTTTACAGTGATTTCTTTATCTGATTTCATCAGATCAACAAGTTGTTTGGAAATATATGTCCACTCTTGCCTCCCTGTTTTAGAGGTGGCTTTTCTTAAAAATAAACGACATCTAAGCCCACTTGCCCTCCCTGCATGTAGCACATGGGGGGCCTCTTGCCTGGCCTGTTCTGAGGCTGGGAAGGGGCATCTGTATGTTTTCAAGCTCCGGGTATCTTGGAGGGGGGTCTGAGAATTTTGTGGATCAAGGATGAGACGCAACCCTTCCAAGGAACTACCCTATTTTTCAAAAAGGAACTCTCTGTTCTTGGCAGCTTGAGGGGAATCGACTTCTAGATTAGAATAATTAAGCATCTGACCCACGGCTCCCCAAATGCCTGTGGCTTCTTGGGCTTTGATGTGGGCAGCTTACTGTCGAACGGAAAAGTACAGCTTCTTCTCCAGGCCGTCAGCATCGGGCAGCGAGGACGGCAACGGTGAAGAACTCCAGGGTCTCTGGCTTGACAACACACAGACCAGACCCCAGCCAGGATCTCTGGGCGGGGCAGCATGAACAAACTTGAATCTTGCCGACCTAACCTCTTCATTGGTCAGTGCATGAATCGCACAGTCTGGCTTCTGCCAGACTCTGCAGGCTTGAACCCTACCCCTGGCCTTAGGCTGTTCACCCTCTTCCTTCTTATCTCTCCCTCTTCCACCTTTGTTTAGGGCCATTCTCTCTGCCTAAAATGCTTCTGCCTCTTTTCTGACTTAACCCCTAATCAGTTCTCTGCTTAATGGTGCATTGGTCAGTGTAAAATGAGCTAAGCCGCGGTAACAAACAGCTCTCAACAGCTCAATGGTGTGATTCACACTGAGTCTCCTTTCTGCTACTGTTAAAAGTCTGATGTGAGCCAGGCGTGGTGACGCAAGCTTGTAATCCCTGCAATTGGGAGACTGAGGCAGGAGGATGGTGGTTCGAGGACAGCCTCAGCTACTTAGGGAGGCCCTTTGCAACTCAGTGAGACCCTGTTTCAAAATAAAGAATAAAAAATACGGCAGGGGCTATAGCTCAGAGGTCGAATGCCCTTGGGTTCCAACCCCAGACCCACACACACACAAAAAAAAGTCTAATATGTCTCCATAAGCTCTCCCTGGTGGGCCCTTGAAGCAGTTACCCAGGGATCCAAGGTCTTCCCATCACATGGTTCTGCCAGTTCGGAAATGGGGGAAGGTAAGAACATAGAAGACTGCATGGGGAATGTTTGCCGGTCAGACCTAGAAATAGCTTACCTCATTTCTGCCATTATTCCTAGGCTTGGCAGTCTGGCACAGAGTCTAAATGAACCTGACATTCTGACCATTCCTTGGTGCAAACCAGGCAGAGCCCAGCACCCCACGGCTGCCACAGCCTCTCTCTCGGAAGCTTGGTGTCTATGCTGGAAGCCATGTGTTTACAACCATCCTTACTCAGTAGATCCTGTGCCATGCTCCATTCTTAGAGTCATAAGCCAGGCTGGATGAAGGTGCTTCTGATTGGCTGAGCCTGGGTCATGTGACTTTGTTCCTATTGCAAAGCACTATGGGAAAGTACATTTCTGGCTTCTACTTTGCAGAGATGAAGATGGGGTGAATAATCCAAAAACACAGGATGCTCTCAAAGGTGACAGCTGAAAAGAAAGACTGCTATTCATACAGGAAGCTCTAGGTCTGTTTGGAGCCTGGGTGGGTTTGGGGACAATGTTGAGGGGACATGGAGGGGACTAAACAGGGACTCTTGGAGTAACACCAAGTGCACTAAAGGTACGCTGTAATTTGTTGTTCTTGTTTTCAGAGTTTGATGAAAACCATAG
Source organism: Muscardinus avellanarius (assembly GCF_963383645.1). NCBI lineage: Eukaryota > Metazoa > Chordata > Mammalia > Rodentia > Gliridae > Muscardinus > Muscardinus avellanarius. The sequence continues at coordinate 61,846,476 of NC_137802.1, forward strand.
GATTATAGAGCAAAAGATAATAAAAATACTTTTTTTTTTCCTTTTGGCCAGCTCTAAATATAAATCGTTCCAGCCCTTCACATTATTTTCTACAAGTTCACTTTTTTCCCCCCTCAAACTTATTTTAAAAAATCAGACAGCAGTAGGAACCCAGAGCGGCAGATGGTGGGGTAGGGAGCGAGGGGTAGCTCTGGCCACCCCCTGCCGTCCAGGCGCAGAGCCCAGCTGCTTCTGCCAGAGTTCAGGCCTCTGTTTCTATCAGGCAAGACAATGGTCTGAACAAGGCCCCTCGGTCGGTGGTGGGGTGCTGTGAGCTGGGAATCCAGAGGCACAAAGCTTCCCCTTCTCGCTGCCTGGCAGGATATACTTTCAGGAATGCCATGAATGCTGGCTGCTGTCAGCCCTGGGCATCTTCCAGGGAGGCTCAGTACGTAGGTCTACGTGCGTGGCATCGACGACGCTTGGGCATCTTTGCCAACGTGCAGAGGATAGAAGATGGTGCTGAATGAGCTTCATTAGCAGCCAGCGCAGGGGTAGGGGTGTCAGTGAGGGGAGGAGGTCATAAAGATGGCAGTCTTGAATCTGGCAACAAGATGTTATATCAAACTTATCCTTGAGACGAAATCCATGTGAGATTGGCCTCGATACAGCTAGAGCAAAGCCGTGGGGCTGAGGAATGGCAGCGGAAATTGGGGTCAGAATTCTCTTCAATCCACCTGCAAAACCTGGATGTGATTCAACAGAGTCTTGCCATTAAGAAGCTCACAGATCTCGCCGATGCCAGCGACGGGAACCAGATAGTGGTTTCCTTTTCCCAGCCCATCTTACTTTGATCTTTCGTAATGCTCCTTGGAGAGTCGCCTGGGCGTTCCTTTTCTTGCCTTCCTCCTGTACACCAGGCCAGGCGAGCTACGCTGCGGTAACAAATACCCCCTCGAATCTCAGGGGCTTAAGATGGCAAATGTTTGCTTCTCCTTGACTTTGCACACCCATCCTGAGTTGGCTGGTGTTCCGGCCCAGACTAAAACAGCCACCACCATCATGAACATTACCAACCACCAGGGCAGAGGAGGAAGAAAGTTTTTGTAGGACCTCGCAGCACCGCATGGAAGAAACAAACACCCGTCACTTCTCGTATTCATTGGCCTTAAGTAGCTGCCTGGTCCCACTTGACCTCAAATGAGCTGGGAAATGTAATCGTCTATGTGCAGGGACTGGAAAAATTAGGCACTTAGGACTACTTGGTACCCCTTCTTCTTCTCCCAGGGTTCTCTTGTCCTTTTTTTTTTTTTTTTTTTTTTTTTTTTTGCTTTTCACGGCATCCCAAATCATGAAGGCAGCTGAGGGTTTGATCTTTAGGTTCCCAAACATTTCCTACCTCCAACCTTACACATTTTTCAGAGTGAAATATCTCCAAATTAGAGCTGGCTTGGAGATGGTACAGGGCAGAGTCTTATGAAGCCTTCTTTCTGGTGGAAAACCGTATTTTCCAGGAGCATCCACCACAGCATCTCCCATCTTGCCGGCTCTCCTTATACTCGCGATGGTCTTCCTATTGGGTGGTAGAGCCCATGTTCTCTCTCTTAAGCCCAGGAAGACCTCTGTTCACTGGTTCAACTGATCATGTACATACCATGTGCTTCTGCCCTGCTCTCTGGGGATGCTTACCCCTTAGGCTCCTGGGATCCAGCCACCATGCTGTGGGGAAGCCTAGACTGGCCCATGTGGAGAGATTCCAGACAGAGGGTCACATGTGGACCAACAACCCAGCTGAGGTCCCAGCCGTTGAACCACCTCCTCTGTGGGTGATGACGTCTTCAATGATTACAGCCCCCAGTGGTCAAGCTTTTAAGTCTCTCCACCTGATGCATCAGACATTGTGGAACAGAGAACAGCGATCGATCACTCGGTCTAGCTCCTGCCACTGTAATGTCAGGGTGATATAATGGCTGTCTTATGCCAGTATGTTTTGGGTAGCTTGTTATGCAACAAGGGAGAATCGGTAGGTTCCCCACATGCTGCCCTGGGAGTTCAGCCATGCTGGCTGATGGGATCCACAGCAACGGGACGGAAGGTGGAAACAGTCAGATACAGCTGTGAATGAGAAGCAATGCCCGGTCTGCAGGGCCCAGAGGCAACAACCCTGAGGTGTGAACAGGAAGGACCCAGATGGGGAGGAAGGGATGGCCCTCCTGAAGCCTTTCAGCAGGCCTCCTGTGACATTTGTGGTCTGAGGACAAGGGTACGAGGGGAGGCCAATGCACCACCTGTCTAAATAAGTAGTAAATCAAGCCAACAAAAGATGAAATATGTACCATCCACCTATTATGACATACGTAATTCAGAACAACCTGGGCCGGGCATGATGAGCCCATCTGTACTTTAGTAAGACCCTCAGAAATTTAGTGAGACTCTGTTTCAGTAGAAAAAACAAAACAGGGCTAGGAGTGTAGCTTGGAGATGGAATGCCCGTGGGTTTAGTACCACAACAAAGAACAACAAAACTATGTGGAAGGTCGGGATCTTGGACTCCTTAGAATTCCTTGTTGGAAGGTGGTGGCATCCACCTCAGACCCTGGGCCCTCCATCATCCCCACCCCGGCTCCGTCTCACCGTTCTCCTGAGAAGCTCCAGCTGCTATCTACCACTCAGCACGTGATGGAGATTAGAAGTGATAGCCGTGTGCTGGCATGTAGTAATTACTCAATAAATGGGAAGAGTAATAGTAGTATTTTGACTTTAAATATTTCAAGCACTACCACGTGAAAGAGGACTTTGATCTGTTTTGTACAGCTCCAGGGCCTATAATTAAGACCAGTGGTTGGATGTTACAGGAACGTAGATTTTTGTTGAACCTAGAAAGACTTGTTTTGTAATGAGAACACTCTGAAAATGGATTGAAATCTTTTGGGATTTTTCATGTGTCCGATGGGAGCCAGATTGAGTGGCCTTAAAAGTTTACTTCTGCCATGCGTGGTGGCACATACCTGTAATCCTAGTGCTTGGGAGGAGGCTGAGACAGGAGGATGGCAGATATGAGGACTGCCTTAGCAATTTAGCAAGACCCTGTTTAAAAAAAAAAAAGAGTTGGGGTGTAGCTCAGAGGTAGAATGCCCCTAGGTTCAATCTCCAGTACCACAAAATAATAAAGAAAAAATGTTTACTTCTACTTCTGAATCTGCCTGAAATTTTCTTTGACTTTGGGTTAATTCTTCAGTTTTAGCCAATTGTCTGTCTTAGTATGTATCACACTGCTTGGTATCTTGGAGGACTAATCTTCAGTGTTCATGGGATGTGCCTACAACTCATGGACTCTACATTGTACATTTAGGTAGAAGGCTCGTAAAGCTATTTGAAAGAATTAATTTAGTATACTGGGTAGTTAGAATCGTGGGGGAAATTCTAAATGAAGTTTACCAGCTTAGCAAAAAAAAAAAAAAAGAATTTATAATACATCATTTAAAGAATAGTTGAATTCCAAGCGGCAAAAAGGGTGGGAGGCAGCTGGGACTTAGGGCCACTCTAAATTGGAAACTAAAATGTCCCTTGGGCCCATAAGTTCTCTCCCCTTGGCTTTATTCATGTGGTGGACCGCAAACAGCCAGGCCACCCTGTTTCCACAGGTTGATTCTGCTGCTGGAAAGCCTCTCTCCTTCTCAGCTCTATTCTGTATTCTCAGGAATGGGCTGTGATTGGCCCTGCCTGCCTGCCGCCAGCCAATCAGAAGTGAGCAGGAAGGTTGCAAGGTTCTCTGTCTGAAGTGGTTGGCTCTGTGGTGGGTGCAGAGGTGGGACTGCAGGGTGGGGAGCTGCTCTGCTGGGTGAGGGGCCACGTCGGGCTTTTGTCTCTGTTGGTGGGGACGGGCGGAATGGGATCCTTGGTCTGGAGTGGGTTCTCCTTCCTTCTTCCCTGGGGAACTCTGGAATGCAGCATTCTCCTAGATAGGCTTTCTAAGATGAAAGCTGCTCCTGAGCATCCTGACCGCTTAATTACTGCTTTAACAGGCCCATCTCCTGACTAGTGGCGGACTCTGCTGGCCTGAATTGTCCCACTGGGCGGCCGGAAGCCTGGGCTGTTACCCACACCCTTGGGCTGGGGGTGGGGGCCAAGGCATCAGGAGGGGACCAGATGGCTAGACCTTATCTGGGATGTTGCTTGTTCATGAGTCAGAGTGAGGTCTAGGGTCATCCTACATAGCAGGGCTTTGGTTTCATGGAAAAGTTTCCATCCCATCCCCTCACTTTGAAGATTCAAAGTTCTTGGAAAGCCTTTGGAAGGCAGCCTTGGGTGAGGTCAGGCCCCCACTGAGCTTGTTGGGGTGTGAGGATTGTGCTCGTAGCCTTGAGGCCTGGGATCTTTCCGGATGCTCTTTATGGGGGAAAAAAAAAAAAAAATATATATATATATATATATATATATATATATATATATACACACATAGACATGTGCACATAAACACTCATGTGCACACATGCATGCAAACACATGTATACACACATATCTTTTAGTCATAATAATTTTAATTTTACCTATATTTTGGTGCTGGAGGTTGAGCCCATAGACATTCTACCTCTGAGCTCCACCCTTAGCCCTTTTCATTTGAGATGGGGGTCTAAATTGCTGAGTTGACCTCGAACTTGCGATTCTCCAATCTTAGCCTCCCATGTACTGGGCTTAGGGGGGCCTGAGCCGCCCTGCCCATTTCAAAATGACCTTTACAAGAGCCACGATGAGCGTTCTCGTTTCTCTAGTACTTCCCTGAAGGTGTGCGATCCTGACATTGCCAGACACAGGGGAATCTGATTTTACCTTGGTGAATCACAGCAAGCCTGGGGTCCAAACAGGGACTTGGGGGTGGGAGTGTGGGGGTGTAGCCCTGGCTGTTTCCAGGGCAGGGGGTGTCTTCATGGGGGTGGGAAGGATCACTGGCCATTTCCCTTGGGCCTTGATGCTGGAGGGGGATGTAGAACCAGACCCTGGACCTGACCATCCCCAGGAGAGTTGGAGGTGACCTCCAGGCAGAGGGATGGGGGAGACCCAGGCAAGCAACCCCTACCATTTAATTTCACTCTGTCTGTTGAACTCCGTGACACTTCCAGGTGGGTAGCATCTTTCTCATAAAACCTTTCTGTCTATTGCTTTTCCTCCGGACACCCACACAGCCCTGTGTGCAGCCCAGTGGGGGACACTCTCCCTGTTTTTGAGGGGCTGGAAACTTATGCAGATTAGGGAGGGGATTGTCAAGAAAAAGAATCCAAGTCCCATGTGGTAGTGGTGCACACCTGTGATCCTTGGGAGGCCGAGGCAGGAGGATTGCAGGTTTGGGGTCACCAGTCTCAGTGACTTGGTAGATTCTGTTTCACAATAAAAAATAAAAAGGGCTGGAGGTGTAGTTTGAAGGTAATATGCTCCCCAGGTTCAGTCCCCAGTGCCAAAAAAATTCAGATTATGAATATGTAATTAAATATGGCACTGAGTATTTATGAATATTTATGAAGAATGATTACATTGATCACAAAAATGTGAATTTTTAAAAAGCTGGCAAATATTACATGTTTTTGAATTAATGAATTTTTCCTGAAAACTCTATAATGTTTCTTTTTCCTATATTTTCTGACTGTATACTCTTGATTATACGGAGCCTTCGTAAGACAATGACTGTGGGTTTTAAATTTTTTAATTTTTTTTTGGGGGGGGGAAACAGGGTCTCCCTATGTTGCGCAGGCTGGCCTCAACTCGTGATCTTCCTGCCTCAGTTTCTCAAGGACCTGAGATCATAGGCGTGTGTCACCATGCCCAGAGACACCATGATTTTATTATTTCATTTTCTGTAAGGAAAATAGATCATTATTTCCCTTTGGTAGGTTGGTTGAAATGTGGCTCTTAAATATTACGTCGAACGTGCAATCTCACATAATTTACTTGCTAGCTGTGATGCTGCCACTGGCTCATGTCCTGCAGACACAGGATTCTGATACATTCTGTTTCCTATGATTCGCATCAAAAAATAATATAGATGCTAGTTGGGCGTAGCATCACACACCTATAATCCCAGTGCCGGGCGGGCTGAGACAGGAAGATGCCAAGTCGAAGGCCAGCGCAGTAACTTATTTTTTTTAATTTTTATTTATTTTTATTTTTTATTGGTGCACTGTATTCATATATCATAGTGGGATACAAACTTTTGTAGACATACATGCACACATCACCCAGTCAGCCCCCACCCGATCCCCACCCCATTCTCTCCCCATCCCTCCTTCCCATGCTTGGCTTAGTGGTTGACATCTATATTATAGCAATTTATCCAAAATTAAAAATGATAATCTCACATAACAGTTTCATTTGTCTGATACCAAGATTTTGATGACTTAAAGATAACATTTCAATATTTCTTTTTGCTTTCTTTCTTACCAGAGAATATTTTTTTTCTATTTTTTTAGGTGAAACTATCATATATTTATATATTTATTTTTCAGAAAAAAATCTATCCTAATATGGAATATGGATTCTAGATACCCAAAACGATCTTGAAAAAGAACAAAGCTAGAAGATATATATTTTCTGATTTCAAACCATATAAAGCTGCAATAATTGAAACAGTGTAGTACTGTTCTAAAGGCAGATATATAAACCATTGGAGTTAAATACAAGCCTAGAGCTAAATTCTTCCCTATATTATCAAGTTATTTTTGACAAAGTTTCCACGAACATTTGGTGGTGGAAATAATAATCTTTTAACTAAATATTGTTGAAAAATAATAATTATATGGAAAAGAATAAAATTGGACCCTTACCTAATCCCATATACAAGTATTAACTCAAAATAGATAAAAGACCTAAATATAAATCTTAAGACTATAAACTTTTAGAAGAAAATCTGGGTCATAAAACCTCACAACATTGAAATTGGCAGTGATTTCTTGGATATGATTTCAATGGGACAGGCAAAAGAAGAGTATACAAACTCCCTAAAAAATAAAAAAAATTGTATATCCAAAGACAATGTAAACAGAGTTAAAAGTTACTAATAGAATTGGATAAAATATTTCCAAATGCTATATCTGAAGGTATATTAATATTCCAGCTAGAAATCCTAAAAATTAACAACAATAAAGGCAAACAATACCCTTTACAGATAGGTAAAAGACTAACATAAATAATGAATCTCCACAGATAACCAATCTTAGTTGTCTGTTGGATGGAAACTCTTGTTTCTCTGGTTCTGGTGTGTGTTACCTATTTCTTCTTTGTAGTTAATCTCTTTGAGTATTTTCTCTAGCGCTGGTTTTGAAGACATAAATTCCTTCAGTTTCTGTTTGTCATGGAAGCTTCTTATTTCTCCATCTAATTTGATAGAAAGTTTTGCTGGGTAGAAAATTTTTGGCTGGAAGTTGTTTTCTTTCAGAGTTTGGAATATGTTACTCCAAGCCCTTCTGGCTCTCATGACTTGGTTTGGGAAGTCTGGAGTGATTCTAATTGGTTTGCCTCTGAATGTCACTTGGCCCTTTGTTTTTGTTGCCTTTAAGATTCTCTGCTTGGCTTCCACATTGGTCATTTTGACAATTATGTGGCGTGGGGATCCTCTTCTCCAATCCTGTCTAAAGGGAGTTCTATAAGTTTCCTGGATCTGTGTATCAACCTCTTGCTCTATGTTTGGAAAATTTTCTGCTATTACTTCCTTGAAGAGATTGTTGATCCCTTTGGTATCACTTTCTTTTCCCTCCTCTATTCCAATTATTCTTAGGTTAGCTCTCTTAAAATGGGCCCATATTTCTTCAATGTCAGATTCCTGCTGTCGGATATTTTTTTCTAGATTAGAAAGTATGTGTTCATTTTTGGAATGATCATCTTCTAAGAGCGAGATTCTGTTCTCCATGTGGTCTAATCGGTTGTTTGTGCTTTGAATTGAGGCCTTTACTTCATTAATTGCATCCTTTATCTTTTTTGGCTCTCTCTGAGTTCTTTGCGAAGCACCTCTATTATTTCTACAGTTATTTTCCTGATTTGATCTTCTAGAAATCTCTGAATTTCTGTTTTATCGGGTTCTGATGTTGTGGGGTTGTGTGCATTCATTGCTCCAGTGTTATTCCTCTTTCCCATGATTTCGGATGTTTGTGCCTTCTCTGGGTTCTTCCCTTGGGTCACTATGACTTCACTTAATGTGTTCTGGATCTCGAGTCAGTAGTATCTCAGACCCCACTACTCCTTTACTGGGTTGTATCACAGAGTCTCCGACCCAGGGAGTGGATAGAGGCTGCTTTAGACTGTGGGGGGGTGCCAGGTTGCATGTTCTTCTATGGTGTGATATCTCTGCCACTGCCCCCCCCCCCCACTGGGTCAAGTCCCTGGGAGTACAGTACTGGGATTTCTCCTCTGTGGCCCACAATTTGACTCACTGTTCTTGAGTTCGCAGATGTAGCTGTACTGGACTCGTTGAATTCGCTGCTGCTGCCGCCGGTGGCAATATGGCACCGCTGCTACGCCCTCGGCCGTGAGGCTGGCTTATTTCTTCTTGGTTTTGAGTTCCACTCTGAGTCCCTGCAGCGTGTGCTGAGCTCAGCCACTGGGAGCTTTAGATGTTCCCTGCGCTGAAAAATCCCGCCTGGCTGTTCCGCAGCGGCTCACCTCGGCTTGCTGTAGCCGCCCGGTGAACTCGCCGCTGCCACCCGCAGTATGCTGCTGCTGCTGCGTCCTTGGGCGTAAGGCCAGTGTATCTCCTCTGTGGCTCTGAGCTCTGTTCTCAGTCTGCTTTCTCTCTGGAGCCTGGTGATTTTTTTGTTTCTCTGGTGATGGTGTTTTCTGGCTATGAAAGGCGCTGATTTTGTGGTAATGGAGATTGGTTGTTAGCGGGGCTCTTAAGCCCTGCTTTTCTCGGTCGCCATCTTCCCGGAAGTCCTCCCAGCGCGGTAACTTAACAAGGTTCTATCTCAAAAGAAAACATAAAAAGGGGCTTTTTATGACATGTTCGGCCACGTGAACACGTACTGGGTCCCTCCTGTATTTATGGTCAAGTCAGCATTTACTGTGATAGTGAAACTGCGGCCCCAGGACGAACCTTCTGGCCATGGGTCGGTCTGCCCAGCCCACGATACGCAAAGATGCGCGATGATACCAACACGCCATATAATACTAAGCCACACACACTGTGGGTAGTGGGGGAGAAACGGGATTGCACTGAAATGTGTGGCGCCATGTAGCAAATCGTTGTGGAGCCCTTCCAGTTGTTCAGGACTGGTCAAGATTTCCTAAGCCCGGTTAGTTTCACACGAAGGCTGCCACTGACCCCGTCGTACCGGTGTATCTGTCATCCCCCTCAAGACAAGACTGGTGCTTGCCCAGCCACGGGGCTACCATTGTGCGCTGGTGGTGTCCAACAACAGGCTTTCCAGAAAGCAAAACAAAACAAAAAAGCTTAACCAATAATAATACAGTATAAATTCTGCCAGTTGCTTTTCTTTTCTTTTTTGGCCAGCCTGTAATGGCACTGGAAGGAAATGCTCCAATAGGGATGCTGACTGATATTTTCACTGTTGTGATGAAGGATGATCCATTGAGCCTTGGTCTCCGGTATCTGCCAATTTCCGTGGTGTAAATACTCCCTCAGTGGCCAACCCGTGACAACCCTGAGCAGGGACTTGGGAAGCGATGCACGGCAGTATTTATTATTTCCACCACCCAGATGCTTCGGAGGCACAGAATTTCCACAGCTCAGGTAACAGTAGTCACGTGCGGTCAAATAATTAGGAGGGATGCATTTTGGGTTTTTATTACCATTGTTTTCAATATAACTTAATTAATTATGTGTTTATGTCATTTAATTTTAAATAATGGCCTTTTTTCATAACTGGTTTGCAGAGTTCCTGAAAATGTAACAACAGGAGCTCCTGAGGGGACAGTGGCCAGTGCTGGCCCATCTCGGGACGTTGCTCTGGCTTAGCGTGAGGCCTGGCACAGAGGAGGAGGAGAACGCACGTCTGTGGAGAGCGTGTGTCCTGTGTCTTCCCCCTGACTCTCTGAGGGCCCGGGCAAGCCTCCTACCCTCCTCCGTCTCTCCATCGAATGCAAGAGGCTATTAATGCTGACTTCATAAAGGTGCTGGGAGAGTTAATTAAGGTTTGCTAAGTGCTTTGAAATCCACGGATGAAAGGCCCAGTGGGGGAGAACTTTATTATTATTCTCATCTTAAGAAGTGTATGGTGATGATACCCACCTGGTACTTTTCATCTTCAAAGCATTCTCCAGACATTAGCCAATTAAACGTCACAGTTCCCTGCCTGGCCAGTGGGTGTCCTCCAGGGAAGCAGCCACGCAGAGAGAAGGTGACTCCTCCCTTGTGGTCACCAGGGAGTGGTGGGCAGAGCCAGGATCCCAGCTCCTCTGGCTGGAGTCTTTTACTTGACTTTGGCATTGACCATCGCCACCCCCTGTCCCCTCCGCTGTGGATGGACTTTGAAACCACACCGATTCTTTTGCAGCGTGTGTGACTCTACCTATGGAATGTCATCAGGTTTAAGAAGCATTATTTTCCACATTTGAAAAAAGTAAGCGCTGGGCGTGGTGGCTGATGCGTGTCTGTTAGCTTAGTACTTGGGCAGCGGAAACAGGAGAATCACAAGTTCAAGACTCACCTCAGCAGCCGGACGTGGTGGCGCACGCTTGTAGTCCCCGCGCTTGGGAGGCGGAGACAGGAGGATCGCACAGGTTTGAAGCCAGCCTCAGCTACTTAGTGAGGCTCTCAGCAACTTAGGCCCTGTTTCTAAATAAAGTATAAAATAGGTCTGGGAGTGTAGCCCGGAGGTAGAAGGCCCCTGGGTTCCACCCCTAGTACCACCAAAAAAATAAAATAAATAAATAAAATAAAGACCCACCTCAGCAACTTAACAGGACTCTCAGCAGCCTAGAGAGACCCTGTATCAACAAAAAATTTTAAAAAGGGGCTGAGGGTGTAGCTTGGAGATTGAATGTCCTTGAGTTCAAGCCTCAGTAACACACACACACACACACACACACACACACACACACACACACACTGTGAATTCCTAAGATCAGCTTGCATCTTACAACCAACAAAGGATCCTGGTTCAGCTGGAGGTGCTTTTCTTGGGACCAATACAGTAGCAATGTGTCCTACTACTTTCAAGTGCTGACAGTTGTTAAAATTTCATATTTGGGGTCTGTTTGTCCTTGCTGTGACCAGAACTCCTGGCAAGATCCAGTTAAAGGAAGAAAGGATTGTTTGGCTCATGGTTTCAGTGGTTCAGTCCATGGGTGGCCAGCTCCAGGCAGAAGCATCATGACGGAGGGAGGCTGAGCGCAAGCTGGGAAGCAGGTGTGAATGGGAGGACCCAGGGACCGGTCCGGCCTCCAGGGCCACCTCCCAGTGGCCTCCTCCTCCTCCACCACACCCTGCCTGCCTATGTCAGCCCCAGCGAGTCCACTCAAGCCGCTCACCCACCCATGCATTCGCCCCCAGTGAGGCTGGGCCCTGGCTCCACGGTCTCGCCTCTGAACACTTTTCCAGTGCCAGTACCTGACACTTTTCCAGAGGATTTTCTGTATCCAAACTATGACATTTGGTCTGAGCACTCCTTCTCTGCCTTGCAGCTTTGTGGCATACTTCCTGCTATTTTTTAAGAGGAAACTCTCTGCCTCCCACTCATTATAACAGTACCATGTGGTCACTGCAGTGTATGAAAAATGCAGATAATTAAAATGAAGACGGGACAAGGAGAATCCCCAGGCGGGCAGCTCCGAGGGCGAGGCTGACCACGTGTGCTCTTATTTCCTTCCAGCCATTTCTATTTATTAGTAATATTTCCCTCCTCTTATTACCAAGGTGCCTTCTGCCCACTGCGGGGAAGTCAGAAAATACAGACACGAGTGCACATTAAATACCCATCGCTGATAACCCCACTGCCCAGAGCTGCCTGTATTTAATTAAAATCATTATTTCATTCCCATATGACATAGGTTAGCCGCTTTAAACCAGACCCGCAAAAAAAATAAATAAATAAAAAAATAAAAAATAAAAAAAATAAAAAATAAAAAATAAAAAAATAAACAATAGATGAACAAGGAAGAAGAAAATCTGCAGTTAACTTTCGGATGGGTTTCCTTGTATCGCATACCTATATTTGTATTCATTTTTATCTGGAAGTAGGTATATTTATAGCTATATAAACACATACAATTGGAAACCACCGTGTGAATACTTTTCCCCAGTTTTAAAATTTAATTTGTATGTTGTTCAGTAGTAGTAGTGGAGATAATCATACGTATGTGTGTGTGTGCATATGTGTATGTATGTCTTTATGTATGGATTTTTTTTCCCTTTGGTACTGGGGTTGAACCCAATATATTCTACCTCTGCGCTAAGCCCCTCAGCCCTTCTTACTTTTAATTTTGAACCGGGGTCTTGCTAAGTTGCTGAGACCCTGCCAGGGCTGAGCCTTCGTGTGGCCCAGAAGGATGTAAAATGCTCGCTTTGTTAATTTACATTCAGGAAAATATCAGAGTGAAATCCTGTCTCTGTGCCTATTATATTATATACATGGAAACACACACACACACACACACACACACACACACACACACACCCTTCCAAAATAGGCCTAACCTGTTTGGTTCTGGTTCATCTTAGAATAAAAAGCCAGAAGATGAACTCAGTAGCTCTGAATTCTCTGTCTTTTGAACCCAGCGGCAGTCCCCCTTTGAGCCCTCCTTATTTTAACTTTGCAACAGGGTCTTGCTAAGTTGCTGAGGCTGGTCTCCAAACTGCGATCCTCCTGTCTCAGCCTCCCGAGACCCGAGGTTTCAGGCTGGCAGCGCCGTGCCCCACTGTATGTATGCATTCTATTACTCAGCAGTTTGTTTTCTATATGCTTGTGTTAATCTGCTAGGACTGTCGTAAGAAGTACCACAGACTGGGTACCTTAAACCACAGACATGGATCTTCTGACGGCTCTGGAGGCTGCAGGGTCAGGAGGGTGGTCCCCTTCGAGGGTGGGGAGAGAAAGGCCAGGCCCGGGTCTCTCTCTTGGACAGCTGTCTTCTTCCTGTATCTTCCTGTGGCTTCCTGCCTTCCGTGTCTTTATCACCAGTTCTTTAAGAACACCACCCATGCTGGATTAGGGTCGGCCTTACTAACCTCGTTTTAAGTTAATTAACTCTGTAAAGATACTGTCTCCAAATGCAGGAGGGTCAGGTTTCAACATGTAAATTTGGGGATGGGTCCTCAGTTCAGCCCATAATCATATCCGAGTGCCATGTAACCAAAAGAAATGCATAAGAATGTTCACAGCAGCTTATTCACCATAACCCAGAATAGGAAGTAACCCAATGCCCATGACCCTAGAAAAAAGTGTGTGTGTGTGTGTGTGTGTGTGTGTGCACATGGGCACGTGTGTGTAGTGCTGGAGGTGGAACCTCAGGGCATTCTACCTCCAAGCTACATTCCCAAACCTATTTTTTATTCTTTATTTTGGAACAGGGTCTCACTAAGTTACAGAGGGCCTCACTGAGTACCTGAGGCTGTCCTTGAACCTCGATCCTCTGGTCTCAACCTCCCAAATGCTGGGATACGTGCGCCACCACGTCCGGCCTAGAAAGAATTTTTATTTTTTTATTTATTTTATTTTTTTTTTTTTGCGGGTCTGGGGATGGAACCCAGGGGCATTTGACCTCCGGGCTACACCCTCTGCCCTATTTTTTATTCTTTATTTTGAAACCGGGTCTCACTGAGTTGCAGAGGGCCTCACTAAGTAGCTGAGGCTGTCCGCGAACCGCGATCCTCCAGGTCTCAGCCTCCCGAATGCTGGGATTACAAGCGTGCGCCACCACGTCCGGCCTAGAAAGAATTTTTAAATGGAACACATTTATACAGTGGAATACTATACAGCAAAGAAAAACTCCTGTTATGCATAGCATGAATGAATCTCACAGGTGACAAGTTGAGTAAAAGGAACTAAACACAAATCTCTATATGGTTGGTTCCATGTATATGGAATTCAGGAACAGGCAACACCAACGTATGTCGACTGAATAGTCGTCCCCTCTGGAGGGGGTGGGAAGTGAAAATTACACAGGATCATATATCTGCAAAAATCACCGAGCTGCAAACTTAAGACTTGTGTCCTTTATGTTAGTCGTGTTGCAATTTAAAAAGCGGACACACATTTCCCTTTATTACCGGTGCTTTTCTAAAATGTGCTGTTGAGGGACTCCAAACTGTCCTGTGTTTATAAAATGGCTGAAGATTCCTGCTTTACACTCACATGCCATGGGTTTTGCCAAGGATGACCTATACTGATTGAATTAATCCTCATAAAACCCTGTGAGGTGGGATACGAGTGTGCTGAGACGATACCCATTTTACAGATGAGGAGCGCAGGACACCAAAAGCTGACATCCTCGGGTTAGCGCCACAAGGAAGTGGGGTTGTGGGGCCTGAACCCCACGGTCTGGCCCAGATGTCACACACTAACTGCTCGGCCATCCTGCCTGTCTGCTCCGGTGCCATGACAGTCCCCATGTTGCTGGGCAATTAGGTCCGTTCCTTTCCCCTCCTTATGAATAAAGCAGCAGTCCGGACGTGGTGGCCCACGATTGTAATCCCAGCATTCGGGAGGCTGAGACCGGAGGATCATGGTTCGCGGGCAGCCTCAGCTACTTAGTGAGGCCCCTTGCAACTCAGGGAGACCCTGTTTCAAATTAAAGAATAAAAAGTAGGGCTGGGGATATAGCTCAAAGGTAGAATACCCCTGGTTTCCATCCCCAGTACCACAAGAAAGAAAGGAAGAAAGGAAGAAAGAAAGAATGAAAGGAAGGGAGGAAGGGAGGGAGGGAGGGAAAGTCATGTCTGTCCATCTTTTTCTGAGTCCTGATTTCTTCCATGGCATGGAGTCCTAGGTTCAAGTGTCTGAACTTGTTCGGAGATTTTGGTCTGTACTGATCGTTTACTTTCCTGAGAGACAAAGCTAGCTCCTCCACCTGCAATTAGCTGCCCATCTCCATACCTCAGCAACTCTTCTCGCTTCTTTGAGGGCCCCCTGAGAAGCCCTGCTCACCTGGGGGGCTTTCTACCATCCCCCCGAACCTACACATTCCCGACCCTCCCGCCAGGGCCGAGCCGTCCACGTGGCACAGAAGAAAGAGATACAAACCCTCTGGGTTTGTTTATCTGCATTCAGGAAAATTACAAATTGAAATTCTTTGTGTATACATGTGTGTGTTACAACACACACACACACACACACACACACACACACACACACACACACACACACACTTCCAAATAGACCTATCTGGTTCTGGTTCATCTTAGAATGAAAAGCCAGAAGAAATAGTTCTAAATGCTCCTTTCTTTTTCCAATGGGTGATCCGGGGACATTTTCCCTTGAGCTACACCCCCAGCCCTCCCCTTTTAAATTTTGAAACAGGCTTTGCTGATTTGCTAAAGATTTCACTAAATTGCTGAGGCTGGTCTTGAACCTGCGACCCTCCTGTCTCAGCCTCCAGAGGGATTACCGGGTTGCATCACCACACCGGGCCAGGCTGCTTACCCGCCTTCACCGTGAATGGCTCCTTGTCAGCGACCCGGCCCACGTGAGAGGAAGAGTTGCTTGACATTTCCACGGGCGACATCCAAAGTCCTCAGTGGAACTTCAGCCGTTCGCAGACAATTCCCCTCCCACACGCACTATAAAACAACTGTCCTGCGACCTTATCAAGAGTCGTTTCAAATAAGGAACACCTCTTTTCCTTTCCCGAGTTCCAGATGGAGCGAGAGATAGCTTGAGATGCCCGTCCCGGCTGAAGGCAGCTGAACCTCCGCGGTCGTGGGATTTCCACCACTTTATTAAGTAGCTGGCGGTGGCGGTGGGTCTCCTGCATCATCCTTTGGGGGGGGGGCTCCTGTGGGAGGAGATTTAACTGCGCTGCGGGGCTGCCCTGAGACCCGCGGCCCCCAACCTGGTGCCCTGCAGAAGGAATTCAGGTGTGTTACTGAAGAATAGGACTTCAAACCCTTGGGAAAGCTCGTGTGGAGTTGGAAGGAGAGCTGTGACATGTGCCAGCGTTATCTCCAGAGCAGGGGGCAGTGAGCTTTATCTGTAGTGGTCAGACAGTAAATATTTTCAACTTTGAGAGTCCTGTGGTGTCCGTCTTAAAAACTCAATCCCGTGCTTGTAGTGGTAAAGCAGCGCAGACAACATGTAAACAATAGTGTGCATGTGGCTGTGTTCCAATAAAACTTTATTTACAAAAACAGACTGGAGGCCGGGTTTGGCCCGAGGGCTGCAGCTTGCCTCCTCCAGCTGGGCACCGATCGGGTCACAGCTGATCTGAGTGGGACAGACCACGGTGGCGGTGAGGAGAGGCCTCCGTCCCCAGCTCCACTCCGGAGCCGCTGCGTGACTCTGGGCAAGTCTCTGACCGTCTCTGGAACAGTTTCATTTTCCCATCTGCAAAATGATGGGGCGGATCCGCATCCGAGACTGCGTGCTGGCAATCCGAGGTTGCGTCTGGCCCGCAGATGTGTGTCATTTGGCCCGGGTAGCATCCAAAAAAACATTTTGAATTCATTTCCAACATTTCAGATGGTGAGAGTTCACATAAAAATCCAGGTTTCTGGCTACTCTTGAAATATCAGAGAATCCGGTACCCCAGGGCCTGCATTTCCCGGTGGCAGCCCTTGGATGGGGTGGAGGTTGGGGCCAGGTTGCTGGGGTGGGGTGGGGTGTGGACCTCAGATGTGGCAGCCTCATGCAGGCCCGCTTCGGCCATTCTTGCTACTGCCTGCCCCCTGAGTGTTTGGGTCTGTGGCCCTCGAGGAGCCCTCTGAGCCTTTGGGCTTGGTAATCCGGCATTTGGTGACTGGTGGCGGGCCATCGCATTATTATCCTGTGCAGGTGTGCATCCTGCCCCTTCGCCCCTTCCCCCAGAGGCCTCGGTCGCTCTTGAAAGCCATGTGATGGTGGTGGGGGGCGTGGGGGCACAGCGCTCAGGACTGCCTGACTCTGAGCCCATCTGCACATTCTGCCCTTCCTACCACCTACAGCTGGCTGGGGTGATGTGTGAGCTCCACTAATGAACCACAGAGATTCGTGGGCTTGGTTGGGAGCTAGGACAGAGGAGAGCGCTCCGCTGATGAAGACGCAGGAGCCAAAGGGAGGTCTTTGACTACTTGGGAATTGTTTTGAATGAAGCCCACTCATGATCAGTGACTACTGACAGGATCAGGTGGATGTACACCCTACTCCCTTGCTCCTTGGGCAGGATACGTGTGTGTGTGTGTGTGTGTGTGTGTGTGTGTGTGTGTGTGTGTGTGTGTCTAGTACTGAGGATCGAAACCAGGGATATTCTACTTCTGAGCTACATCCCCAGCCCTTTATAATTCAATTTTATTATTTACTTGTGTGTACAGGGGGAAACCCAGGGGCATTTTACTTCTGAGCTACATCCCCAGTCCTATTTTTTTTTAGTCCTTTTGTTTTGAAACAGGGTCTCACTGAGTTGCGGAGGGCCTCACTAAGTAGCTGAGGCTGGCCACGAACCGCGATCCTCCGGTCTCGGCCTCCTGAATGCTGGGATTACAAGTGTGTGCGGCCATGCCTGGCTCCTTTTTCATTTTTTTTTTTTAAACAGGTTTTTACTAGGTTGCTGAGAGCCTTGCTAAGTTGCTGAGGCTGGCCTAGAACTTGTGATCCTCCTGTCCTAGTCTCCCTAGAATGCTCTATGCAGCTGTCCTGAGTTGTCCAGTGGGACTGAGCCCTGGTTGCCTTTAGAGGTCACTTGCTGGATAACACCCTATATCAGCTGCTTTCTCTATTCTGTCTCACCTCTCTCTCTCTCTCTCTCTCTCTCTCTCTCTCTCTCTCTCTCTCTCTCTCTTTTGAGGTACTGGGGGCTATGCTCCCAGACCTATTTTAGACTTTATTCAGAAACAGGGTCTCACTAAGTTGCTGAGAGCCTCACTAAGTAGGTGAGGCTGGCTTTGAACCTGTGTGATCCTCCTGTCTCAGCCTCCTGAGTGCTGGGTTGACAAGCGTGCACCACCACCACACCCGGCGACCCCACTCTCTTTTCTTTTTTTTTGCGGGTTTTTGGGGATAGAACCTAGGGGCATTCCATCTACGAGCTACACCCCCAGCCCTAATTTTTATTCTTTATTTTGAAATAGGGTCTAAGTTGCGAAGGGCCTCACTAAGTAGCTGAAGCTAGCTACAAACCCAGATCCTCCTGTCTCGGCCTTCCATGTACTGGGATTACAAGTGTGCACCACCACGCCCGGCCCTAAAGAGGGATATTTTTAACCCAAACTCTGATGAATAAAATTCAGGGCAGTTGGTATCTAGATTGGCATTTGGTTTGGAGAGAGTACTGTGGAGAAGGCACAGGTGGAAACCCCACAGCGGCGCCTGGGGTGTGGGGCGGCCCATCTGGGGGGATGGTACTGAAGATTGAACCCAGAGGCATTCTACTTTGAGCTATACCCCTAGCTCAATTTTATTTATTTGGAAACAGTGTCTTGCTAGGTTGTTGATTGCCTTGCTAAGTTGCTGAGGTGGGCTTCGAACCTACGATCCTCCTGTCTCAGCCTCCTAAGTGCTGGGGTTACGGGCTTGGGCCACTACACCCAGTTTAAACACCTCTTTAACCTGCTCATTCCTGCCACCTTTAAACAACAGATGGCAAGATTCAAGTTCAGGGGATGTACTTGGTGATGAAATTGGCCAAATTATATTATGTGCATGTAGAAATATATAAAAATAAATCCCACTGTTATGCATAACTATTATTATTATTATTATTTGGGGTACTGGGGTTTGAACTCAGGGGCATTCTACTGCTGAACTAGATTCCCAGTCCTGTTTTATCTTATTATTTTATTTTGAAACAAGGTCTCATTACGTTGTTGAGGGTCTTGGTACATTGGTAAGGCTGGCCTCAAACCTGTGATCCTCTTGTCTCAGCTTCCCAAATATTGAGATTACAGGCTATTATATATAATTTTAATGCACCCCAAAAAGAACTAAAAAAATATCCAGAACTGTCAGCTGTAATAGGACCCAGACAGAATCTTCCAGAATGTCTGGTTCTCAATTCATTTGTAGTACACATTACCTTCAATGTGTTATGGTATTTTTTTTCCAGTATTGGGGATGGAACTCAAGAGCATTCTACTTCTGAGCTACACCCCCAGCCTTATTTTTTATCCTTTATTTTGAAATAGGGCCTCACAAAGTAGCTGAGGCTGTCTGCCAACCACAGTCCTCCCGTCTCAGCCTCCCAAATGCTGGGATTACAGGCATGCGCCAACACGCCCAGCCTGTTATAGTAATTTTGCTTGTCTTCCATTGCAGATGCTGATACCATGTTCCCTCTCGAATATTTTAATCATCTGAATAATTTTGAAATCTCATATAATATTTTAAATCACTTTAATAGTCATTTTGGTAGCATTTCAATCATTTTAAGAGTAAGATGATGAGAATAAGTCTTTCAAGTAAAATTCATGAATCTTTGGGCAAAAATGATGAACACAACACAAGATGTGTATGAAATAGGCTTCCATGCCTCCCAAAGAGCCCGTGGAAACGTAAGTTTTGGAGCTGCAGGCGGCTGGGAAAGGCATGGTCCAGTGCCCATGGAGTTGTGTAGAGAACAAGAAAGAGAAAGACTGGGGAGAGACAGTTGCTGAGTGCAGAAAGTATTAGAGACCAGGAGGCGATGAGCCATTGCCCGTGTGCTAATTCCCCCCTCTCTCCATGAAGCGTGGCAGTGACAGCTCAGCTCAGCCCCGGGTGGACCTCACTGACCTTTGTCAGCACTGCCCCAACCACCAAGAAAGCTTGGTTGGCCTTGGCTTGGTGTAGACTGTCCTCCAAAGGCGTCTCCTTCTTCTCCGACTCTTATGGGTCAGCTCATCTCCATCTTTGTGTTTTGCCTAAGAATCATAAACAACAAATTCTAACTCTTTCCCTAGTCCTGGCAACATCCTACTGGATTCTGTGGGCGTGGTGGGGGTTCCCTACCATTCAATTCTATTTCAGTTAAAAAAAATCATAACTTTAAAACTGTTATCAAAACCAATAGGTCTACTCATGGGTGTTACTTACCAAATTGTAGAACACCAGAACCTGCCAACGTCTTCACTTGTGGTCTCTGGGAGTCGATTTGAACTTTTTGTCAATTTGCCATTGGTTAGGAGGAGTGCGGTGGTCTCTCTAGTTCGGACTGTGCAGTCTTGCTTACATACACTCATGCACTGAAGTGGGCTCGGCTCCCTTCACAGGCAGGCAGCACTGAGGCACAGCTGCTTGGTGTGCATTGTTGGTGTGACATGATCAAGAGTACACTTATAGCATGTTCTGTCCTAATTATATTGTATTATAGATTTTTTTGCACTTATTCTGAGTTCCTCCTCCTCCTCCTCCTCCTCCTCCTCCTCCTCCTCCTCCTCCTCCTCCTCCTCCTCCTCTTCTTCTTCTTCTTCTTCTTCTTCTTCTTCTTCTTCTTCTTCTTCTTCTTCGTGGTACTGGGGCTCCTGGAAGCTCTTCTACATCCGGGCTACACTCTCAGACCTATTTTTACATTTTTATTTGTCAACAGGGTCTCCTAAGCCAGCGCGCGTGGCTGGCTTCGAACCTGCGCGATCCTCCTGTCTCCGCCTCCCAAGTGCGGGGATTACAAGCGTGCGCCACCACGCACAGCGAGTGCTTCTTTTTTTCACATCTAGAAATATGATAAAGAATGTAAGCCAGTTAAATACTGTCTGGATTTGAACTTGGAAATAAAATTCCAAGCTACTTCTCTTTTGAGGCTCCGGTTGCAATGGAAGTGTGTTCCGAGGTGGCAGGATGAGTTGAGTGTGCCACAACTACAACAAAACAAAAACAAACCACAGTGGACCTCTTTTCTGGGTAAACCAGACATTTCTTGTTATTGTATAACCCAAATGAAAATGTAGAAATAACCTGTCTATCAGATGCTGAGGCTGGTTTAGGAAAGTATTGACCAATAGTAGGCAGGCTTTTTCTCTAAAGGGCCAGACAGTAAATCTTTTGGGGTTTGTGGGACGTGCAGCCTCTGTGCGATTATCCAGTTCTGCCCCCGCGACACCAGCACAGCTGCAGACAATATGCAATAGAATGATCATGACTTTTTTTCTAATAAAGTATTATTTGATTTTCATATCTTTTCGTGTCATGAAGTATTGTTCTTTTGATTTTTTCCCCCCAAATGTTTAATAATGCAAAAACCAATCCTAACCTCGTGAGCTGAAGTTTGCTGGTTTCGTGTCTATAACTCTGAAGTTCAATTCCCAGTACCACAAAAAAGAAAGAAAGAAAAAGAAAAAAATTATTCTAGCCAGGTGCGGTGGCTCATGTTTGTAATCCTAGTACTTGGGAGGCTCAGACAGGAGAATCACAAGTTCAAGGACAGCCTCAGATGACAGGGAGTTGCCATATCAGACAGCGCAGGTTTAGATATTTTCTTTTCATGTGCCCTTCCACACTATAATTCTACATGTGTCCAAGATTTTGGGGGTTCAAATCTTGACTACCATCAGGTGGCTGTGTGACCTCAGCTACTTAGGCCATTTGCAACTTGGTGAGACCCTGTTTCAAAATAAAGAATAAAAAAATAGGACTGAGCCGGGCGTGGTGGCGCACGCTTGTAATCCCCATACTTGGGAGGTGGAGACAGGAGGATTGCGCAGGTTCGAAGCCAGCCACGCTGGTTTAAGAGACCCTGTTTCCAAACAAAAATATAAAAAATAGGTCTGGGAGTGTAGCCCGGAGATAGAAGGGCTTCCAGGAACCCCAGTACCATTCCCCCCCACCCCCCAAAAAATAGGACTGAGAGTGGAGCTCGGAGGTAGAATGCCCCTGGGTTCCATCCCCAGTAACACACACACACACACACACACACACACACACACACACACACGAAAATTAAATAGGAAATGTTCATAGGCCTATAGGCCTAGACCCCTGCCTGGTCCATAACTAAGTACTCAGTGAATTTACCATGATAACTTATTGGCAATTTCGTCTCTGCAGTCATCCAATGAGGATGAAGAGGCAGCGAAGGCCCCCACAGTTAATAAATGGCAGAGCTGGAGCAAAATCCAGGTCTCTCCAAGTTCTCCTGGGTCTCCAAGGAGCTGCCATGACAGTCGAGCGATGTGAGTGACCGACTGCCATGGTGACCCTTTGGGGAGAGGAACGTCTACGTTCCTCAAGTCTAGAAGGCGCCTCTCTGCGCTACTGGGAAGAGAAGCCCCTCTGTCAATCATGAATGGGTAAATGTAATGGAAATAATACTAAGGACACTCGCCTATCAGAGCCCTCACTCTCTCCTCAGCCAGGCAACCTACAATGGGCTAAAACTTGCTATAAAAGAAGGTAAAGTGTAAAGCTCCAGTCCAGTGAAGCGAGCCTCCCGGGCGGCCTCCGCCGGGCTGGTTTTCCCTCTACTCTTTCCCACGCTGGGTGGGTCCTGGGGTCCCCAGCCCGCTGCGCCTGCGCGGGGCCGGGAAGGCGGGAAGGCGCTGGGGGTTTGCAGGGATGTTTATGACTCTGTCCTTGATGCTTTGATCTATTATCCTGAATGGACGGCTCGCTGGCATTGTTTGTGGGAGTGATTGAGGTTTTTTGTTTTATCAGATTCCTACACACAGAACATAAGGGTGGGGAGATTACAGTGCGGGCTTGGAATTCGGATGGGCTGGGCGGCTTGTGTTGTGGGAATTTCTGAGTTTTGCTGGGGCGGGGGGTAGCTAGATTCTGGGCCTGGGAGGGGGGTGGGGGGCGGACCATTGACTGAACTCCAGGATCCCCAAGGGCTCCATCTCGCCCCATCCATCAACATGATTCTCACGTAGCCTGGGCCGCAGCCATGCCGTGCACGCTGGGGCCTGCCATAGTCAGGCCTCTGTTGGGGACCTGGGGGTTGGGGGCAGAGAAGAGATGAAAAAGCCAGACCCTCTCTCTACAAAGCATAAAGTGCTCCCGCCCCCCAGCTGCCGTGACAATGGGCTGGAGGGAACTCGGCGACTGTTGGCCGATTCAGCCCCGGGCCTCGGGCCCTGGCATATGGCGCTGCCCCAGCCGTGGCGCTGACCCTCCCTGCCCTGGCCACAGTGTCTGGGCTGCCTGGATCCCCAGGGCATGACAGCCTGCCATGGCAACAGCTGGGGAGGGGGCTGCAGCCCTGGCCCTGTCTGCTGTCTGCCGGCTGAGATGGATGGGCTGCATCCGTGTGCCAGAGGGTCCCCTCCTGCCTCTCCCAGGGGTCTGCCTGCGGTGGGACTGGACCAAGGCCTGGGGAGGGGCAGGAAGGCCCCTCTGGAGGGGTGAGAGCAGGGATATGGGGGACACGCAACACTGTGGGTGTCCTCAGCCTGAGTCTCCCCAACCTACCCCATACCTCGGTGAACAGAATCGACCAGAAACTGACTTTGGTTGGACATGCCCCCAAGGGAGGACAGCCTCTCATTCGGACCCCAGCTGCGGCGGGCCTGACTTCTGAGCAGATGACCTTCCCCTCCTGACGCCCCTCCCCGGTGCGGTGGGGGCGCTGCTTGACAGGTGGCCCATCTGTCCTTACCTCCACGCTCATCAGCTGGAGGCGCCGAGCTGGGATGTTTGACTTGCAAATGCGGAGCCTTCTGCCCAGCTGGCAAGTGGGGCAGAGTCAGGGCTGGCCGGGGCACAGGGGCCAGTGGGGGACCGGCATGGTGTCACTTGTGGCCGGGTGGCTCTCTGTACCTGGCTGAGCCCCGCTCTTGTCCTTTCTGGGTCTGTACCTCCAGACTTGCTGCTCTCAAAAGCTTGTGTGTTTGGGATGGAGCAGAGAGAAGACTGAATCTTTTTTCTTAGCTGTTCCGGGAATGCCCGGAGCTCTGTGTTTGGAACCCAAGACAGAGCCTCAAAGGCTGCGCTATTGGACGATAAGTAGCCACGGGACTGTTGAGGGTGTTCTCAAGGTCAAGCCATGATGTTGTCGTGAACTTACGTGCAGCTTACACAACTGGGGACATTCTTCTAGGGACCCGAGAAGGACCTAGAACTTGCCTTTGCCTGGCTGTGGGTCTGGATGTCATTTCGGGGTGCCCTTCTCTTGGCACTCACACACTTTGCCATTTTTTTATTCTTTTGTCTGTACACACATATACATAAGTGCACATACACATATGTATACTTATATACATATGTGCACATTTAATATACACACATGTGCCTATTATGCATTTATGTATATATGTGTGTATATTTGTACACGGATGTATATCTATACCTATACACACACATACAAACATATAGGTATATATACATATATGTATATGTGCACATGTACACACATATATGTGCACATGTACATATACGTGCATGTGGACACGCACACATATGCAAATGTGTACACATATGTATATACGTATTCAAGATCAAGACCTGCACAGATGTATGCCAACTTCAGATAATCACCTCACAATTAGAATCACCTAAAAACTAGGACATTCAAACAGCCCTGCAGCCCAGGAAAGACTCACTCCTATTGGAAGGAGGTGCCAGGATTTGGCAGGGGCCGTGAGACACTGTTGGAATCTCTTTGATAGGGCACCTTAAATGGAAATTATCAAATGGGTTTTTAAAACATGCACCCTTTTGTTTGATTAGCCCAGGGTAGATAACCTTTATTAAGCCTGATCTAAAATTACAGCCCTGGCCTGGCGCTTCTTTGATGCTGCGGCTGTTTCATTTCCTGTTTATACTATGATACACGTTGCACTAGGAGATACAGCACTTCTGAGGGATATTAAGACATAAAAGTCCCTTGGCTGTTTGCTGGCCCAGTTTTGATGTTTTCTTACTCCTTGGAAATTAGCATATCCTTTTCAAAGGCTGCCTCTGATGAGAGTAATCCTTTGCCATGATGTATTTGCTAAAAGTCGTCAATGATAGTATATTGTGTACAGAAATGACACATAAAAAGGCAAAATGCTAGATTATTGATAATGAGGCGACTCGTGTAGCAGTCGCTTTTGGCTTTTCCAAAACATCTTTTGACACCATAAATACACTGGGTTTATATTAATAAGGATTTAATGCTTCTGAGATTTTAAATAAACTTGCACGAAACAACTTTTCAAAGCAAAGTGCTGGTAGGGGGCAAGTTTAACATTTTCACTAATTTTACTGTTATGTTCTATCAAGACGTTTTGCCACCTTCAAAATAAGAAATGATTATAAGCTTTTTGTTTTTCTTTGTCTTCGCAGCTTGGAGTTAATGAATCAGTACTTCGTGGAACAAATTTGGGGAAAAGGGTTTTGCCCACACACCTGGAACGCTTTTAAAATTAAGTAAGGAGGGGCGGGGACGAAAAGAAAGACAGAAAAGTAGGGGGAAAGAGAAGAACGATAAAGAAGGGTGAGAAAGGAAAAATTAAAAAAGGAAGCAGGAAAGAGAGAAAGAAGAAATCAGAGAGAAAAAAGGAGGAAGAATTAAGGAAAGGGAGAACCAAAAAGTAGTAGCACCAAAGACAGAGAAAAGAAGAGAAGGTTAAGAAAGGATGAAGGGAGGGAAGGTCAGCGAGAACAAAAAGAGGACGATGGAGACAGAAGGAAAAGAAGGAAGGAAGGTGGAGGAGTGGGAAAAGGAAAATGAAAGAAGGGAGAAAGGAAGAAAAGAAAAAGTGAAACAGTAGAAGGGAAAGAAGGAAGAGATGAAAGAGAGCGGGAGGGAGGAAGAAGAGGAGGAAGAAGAGAGAGGAGGAGAGTTTTGTTGACCCACATGTTGGTAAGTTATTCAAGCAAAGACCAGGGTGACGGGAGGGGAGCAGACTTAAGTTCAAAGACATTTAGGAAAAACAGTTTAAATTAAGCCCGTGTGTGTATCAGTAGACTAGCGCTTAGTTCAGTTGGTTATCTTAGGCATTTAAAACTTGAAGGAAACTGAGTGCTGTTTCTGGGTCATCCCCATTTCCAGGCAGAACTGTAACCCCAGTCTTATGTCTTATGGCTATAAGACAGTTCTCGAATTCTGACTCTTTCCTCTTGTGATTCAGTCCTAAGCGATACTTAATTATTCCTTTGTGATTCCTGGAGAGCAGCATGGGCCGCTCTGGCAAAGGAATGTCCTCCAGAACGTTCTCCTCTCTGCCATCACTGTCAGCTAATATTAAGCAAAGATTTAAGATCTTCACAGCGGGAACGTTTTCT
This sequence comes from Muscardinus avellanarius, assembly GCF_963383645.1. NCBI lineage: Eukaryota > Metazoa > Chordata > Mammalia > Rodentia > Gliridae > Muscardinus > Muscardinus avellanarius. The sequence goes on from NC_137802.1 coordinate 61,872,701, forward strand.
TAGAGATCTGCATATTAAAAAAAAAGGGGGGGGGCGTTTCAAGTGGTCAGCTTTGAGATGTTTGCCGCCTCATGCATTTAACACGTGTTGGGTTGTCTGTTTCAGGATCAAAAAAACCTTTTCTTAATTACAGACATATTGTTCTCGGACTGTGGTTTCAAGTATTTTTCCCCTGGATTCCAACTCGGCTATGAGAAGGCCTAGAAGCAAACAAGGGACATGGGAAGGTGGGGCAGGGAATTGGCCTTGGGTACTGTAGCTCTAGCCACTGAATGCTGGCGTGTTCTGGGTCCCCTCTTCTGGCCTGTCTTCGAGTGACCATATTGGCACAGACTCACTTCTATACATTGAAACTTAGGAAATGACAGAGGAAATCCATTGACTAAGATGGGATCAGGAAGAACTATTCCTACTCTTCACGAACACATCAGTACCAGCAGCGAGCACCTCTGATACCTGTCCTACATGAGTACACCTTTTGTAGGCATTCTTGAGCCACTCAATGGCAAAAGAACAGACAGTCTTCTCACTGCTCAAATGCTAGACCTGAAAAGAGATGTTTAGAGCCAGGCGTGGTGGTGCACACTTCTAATCTCAGTACTTGGGAGGCTACGACGGGAGGATTGCAGGTTCGTAGCCAGCCGCAGCTACTTAGTGAGGCCCTCTGCGACTTAGCGAGACCCTGTCTTGAAATAAAGACTAAAAAATAGGTCTGGGGGTTTAGCTTGGAGGTAGAATGCCCCTGGGTTTTCAATCCCAGTATTGAAAAAAATATATTTTTAAAGGGAAGAGCTTGAGTCTTGTGTTAATATTTCTGCAGGTGAAAGGTTGGGAATCCAGATGGGAATTAGAAGATTCATTGGCCTTAGGGGTGGGTTCACACAATGGGCTCTACACCTGTTCCACTCACAGCTCTGGAAATCCTCAGGACAAGAGAGTCATGTCCTTCTCCTCCTCTGTGCCACTCTGGTTCTCTCCCAAATGTCTCTTTCCCAGGCTCGGAAGGGCACGTTCATCCCAGGGAATTCTCTTGTCAGGAGTTGAAATCTCTCTACTCGACTCTTTCTGCAGCAAAAAACCTCCCTAGAGGATGAACATCTGGGGCCAGTCTCACAACTACTTCGGATTACACTGCTGCCTCTCGAATTCTCTGCAGTTACTTTTGTCTTTTTATTTTATATTGTTATCTTTCAGTCTCTTGTATGTGGCCCTACTGCATAAAACTAGTATGCAGCTGATCACCAACACAGCTTACCACAGAGCTGGACAGCTCCGGAAACAGTCTACGTGCTGTTTGGTGAGACCAGCCCACAGCTGGTGATCACGGTCAAGTCAGCTCAGTGCACGGACCAGCATCTGCTTGAGGACTGAACTTGTGGTGTCCTGGTCTAGAGACTGCAGTGTCAGCAGGTCTAGTCATTGCTTCCAGTGCCCCAAGTCTCTTTGCTGACTATTGATGGTGGAGGTGTAGTAATAGCAAGGGACACAAGAGTTCATCATCTTGGTGTCTGGCTTAATCTGTGAGTTCCCAAGTTCTCTCTCTCTCTAAAGGTGCCAATCTAGCCGGGCGTGGTGGCGCACACTTGTAATCCCCGCGCTTGGGAGGCAGAGACAGGAGGATCGCGCAGGTTCAAAGCCAGCCGCGCGCGCTGGCTTAGGAGACCCTGTTTCCAAATAAAAATGTAAAAATAGGTCTGGGAGCGTAGCCCGGAGATAGAAGGGCTTCCAGGAACCCCAGTACCACCAAAAAAAAAATAAATAAAATAAATAAATAAAAGTGCCAATCTAGCATGGGAAGGACTGCAGGCTTGAGGCCAGCCTCAGCAACTTAATGAGACCCTGTTTCAAAATAAAAAATAAAATAAAATAAAATAGAGCTGGAAGTGTTGTTTAGAGGTAGACTACACCTGCATTCTATTTAAAAAAAAAAGGGGGGCTGGGACATAGCTCAGTGGTAGGGTGGTTACTTAGCATGTGCAAAGCCTTGGGTTCAATGTCCAGTAATGAAAATAAATAAATAATAGATAGATGATAGCTAGATAGATAGACAAATAGATTGGATGTGCCAAGCTGCTGCTCAAGGATCACAAACACTGATGTTTCATTGAGAGCTGTGGTGATGGTGAATCATTATAATTTATTTATTATTTTTTTATTTTTGCAGAACTGGGGATGGAACCCAGGGGCATCCTACCTCCAAGCTACACCCTCCAGCCCTATTTTTAATTCTTTGTTTTGAAACAGGGTCTCACTGAGTTGCAGAGGGCCTCACTAAGTAGTAGGTGAGGCTGTCCACAAACTGCGATCCTTCTGTCTCAGCCTCTCAAATGCGGGGACTACAAGGGTGCGCCACCACGCCCCATGTACGTTGTGATTTTGATAGTGATAGATCCTTTGCATTTTGCCCCTGGATAATTTCTCATTAAGGAAGAAGGCAAGGAGAGATGAAGAACGTATCAACAAGAATAATATCATATGTATTATATTGCAGAGGAGTAAATCCATGTTATATTTTAAGCTGTAATAACATGCTTATTGTTCCTCATTCTTCAATAACACATACATTCTCGCCTTACCGAAATTATCTATGGAGTACAGATATGGGAAAAATCAACATTCATTGAAAAAATGTTTGTTATTTTGAACAAATTGTTAGCTGACTTTATGCATTTTCCCTTGCACTCTACCAATTTTGCTATCTTTAGTTCATTATTTCCAGAGATGAAAAATGTTTTCGTGAATACCCTGGTCACAAAACAAGGGGCCGCGCTATTTGCAGTCTCTTCCCCGGCACTTAAATCAATTGCACTGAGCGCAGGAGGGACGCGCCGCACTCTGAGGGTCAGGCCATGTTTGCAGTGGGATCCACCAGAAGAGTTTTGGGGGCAGCCATTTCTCCAGTTACCTACCACCATTAGCTGGGTATCAGTCGCTTCGTAGTTCCTCCATCCCCCTTGTCTGTTTGAACCTCCTGAAAAACACCTTCTGAAGCCGGGCGTGGCGGTGCACGCTTGTAATCCCTGAGCTTGGGAGGCGGAGACAGGAGGATCACGCAGGTTCATAGCCAGCCGCGCTGGCTTAAGAGACGCTGTTTCCAAATAAAAATATAAAATAGGTCTGGGAGTGTAGCCCGGAGGAAGGAGGGCTTCCAGGAACCCCAGTACCCCCCCACCCACACACACACATTAAAAAAAAACAAAGCAAAAACACCTGAGAGGTTAGAGGGTTCATTGGTCTTTGTACTTCTCTGGAAAAGCTGCTTGGACAGGGATGCAGGACAAGGCCAGACACTTTCTGGGCCTTGCAGCAGTATTTTGTGGATCTAAAAGTGAGAGACGCCAGGCCTGGGGGTGGAGGAGAGCTGCGTGGTTTCCATTCTCAACACAATTGGCGTCAGACACTCTGAGAGATGAATCCATAGCAGGAGCTGGGGAAGAGGGTCCCCGCTGGGCATCCTTACGACCGAGCTGATGGGTAGGTTTAGCCATCTGTGGACTTGCTTTTGGCAAATCTCTTCTCCTTCCTTCCCGCCCACTGCCTGCATGCCTACCCTTCACTCCTCGGCGCAGGCTCAAGCTTCAGGGGATACTGGGAGAACAGTCATGAACTCAGGACCCATAAAGAAGGTAGGGATGCCTGGAGGTGAGTACAAAGTCCACTCCCCGACACCATGGGCTCCCGGAGTGGATGCGGTAATTAATGAGCAGCGATGCTTTGAAAATGTAAAAAACGCTTTATTATAGTAATTGGCGAGCTCCTTCATGCTTCGGCTTCCTGGGCTGCAGAATGGGGATAATGACACTCCTCGGCCGAGGTGGGGAAGCTCCTCGAGGTTCGCTCAACCTGCTTTGTGGTTTCGAACTCCAGTAGTGAGAATGACTGGGAACGACTTTTATCTGGACTCTTAGCTTACTTGGAAGGCCAGTTCCGGAGGCCAGCTGGGGCTGCTGGGATGCCCGTATCCATTCCTAAAACTCCGCACACAGAAATTCTCTTTCTCCTCCTTGATCCCCTTCCAGACCTCTGGTCCTTTGGCCTGGGAAGGGATCCCAGTGTGCCCATTTGTTTCTTTTGGCAAAGACTGTTTATGGAGGTTGTCATGGAGTTTAGCATACTTGCCGGCACGTGACAGGAACCGAAAGGCACTTGTGGGTGTGCACTGGTGTTTCTTATTCTGCCACCCCTCCACTTCCCTTTTTCAAAGATGAACTACCTTCCCCAAAGACTCTGATAACCTCTCGACTGGTCCCTACCGGGAGATGATTCTTCCGGGACATTACTGGGGTCTCAGAGCAGGACACACTTGGCCACACCTCCAGGTAACGCCCTGAGGCGCAAGCCCCTCTCCAATAACGTTGAGACAGTTCTTTGCAAGACCAGAGCCTTCGCATCCGTGGAATCTGAGAGTTTGGGTTGTGTTGAGCTTCTATTATATAGAAGCAAAATATCCTAAAACGCCTTTGAGAAAATCCAAGCTGAATGGGAGTCTTGCAGAACAGCGGGTATAGGTGGGAAGAAATAAAAAGGAAGACCTAAGAAAGGGGCTCCCTTTCAGCTCTCAGAAGGATTGCCTAACCTCTCCCTCCCTCTCAACCACATCTAAACAAGCCGGCATCACGCTCCCTGGCAGACATTCCACACTACAAACCCACCCCCGACCGATCCAACTCTTCTAACCTGTTTCAAAAGTTTCCTTTCAACCTGGACCATTCAATTCTGTCTTTCTTCCTGGCCTTTCATCCACATAACTATGGCAGAGCTCTCTGGAGGAGAGAGCAGGATGAATGATTCACCTGCCTACGGACCAGACTTGGTGAACCAGGCTTGACAGGCGAGCGCGGATTCCTCCGGGCCTCCCCTCGGTGGCCACTAACACTTTACTTCTCCAAAAGAAAACATGCCGGACTTTACAGCAGAGGGGAAAAAACCTGGGCCCCAGCAGATAAAAGGACTCTGCCAGGGGTCTTGGTCACTTTAGGAAACATGGCCTCTGGTACAACGTAGGAGATGAGGCCACATCAGTTTTCTGCATGGCTGAAAACGGGGTAGCCGTGTCCTGGTAAATAAATATCCTTTAGATACTGGCAAATATCCCCTAGTCTTGTGGGCAATGCCTGTGGTGTGGTGTCCTTTCGGTGAGAGAGGCCTCTTAGAAACAGTATTATCCAGTGGTTGAGGAGGTAGGTTCCAAGTCCAGGTGGCCTGGTTTCAAGTCCCAGGGCTGGCCTTCCTTGACCACATGACACTGGGCAAGTCATTTCGCTTCTGGGAGCCTCAGTATCCTAGTCTGCAAAAGGGGACAGTTAGCCTGGGCGCGGTGGCGCAGGCTTGTAATCCCAGCATTCAGGAGGCAGAGACCAGAGGATCTTGGTTTGCGGCCAGCCTCAGCTACTTAGTGAGGCCCTTTGCAACTCAGTGAGACCCTGTTTCTTTTTCTTTTTCTTTTTCTTTTTTTTTCTTTTTTTTTTTTTTGGTGGTGGTACTGGGGTTCCTGGAAGCCCTTCTACCGCTGGGCTATACTCCCAGACCTATTTTATATTTTTTAATTTGGAAACAGGGTCTCTTAAGCCAGCACGGCTGGCTCCGAACCAGTGCGATCCTCCTGTCTCTGCCTCCCAAGTGTGGGGATTACAAGCGTGCGCCATCATGCCTGGCAGAGAGACCCTGTTTCAAAAGCTAAAAAGATTAAAAAATAGGGCTGGGGGTGTCTTTTGGAGGTACAATGCCCCAGGGTTCCATCCCCAGTACCACAAAAAAGGGGGGGACAGTCATGGTCCTTGCTTCACAGATTTGTGGTAATAAGGAAAGTACCGGACAGTGCTCTGTCCACACCACCAGGGATGCGGCGGGCAGGCGGGGCAGTTAGCTTTGGTGCGGTGTACTTGCCAGAGAGGGACAATTACGCGAATTGGCGACTTCTCCCTGGCTTGTCCCTTCTGCTAAGACCTCACAAGTTTTCCAGCCTCTACATTTTTCTTTTCTTTTCTTTTCTTTTTTTTTTTTTTTTTTTTTTTTGAGGGTCTGGGGATGGAACCCAGGGGCATTGTACCTCTGAGCTACACACCCTGCCCTGGTTTTTTTTTTTTTTTTTATTCTTTATTTTGAAACCGGGTCTCACTGAGTTGCAGAGGGCCTCACTAAGTAGCTGAGACTGTCCGCGAACCGCGATCCTCTGGTCTCAGCCTCCCAAATGCTGGGATTACAAGCATGTGCCACCACGCCCAGTTTTTTTCTTTTTTCTTTTCCATGCACTATTGTCAGATTAATAATAATTTTTAAAAAGCTCTGCTTTTCTTAAAGGAAACCGTTCTATCCCTTGAAAAGCCTCCTGTCAGGCTGGCACAAAGCTCTTGACCATGAACTGCGCTGCGCAGGAGTGACAGGCACCCGTCCGTCCCTCCTTTCCCTTTCCGGCCCCCTCCCCTTTCCTCAGCTTCTCCCACAGTCAAGGGCTTCTCCCTGTGCTCACCCGCCCTTCTACAGCCATTGGCGGGACAGCACTCCCTCTCAAGTGGAGCTCCGGGACTCACTCCATTCCCTTATCTACAACTGGACTCCTCTTCCTCCCTCTCCACAGGGCACACTATCTCTGTTCCATGTTTATATACTATTCCAACATTTCCAGCTCAGACCGCTGACTCCTAGTAGTTTTCTGGGTTCAGCTCTGGTGCTGCGGACGAGATGGTGCAGCTGGAAAGAAGGCTTTACGTTTCTTTCTTTTTTATTTTTTTCCCCCAGTACTGGGGACGGAACCTAGGGGCATTCTACCTCCAAGCTACATCCCCAGCCCTATTTTTTATCCTTTATTTTGGAACAGGGTCTCTTAGTTGCAAAGGGCCTCACTAAGTAGTAGCTGAGGCTGTCCTCGAACCGTGAATCTCCTGTCTCAGCCTCCCAAGCGCTGGAATCAAGTGTGTGCCACCACGCCTGACTGAAGACTTTACTTTTGATACATGAAAATGAACCACCTTCCCGGCGTGGGTCAGCTGGGGCTTCCACCTACGCTGAAGTCCCGCCTGGGTCCCTCCGTCCCAAACTCCACCACCCCGCTGCCCACATCCATGCTCCTTTCTCCCAGGACACAGGCTCCGAAGCCTGGGCTGCAGAATCCACCTGGCCGTTTCTCACTTTACAGGCACAGGGGTTTCCTCCGGCACACACCGGTTTCAGAACCAGCATGGTTACTGTGGAGCCACCTCCACCCGCGTCCAGGCCTCTGCGGTGCAGCCTCCCTCCTGGCCAAGGAAGATGGGCTTAAATGACATCAGAGGAGCCCAGCCAAGGAGGGGCCATCGAGGCAACTGTGGTTTGACACTCTTCCTGCCCCGCAGGCACAAGTAGAGGGGTAGCAGCAACGCTGGTTCTTTCTCCTTGTCTTGGTTGCAGGACGGGAGGGGCATGCTTCCCAGCCCTTGGTGCTAGGCTCAGTGGTATTGTTTGCTTTGGCCAACGAGATGCTGGTGGCCATGACATCAGTGGACCGAAACTGCCCTGGCACCAAGCTGGGGATGCAGCTCAGTGGGAGAGTGTCTGCTTAGCGTGCACAAGGTCCTGGGTTTGATTTCTCAGTAATACACACGCGCATGCACACACACACACACACACACACACGCATGCATGCACGCAGTAAATAAATAATAAATAAATAAATAAAAGTAGAGCTGTGAACTGGACATGGTAGAGCACACTTGTAATCCCAGTACTTGGGAGGCTGAGACAGGAGGATCATGGTTTGCGGCCAGCCTCAGCTACTTGGTGAGGCCCTCTGCAACTTAGTGATGCCGTTTCAAAATAAAGAATAAAAAATAGGGTTGGGGTGTAGATTGGAGGTAGAATGCCTCTGGGTTCCATCCCAGTACTGCAAAAAACAAACAAACAAAAAAACACACCTGCGCACGCAGGTGTGCCCTATTGTGCCTCTCTGCTCTTGACATGAGGAAGAGGGATGACCTCTGGCTCCTTGCTGACCTCTTGGCAGGGCCCCAGAATGGGCAGGCACTGAGCAGGCCTGAGTCCAACCCAGAGCCAGAAGCCAAAGACAACGCAGCAAGGGTGAATGATTCTTGTTTTCAACCCAAGATCTGGGGTTGTTTGCTATGCAGCCTTACCATGGCAATCACTGGCTCAAACACATGGCAGAGAGGTTTCCTATTGAAAGCTACTCTGTTCGATTAGTAGTGACTCAACAGGGTATTCCTTTGGGTGGAGGAAGATTGTGAGAATGACTCTGGCTCAGGGTGAAGGATTTCTTGGGTTGATTAGTCATGTCTGCCACAGGAGGTGTCATGGTGCAAGTGCCGTAGCTACGATGTGATGATGAAAACCTCTCCTGATGAGTTAGCTTGGGGCTTTCCAAAGACACGGCAGAACACAGGAGTGTGGCTCCTTGAAAAGTCCTAACATGGGTTGGCAGATGCCGCTGACATATTCTCTGGCTATCACCGACATGCAAGACACCACTAATGCCACACAATCCCTCTAAAATTAAGGACAACTTCTTCATACTGAGAATTAGAGCTCCGAATCATTTTAACTTCTGAACTTCTTTTTCTGCATTTCCTCATGCTGAGAGTAAAGACTGAGGGGCTGTCCCTGCTGGCCCAACAGACACCAAGGAAGCTGAGACTAAGAGTCTCTACAGCTACCTAAATCTTCTTCTGCATATTTCCTGCCTTTTGTCCACTTTCCATGCTCCAGAGTCTCCATATATGGTGCACTGAAACAAGAGAGTTTCCTCTGTCTTCCTGGTTTTGAGTAAGAACTATTTTCCTGTTAATTTGACTTCACGTGTTTATTGAGTATAGAAAGTAGAATAGCCTAGCCTCTTGCCCCAGGATGGCGACACTGGCACCATATAAATTCTTAAAGGAAAAAAAAAATGTACTTCTGGGAATATGGAGGCCCAGGGTTTCCACCTTGATGAATAGTTAGCTCTTCATAGAAAAAAAAAAAAAAAAGAGGTGTCCCTTCTTCTTAGCAGAGGTACTCTAGGCTGGGGTACCTGGGTGGACCAGTATTGCATGGCCTAGATTTCGGCCCCCACTTTCGGTTTCCTTGTCTGAGCATTTTTGTTCAGTGCACAAAGCATGCCACTGTATAGGGCAGGCCTACCAACACAAGATATGGAAGCTTTCTTAAAAGAAAAGGAGCTAAGATTTAAAAAAAAAAAAAGGTCTGCCTTTCTCTGATGTTACTTTGCTCAACTCCTTTGTTTTAAAAATTTGAACGAATTGCCTTCGTACCTGCGTTTAGTTTGGGGATCTAAACTGAAAGAGCTTATGTATCTGGGAAGCTGGGAGAACAATTGAATTAAAGACAGGTAAGAAGAAACATCTACCCCACAGACTCTCCAAGCTTGGAAATGCTGGGCAGTGCTAAGCTGAGAAGCAACCCCCTAAAACCTCCTGCCCGCTCTCGCTTGCCAGGGACCACGGCAAAGCACACGCGGTGTAAACGGACCCCCTTCTGCAAGGTGACTGCAAATCCAAGTGAGGACTGGCCCTGGGAGTTAGATTGCTTGAGTTTGAAGATTCAAGTAAAAAGGAGTCACATCTGGTTCCATTTTTTCCTGTGAAATTATCTCACATTGACCAACTAGGTCCTTTTCTGAGTCTATAAATACAGAAGACACACACACACATGGTTGTTATCAAACAGTATTGTGCAAAATTAAGTTGGCTACTTTATAGTGAAATGGATGAGAATGGCAGGCATTTCAAACACATGGGCTTCTCTTGTTGGGTCTGGAAGTAATCACTCACGAAGGCTGCTACTTTATCTCTGGAGGTGGATCATTCTAGAAAGGGTGTTATGTTGGGTTAAAACCAATAACATGGCCAAACCTACAATGGACCCGAGGTGCCCATAATCCCAGCTGCCCATTGATTTAGGGGAAAGGCAATATGAGTTAAGGGCAGAAATTTCTTCCACTCATGTCCCAGTCTGGTGTTTTGAGTCCGTTCTCTAATGTGCTGACCATACATGAACTCGGGGCCAAGGGGAACGGACTGCCTGGGATTTTTCGATTATCTTTTGATCTCAGAGTCTCACTACATCATTGCTACCTGGCACCCGCCCCAAGACTCTTCTTGGGGAATGTATAATAGACAAGAAGCAGAAATGAAGGGAAGATCCCCATACGCCTTAGCGCGGGTGAGCCTTGAAATGACTCCATATGGAGCCAGAAGGAGGGGACGCGGAAGGGGGAATTGATTTTCCCAGCTGGGCATTTGGTTAAGATTATCCTCATCCAGCGGCCGTCCCAACGCAACACGAGTCCTTCTCCAGATTAAGTTTCCCACAGGACCCGTGCGTGCGAAGGACCGGTGGTGGGGGCTGGAGGAAAGGGCGGAACAATGAACCGTAAAGCAATAAAAAGGTTACGGGGCTGGGAGGAGGAGAGGGGGCATGAGAGCCTTCCCCCGACTCCTTGCCCTGCAATTCCCAGGCGTTTTCAGCATTACGGGCCCGGCGGAAGGAGAAATAGCTTGCACCAACTTGGGATCTCTGTGCAGATGGCAGGGGCGAACAGGAAGAGCGCTGTGACTATCAGGGATGAGTTCTTGGTCTTTGTTCAGCATTCATTCTTTTCTTTAACTTCAGGGTTTCCAAATTTGCCATCCTGGTCAGCCGACACCTCGTTAAGTAGTCCTGCACCACCTCACGCCATTTTGGTCACCAATGGACCACTTTCATGTCAGCGGTCCCAGTAGATTCGATCGCTTAGTGATGTCATAGCCATCTTACCTTTAGTTACATCATGATGTTGATTACGGGGACAACATGGCAGAGTGATGAGCTACACAAAACAGATCCCCACTGTTCAGTGATGCCTGACCTTAGCCCGAACAGTCCAACCTGATGCTGCGAGGCTCTTAGTAACTGTCTCCTGACACGTGATTCACTGAAACTATAGTTGAGGATGCTGGTGATGTCTTGGAGTATGTGGAACCAGGGTGTGAATTCAGTTATTAGAAAGGGGTGTCTGGTCTATTTTGTGTGTGCTTGGGGGGGGGGTCCTGGGGATTGAACCCAGGGGCATTCTACCTCCAAGCTACACCTCCAGCCCTATTTTATTCTTTTACTTAGAAACAGGGTCTCATTAAGTTGCTGAGGCTGGCCGCAAACTTGTGATCCTCCCGTCTCAGCCTCCCAAGTAGTGGAATTTTAAGTGTGTGCTGCCATGCCCGCTATATCTCACGTACGTGTGTGCGCGCGCTCTCTCTCTACTCTCTCTCTCTCTCTCTCTTTCTCTTCCCTCTCCCTCCCTCCTCCCTCCCTTTCTCTCTCCGTAACATTCTGGGGTTTATGTCTTAAGAGGGAAAATAATCAAAGAAGAGGACCTTTTCTTCTGTTTCTTGCCAGAAGATTAAGATGACCAAATAGGGCCTTTCCTTGAAATGGAAAATGCAAAATACAAATATGGTTTATAAAAATCCCCAGGGCAACTATAATGTGGCCCACTCCCATGTAATTAGGAGGTGTGAGATATGGAAAAAGTTGATTCATTATAGTTCAGATTTCTCTGAAAGGGTCCTGGTAGGGCATTAGAAAGAGGGAACCTGTTTTATGAGATGGAGTTTTACATTTTCAAGGGCAAGTGGGAGTGTGGGAGTGGGAACAGTGTTTTTTTTTTTTTTTTTTTTTAAGTGATGTGAATATGAACCGAATAGCACAGCTCTATTAGAAGTCCGGCTGCAGCCTAGAAGTCCTAGACTGCCTTACTTTCCCTGCGGTTGGCCCGGAGCAGGAGTCAAGGACTGGTCCTACCTGTGACCACTAATTGTACTCACCTTCCACAGCTTCTCATTTTACGGAGAGCTTTGAGCTGCTTAGCACGGGCTTTAAGGCTGATGCTTTTGCTGAGGGGGAATTAATTAACACTTACACATTCCCTAAGCGTCCAGAACTGGCAACCTCCTTCGCCACTGATCTCTCTGCAGAACTGTGGACCTCCCATAGTTTCTAGGTAAAAGTAAGAGGACAGGGAAGGATGGTCTGAGAGAGACAGGACTGACAGAGGGCCGTGCCATCAGGGTGGTGTAGTGGGCGCACCCGGTGCTGACCCCTGACACTGGCCAGGCTGGGGTCCCTGCCTTCCTTCACACTTATCTCCCCGACTCGCCTCCCGAGTGGGCTCCCGCACTACCTCATCCGAGCAAGGCAGGCAGTTGGGTCTGACAGGCCTCCAAGTTCCCCTGAGAACTTGTCTCGACTCCAAGCATGAGAGGAAATAAAGTCTGGAAAACCTCAGTGAGCAAGCGGCCAGGGTATTCCAACCTCATTTCTTCCGCCTCTTCTTGGCATGAATTAGAGAATATTTACTGGGCGGAACGGCAGGTGTCTTAAGAAGAACTTTGATTTCTCTAAACATTTACAATTCTCTTTTATGTACGCAGTCAGAAAATGGGTGAGGAAATCGAAAATGTAAATCTTTTAGCAAACGTATGTGTGTGCCGGGGAGCTGACAGACTCCCTTCACAGGAGCAGAAGATCATGAAAGATGGCCAGAGGGGGAAAAACAGAAGTCCTAAAGAGCCCGGGCCTCTCAGGCCGGAAGTGGAGGCCTCTGCAGGAAGGGGCGGGACTTTCCCTGAGAGCCAATGGCGTCTGAACCATGGGGCAAAGATGGCGGGGCCTGAGCCCTCTGCCCCAGGACCCTAGTGGCCTGAGAAACTGTTAGAAAGGAGCGGGAGTGGGAGACTTTCTTCTGGTTTTTCTGTTTCTCCATCCTTGAATCCAGTATCTTGAAGATACCTTTTTTCCCCTTTAGGGGTGTCACAATGAACTGAAATTTCCATGAAATCTCCTAGGGAAACAGACCCAGGGGCAACTATGAAGCTGATCAAATTTGTCTTTATATCTTTCTCTCTGCTCTGCCCGTCTTATTCCCTCCTAATAAAACACCCCACATTTGTACAAATAATTATCAAATAGAAAATGTCCCGAATACCAATGACCTATGAAACGCTAGGAGTAAATTGAAGAGAAATCCTGCTAAATTTATATGAAGAAAATGCTGACCTTTCACTGAAGAACATAAAGACGATAACAAAATGTTGAGATAGCCTTTGTTTTTGGACAGGCAGATACAGTTTTGTTAAGAGTCCTTAACAAAGTGTGAAAATTCAATCTAATACTAGCCAAAATCTTGAGTGTTTTGGGCTCTTGACAAAAATTATTCTAAAATTCTTCTGGGAGAATATAAAGGTGAAACTAATCAGGAAATCCTTAAGAAAAAGGAAGACAGCGGGGCGTGGTGGCGCACGCTTGTAATCCCCGCGCTTGGGAGGCTGAGACAGGAGGATCGCACAGGTTCAAAGCCAGCCTCAGCTACTTAGTGAGGCTCTCAGCAACTTAGTGAGACCCTGTTTCCAAATAAAGTATAAAAAAATAGGTCTGGGAGTATAGCTCAGAGGCAGAAAGCCTCTGGCTTCCACCCCAGTCCCACCAAAGGAAAAAAAGAAAAAAGAAAAAAAGGAAACAAGGGAGAAATAGCCCATCCAGGTAACAAGACATTGTATAAAGTTGCAATAATTCAAACAGTGTCCTAGAAGGAATAGAAGAAAAAATTAGTGGAACATATTAAAGTTTCCAGAAATATAGCCATGTAAATCTCAAAATCCAGTGTATGATAAAGGGAATTTTTAAACAAGCAAGGAAAAAGATAATTTATTAAATGCTATTGGGACAACTGGTTAGCCATTTGGGGAAAAAATGCCATCATCCCCCCCCCCCCAAATAAATTCCAGATGTTTGAAATGTAAAAATTGAAGCCATAAAAGTACTAGAAGAAAGCATGGGTGAATAGTTGTATAATCTTTGAATGGAAACTTCTAGGCATGGCAAAAATGCCATAAACCATAAAGAAAATGATTGGAACATGTGGTAACATAAAAATTAAAAACTTCTGTCCAAGAGACACCATCAACAAAGTGAAAAATAAAACACAAATAGGAAAAATATTTAGGACACATGTCAGAAGGTTAATATCCCACATACAGAAAATAAAAAGACTTCTTACTTATAAGAAGCCAAACAACCCAATAAAACTGTACATGAACCTTCATGGTTGATCAAATGGCTTCAGACTTCAGTTGTCAGACAAAAACAATATTCGACACATTCTTACACTGAAAGCATTATTCATCGTTTATCTAAAACTCGTATTTAATTGGGCATCCTTTATTTTTATTTGTTAACGATAGCGGCCCTCTTCCAGACACATCATCTCATATTGACCCTTTCGTGATTCAGTGAGGTAGGAAAAGAGAAGCTCGTTCACCTCTCCAACAGGGGCTTCTTCCTCTGTCATGTACAATTTAAGAATTCAATTGGATGACGTGCGTACTGTGCTCTGGACAGGCCTGCCACATAGAGAATATCCACATGTTAGATTCCCTTTCCTCTACACTAAGCTCCAGTTACAGATGGGAAACTGAGGTTCACAGAGGGCAAGTCCCTGGTCCAGTTTGCTCTGCTAATAGGACAGAACATGTCCTTCATTTTGGGCCAACCCACCTCATTCCCTGCTAGCTCCCCTTAAATGGGCACCGCCCTCCCTGGCTCGGCCCATTTCCCACTGTAGCTTTCCTCTTCCTACTTAGTTTTTGGATTCTGTTGAACCCAATCACATTTTCCCTGTCCTAGGTAATTGATCTTTGTCTTTTACCCTGATCTACCAATACTGAACCAAGTAACAAGTTACCCTATTCAACAAGTTTGTACTAGAGTGCTGGCTCTCAGCCATGGCTGTGCATTAGGATCAGCTGTGAAGCTTTGAAGTCTGCATGATCCAGCCACAGTGAGGTCAGAACTATGGAGGTAGATTCCAGGCCCCGGTATTTCTTTAAAAACCTCCCTAGCTGGGTGTGGTGGTGCACGTTTGTAATCCCGGCATTTGGGAGGCTGAGACAGGAGGATCACGGTTCGAGGACAGCCGCAGCTACTTAGTGGAGGCCCTCTGCAACTCAGTGAGACCCTGTTTCAAAATAAAGAATAATTTTAAAAAGGTCTGAGGGTGTAGCTCAGAAGTAGAATGCCCCTGGGTCCAATCCCTAGTACCATAAAAAAGAAGAAAAAAAACCCCAAAACCTCCCTAGGCTATATCATAGTACAGCCAGGATTGGGAACCACCACACTGTAGTATTGATGGCTGACCTTGGCATTGCCAAAAAAAAAAAAATCTTTGCCTACCTATGAGATTATCTAGTTCAATCCTTACATTTTTTTTTTCAGACAAAAAGACTATGACTTAGATAAAGTGATTTAGATGGTCCAACAGCTTAGAGAGGCACAGGGGAGATCAGAACCCTATCTTTTTTCTCCTTTGGTTATAAAGTGTTCAGAGGATTGTCAATTATTCTCCAAACACATACTTCGTCATTTTCTCAGTACGTTCAGCCAAGCAAGGGGTCTTGGGTTGCAGTAATAGTGGTCCTTGGCTTCAGTCCTCAGCGCCTGTCCTACAGATTCTGCTCTCATGGGTCTAATTCCATCTCCCTTCCTCTTCCCTCAATCCTCAGCTGATTTGAAGGGGCAGGCTGGATGTTCTCTCAAGGGGCAGGCTTGAAGCCAGTGGCATATGCTTCTCCCTGCCTCTGGCACCCCAGTTCCCCCAGCACATGTCTCCTGATTCTGTCTTCCCTGCTGACTTCAAGTTTCAGTCCAAACTTACCTCTTTGCTTATGCACAGGTATCTGGCAGATGACAAAAAATGCCTATAAACGAATATTGTCTTGGGTAACAGTCAATGTTCATTGCTTTTGCTCCACATAATAAAATATTTCTGCTTCTTCTTCACCAGCTGTTTTCCTACTCAGAGAATGGACTTGGGTTCTATCTGGGGCTTTGTGGCCAGAGAGCTTCAATCTGTGGTCTATGGAAGACCAGGGTGTCAAAGAATTCAGAGGCCCATGAACATGGCTATGTTCTTTGAAATAAAAACACATTCACCAAAAATCATACCATACTGATTCACTAAACAATAAAATATATCTTTTCTCTAACCTATAATGGAAATTTGACAGTCCTTGAATTATAAATGTAGTCCACAAACCAGAGTGAACATTAGTGGTATCTCTGACCATCTTGACTTTGCTACAAACAAAATAAGTAGATATTTTCATATTTTGTGTTAGTAGTTGCAAATGTCTTACAGTGTTATTTATGCTCAGAATACTACTCTGAAATTCTGGTAGGTATTAAACGTGCCACTAGGGCTTCTTCATGTACTAATGACAAGGACACACTAAAATATCTCAATTAAAATTTTTTGTAGCTGCTTTTCATTAAAATGGGTTTCCTTTGTAATCTCATATATTTTATTTTCTGTTTGAAAGATATTTGATTTTTTTTTAGGTACTGGGGAAGGGACCCAGGGGCATTTTCCAAGCTATAACCGTAGCCCTATTTTTTATTTTGAAACAGGGTCCCACTGAATTACAAAGGGTCTTACTGAATTGCAAAGGGTCTCAGTAAGTAGTTGAGGCTGTCTGTGAACCATAATCCTCCTGTCTCAGCCTCCCAAATGCTGGGATTACAAGCGTGTGCCACCACACCTGGCTTGAAAGATATTTAAATCATGCAAAAACATTATTTGGAGAAGGCCACCAGGACACAAAGGCAGGACACCAGGACACATGAGCATCATTGGGATGTAGGGATGGCGCGTGGATGCAGAGGTGCTCTGTCTGAGCCTCTTACGTTGTACCAGGGGCTGCTACCTGCCTGGGTCCAGTTGGTGGTGTTAGGTCAGAGCTGTTGAAAAGTTGGTCTCTTCTGGAAAATTTATCCTAGAAAATTCATCATGTTTGAGACAGCTCTGTTATTTTGAGAGTCCAGTTTCCTTTCACAGCTCCTCAACAGTGTGTGTGTGTGTGTGTGTGTGTGTGTGTGTGTGTGTGTGTTTCTGGGGACTGAATGGGGACTGAACTCAGGAGAGTTCTGAGCTATATCCCTAACCCTTTTTTATTTTTTATTTCAAAACAGGGTCTCACTAGGTTTCTGAGAGTCTCACTAAGTTTCTGAGGCTGGTCTCAAACCTGCGAGCCCCCTGTCTCGACCTCCCAAGTATTGGGATTACAGGTGCGCACTACTATGCCCAGCAATTCACAATTTTTTGTGTGTGGTACTGGGGGTGGAACCCAGAGTTTTTCTACCTCCAAGCTATACTCCCAGACCTATTTTATATTTTATTTGGAAGCAGGGTCTCACTAAGTTGCTGAGAGCCTCACTAAGTAGCTGAGGCTGGCTTGGAACCTGTGTGATCCTCCTGTCTCAGCCTCCCAAGCGCGGGGATTACAAGCGTGCGCCACCACGCCTGGTGGCAACTCATAATCTTAACAGAGAACAACATATCAAAGAAGCAGAGGTGCCAGGTGAGAGTCAAAGCTCTTTGGGTGCCAAGAAACAATAATCTATCCCCAGTGGCTCCGAGCAAAGCGTTGGTGCACCGACGGAGACGTCTTGGAGAATAGGAAGCTGCCCAGGACTGAGGCACCTGTCTCTCATGTCAGACAGGAATCGCCCTCCTTTCTCCTTTCTGGCCAGCCTCTTGTGTTTCTCCAGAGCTCTGCTTGTCTATATCTTCAGCTCTGGCTCCGTCTAGTGACAGCTTAAGTCCTCATAATACACAGCCTTGACACCCAACTTCTCCCAGCTCACTGGTTCTTGTCTTCCAGGCCCCCAGGAAGACCACACATCCCTACACTATCACAGGTGGTATGGCCATGTGGCTAGTCCTGACCAGTAGCTGCAAGAGGAAGGAAGTCCGTGTCACTCCAGGCACCACATCTAGAGGCAAGTGTGAGCTCTGCAGTGCTTCCCTCCCCTGCTGAGCTGAATCCTGGAGCCTTATGTCTAGAGCACAACAGTGTCATGAGACATCTAGGCCTTTCTCAGCCTGGTGAGCCTCAGTGAGCCTGATAAAGCTTTTTATTCCTACCCTGACAACTCATATTAGCATGTAATTCCAGGAATGGGCAGGTGAGGAAGGAATAAACTTTGAAAATCCACTAAGATTTTAAGGTTGCTTATTACTGCAGCACATTCTATCCTTTCCTGACTAACAGACTGTCTCCTATGTGACTACAATTTATCAGGAGAATATGAGTGAGCCAGCTTGGGTCAATTGTCTGTCTCTAATTGAATAAGATACAGCCAAATAACTTTTTTTAAAACTCTTGTATTGGTACACTGTATTCATACATCATAATGGGATAAAAAAAAAAAACTTGTGCACACATTGCCCAGTTAACCCCTACCCAATCCCCACCCCATTCCCTCCCCTTCCCTCCTTCCCATGCTTGGCTTAGTGGTTGACATCTAATATTATAGCAATTTATCCAATATTAACAATGATAATCTCACATAACAAATTCATTTGTCTGATAGCAAGCTTTTGATCACTTAGAGATAACATTTCAATATTTCTTTTTGCTTTCTTATCAGAGGATTTTTTATATTTTTAAGGTGAAACTATCATACATTTACTTATTTATTTTTTTAAAAAAATCTATCCTAACATGAAATATGAACTCTAAATACCCAAAACAATCTTGAAAAAGAACAAAGTTAGAAGATGTACGTTTTCTGATTTCAAACCTTATAAAGCTACCATAATTGAAACAGTGTAGTACTGCTATAAAGGCAGATATATAAACCAGTGGAGTAAAATAAAAAGCCTAAAAATAAATTCTTCCATATATGGTCAAGTTGTTTTTGACAAGGTTTCCAAGAACATTTGTTAAAGGAAATAATAATCTTTTCACTAAATAATGTTGAAAAATAATAATTACATGAAAAAGAATAAAATTGGACCCCTACCTAACACCATATACAAATGTTAACTCAAAATAGATAAAACACCTAAATGTAAATCTTAAGACTATAAAGTTTTAGAAGAAAACCTGGGTCATAAAACTTCACAACATTGAAACTGGTAGTGATTTCTTGGATATGATTTTGAAGGCACAGGCAACAAAAGAATAAACAAACTTCCTAAAAAATAAAAAAATATTGTACAAAGACAATGTAAACAGAGTTAAAAGTTACTGATAGAATGGGATAAGACATTTCCAAATGTTATATCTGAAGGTATATTAATATTCCAAATAGAAATCTAAAAGCTAGCAATAATAAAAGCAAACAATACAATTTAGAGATAGGTAAAAGACTAACATAAATAATGAATCTCCACAGATAACCAATCTTAGCTGTCTGTTGGATGGAAAATCTTGTTTCTCTGATTCTGGTGTGTGTTACCTATTTCTTCTTTGTAGTTAATCTCTTTGAGTATTTTCTCTAGCGCTGGTTTTGAAGACATAAATTCCTTCTGAAGGGGATCTGGGGATCTTCGGGACCAATGAAGGGGGGGTCGGCGCAGGAAAGACCCAAGGCCAGCCATTGGAGATAAGCAAGGAAGCAAGCAAGCAAGCAAGCAAAAGCTTTATTAAGACAGCCCAGCTCCCTTTTATATCAGGCAGCTGGGAGGAGGGAGCTTCTGCTCACAGTGGAAGATCGCACAAAGTACGGGGCGTTTACTAATTGGGTGGCTCATACCCCAGTGGGTGTGTTATCAGGGGACTGAGTGTTGGGCATCCCTTGCCCCTTTGGCAAGCTATGAGGTAATCAGCACAATCTGGAAGAGAAGCCAGAGAGGTGCCATCTTTGGCATGACTGGGCTGCTTATCCTAACACCTTCAGTTTCTGTTTGTCATGGAGGCTTCTTATTTCCCATCGAACTTGATAGAAAGTTTTGCTGGGTAGGAAATTTTTGGCTGGAAGTTGTTTTCTTTCAGAGTTTGGAATATGTTACTCCAAGCCCTTCTGGCTCTCATGACTTGGTTTGGGAAGTCTGGAGTGATTCTAATTGGTTTGCCTCTGAATGTCACTTGGCCCTTTGTTTTTGTTGCCTTTAAGATTCTTTGCTTGGCTTCCACATTGGTCATTTTGACAATTATGTGGCGTGGGGATCCTCTTCTCTGATCCTGTTTAAATGGAGTTCTATAAGTTTCCTGGACCTGTGTATCAACCTCTTGCTCTATGTTTGGAAAATTTTCTGCTATTATTTCTTTGAAGAGATTATCGATCCCTTTGGTTTCACCTTCTTTTCCCTCCTCTATTCTGATTATTCTTAGGTTAGCTCTCTTAAAATGGGCCCATATTTCTTCAATGTCAGATTCCTGCTGTTGAAATTTTTTTCTAAGTTATAAATTATGCGTTCATTTTCAGAGTGATCATCTTCTAGGAGCGAGATTCTATTCTCCATGTGGTCTAATCGATTGTTTATACTTTGAATTGAGGTCTTTACCTCAATGATTGCTGCCTTTATTTCTTTAAGACTCTCTCTAAATTCTTTTCGAAGGTCCTGTATTATTTCTACAGTTATATTCCTGATTTGATCTTCTGGAGATCTCTGAATTTCTGTGCTATCAGGTTCTGATGTTGTGGGGTTGTGGGGTTGTGGGCATTCATTGCTCTATTGTTGTTCCTCTTTCCCATGACTTCAGAAGTTTGTGACTTCCCTTGGTCACGACTTCACTTAGGGTGCTCTGGATCCCGGGTTTGTGGTAATCTCAGTCACCACTACTCCTTTACTGGGTTGTATCAGAAAGTCTCAGACCTTGGGAGTTATTCAAGGCTGCTCGAGACCGTGGGGATGCGGGGCTGGGTGTTTTCCTACAGGGAGCCGAGACTAGGGTGTGGTATCTCTGCCACCACTACTCCTTCACTGGGTTGGACTGCAAAATATATGACCCAAGGAGATTATCAGAGCTGCGCAAGTCTCTGGGAGTGCAATACAGGGATTTCTCCTTTAGGGGCCGCAATTTTGCTCACAGTTATTGTGTGCATTGATCTGGAGCCGTTGTAGGCATGGTGAACTTGCCACCGCAGCTGGCAATATGGCACCACTGCTACGCCCTCGGCCTTGAGGCTGGCGTATTACTTTTCTGGTTTTGAGCTCCGTTCTGAGTCCCTAGAAGGCGTGATGAGCTTGGCCTCTGGGAGTTTTAGATGTTCTTTGCGCAGAAAGAACTGCTGAATTACACCCGAATGATCCACAGCTGCTCACTTCAGCTCCTTGTTTACCTTTCCTCTTTGGAGCCTGGTGCTGTGAGGGAAGATGGCGCCGGCATGGCTCTGCTGCCGCATTGTGGGCTTGATTTCTGGTCTCTGGTTTTTCTTCTAGTCTTTTTTTCTCTGTCCCTTGTATTTACATTTTTTATTTCTCTGTTGCTAGTGTTTTCTGGCTATGAAAAGCACCGATTTTGTGGCAATAGAGATTGAGTTTTAGCAGGGCTCGTAAATGCTGCTTTTCTCGGTTGCCATCTTCCCGGAAGTTCTGCCAAATAACTTATAATGAACAGAAACTTGCTTTGTTTTTAGCACTGAGGACTGAACCCAGGATATTCTACTTTGAGTTACACCTTTGGCCCTATTTTATCTTTATTTTGAAACAGGGTCTCACTAGGTTGATGAGAGTCTCACTACTTGTTGATGCTATCCTTGAACCTATGATCCTCCTGTCTCAGCCTCCCAAGTACTGAGATTACAAGTGTGCGCCATCACAGCCAGCCAGAAATCTAATTCCTGAGGCTGAGACGTCTGAGAGCATGGATCCAATAATCTTGTCTTTGTGACCCTTCTCATGCTAATCCCCTCCCAAAGGTCCCACTTCCAAATTCCTTCAACATGTGGATTTGGGGGTTAAGTTTCCAACACATGGATGTGAGGGAGACAGATTCAAACTATAGCTCAGAGGTCAAGATGAATCATGCCTGAAATATCTTTGCCTTTATCCCTTTCAAAGGTAGGGTTTGTACGGGGGAATCCCATTGTTGAGAGAGGGGGCATCCCAGGTCTTTAGTGGGAAATGTGCTCATCATTTGGGGCAGAGGAATCAACTGCCTTGGGTGACGGTAGGGCAGCTATGAGTAGTGTACCAGTGGCATAACTTACACTCAGGGCTTCTTAACACTGGCACGATTTAGTTGCTGTTGTTGTACTGGGGAATTGAATGCAGGGGCATTCTTTCTCTGAGTCAAATCTCCATTTCTATTTTATTTATTTATCTTTTATTTATTTATTTATTTATTTGTTTTTTTTTTGTTTGTTTGTTTGCGGTACTGGGGATGGAACCCAGGGGCATTCTACCTCTGAGCTACACTCCCAGCCCTAATTTTTAATTCTCTATTTTAAAACAGGGTCTCACTGAGTTGCAGAGGGCCTCACTAAGTAACTGAGGCTGGCAGTGCACCTGTGACCCTCCTGTTTCAGCCTCCCAAGTACTGCGATTACAAGCATGCATCACCACACCCGGCTTTATTTTTTATTTTGAAACAGGGTTTTGCTAAGTTGTTGAGGGTCTCACTAAGTTGCTGAGGCTAGCCTTGAACCTGCAAGCCTCCTTTCTCAGCCTCCCAAGTACTGGGAATACAAGCGTGCGCCACCATGCCCAGCTTAGCGTCTTTCTTAAAGAAGATAGAAGGACTTTTCTAAGAGATACTGCCCAAGCTGGGCATGGTGACACAGTCCTATTATCCCAATACTTGGATGCTGAGACAGAAGGACTGCAGGTTTGAGGCCCCAGCCTTAGCAACTGAGCGAGGCCTTCAGCAACTTAGTGAGACCCTCTTTGAAAATAAATAATAAAAGTGGGCTGGGGGTATAGCTCAGAGGTAGAATGCCCCTGGGTTCTACCCCCAATACAAAAGTGGGGGATGAGGGGAAAGGCATTGGCTAAGTCTCTCCTGTGACTTTGCACAGTGGAGCTGAAAGGAGAAGATTTAGCTATGAGTGTACTCACACGCACACACGTGCACACACACACACACACACACACACATACACGCATTCCTCACATAGCATCCTCGTTCGTTTATTTTCTATATTAAAGGCCCACTGCTCTCTGTAATCCCCTCCTCGAGTTCCGAGCAATGAGTAGAATGCATTCTGACTTTAAATGCAATGGAGAGCTTGGAAAAGAGGGAAAATTAGCTGAGGATCCCAAAGAAACTTGAAAAGACGAGGAAATACCTTCAAGAAAAGTCGCGGGCGTCACTGTGACCCCAAGCCGGTCATGGGACCCATAGGCGGCTTCGTGAGCTTTTGAAAGGGGGTCGGGCCTCTCTGCCTGGCCCTGGCTTGGTTCCCTGTTTTACTTACCTTCTCCGTGTTCTGCCAAATGGGAATAAACCTTCTCCTTGGGAGTGGTCCCCGCTGTCTGTCTGTCATTCTGTTGGATGCTATGGGAATAAAGGAGACTGACTTCCTCCTGCGTATTCTGCTTCTTTCTTTTCTTCAACACATGAGCATCACCAGCCTCTTGATCTTAACTTCAGATCTTAACCTCAAATCATCTCTGCAATGGAACGATGGAACGGAATCGAGTGATACAATAAAGCTTGTTCCAGACATCCCTGCTCTGCCTAAAGCAGTGGCAGCTGCTGCACACCCCTTGTGGCAGTCCAGGTTTCCTTGGCAGTAAGGGCCAGAACCCAGCTGCTTTTATTCCATCGTCTATTACTCTAACAAAAGACCTGGGGCCAGGTGCTTTATAAAGAAAAGAAGCTCTTTAGCTTCTTTATGGAGGTCCAGAAGCATGGTGCTGGCTTTGGCTCAGCTCTTGTGAGGGCCCACTTGGCTGAGTCACAATATGGTGGATGGTGTCATGGTGCGAGTACCAGGAGAGGGAGAGAGTCCTGCCTGCATGGAGCTGCCCTCTCTGTTCCTATTAGCCGTGTGTGTATGGGGGAGCGTTCATTGACTGACTAAATTTTTTTGTGTGAATAAGCCCAGTGACATTCTACCTCTGAGCTATACTCCAAACCCTTTTAAAAATTGTTTTGCTTTGAAACAGGATCTTGCTAGATTGCTGGGAGTCTCATTAAGTTGCTAAGGCTGGCCTTGCACCTGCAATCCTCTGTCTCAGCCTCCCAAGTACTGGGGTTACAGGTGTGCACCACTGCGCCTAGCTTGGTTGACTTTTAAGACCTGTCATGTTGCTAAAATGTTTGGTTCATATTTATGGCATGCATGAACATTCTATATGTACATGCTACATTGTAGCACAATTGGACATTGAAAAATACAGATGGGAAAAGAAATGGGCTTTATTCCACTAACCACAGGCAACTGCTATTAATATTTACAGTGTTTGTATTTTTAACACACAGGATATCTCTCTCTCTCTTTCTTTCTTTCTTTCTTTCTTTCTTTCTTTCTTTCTTTCTTTCTTTCTTTCTTTCTTTCTTTCTCCTCTCTATGGAGAAATAAACTTCACTATCTCTATACTGGCTCTGGAATTCCCACATGAGAGAATTCGGGGTCATTGTTCTGGTAGATGAAGGCTGGAGGATAAGTCTGGGAGCTGTTTGTAAAGTAAGACTGTTTAGCTCTGGGGTGGAGCTGCTGGGGATGGGGATGGGTGGGGATGTCAGTTTACACTTACTATTAAAGATAACTGAGAAAATCCACTAAACTTACAGCCTCCCAACCAAACCCTAACCCTAACCCTCTGGTGGTCTCAGCTCAGTATCCCTGCTGTCCTGGGCTCAGAGACTCACAGACCTTGCTTGGGAACCCAAGACCTCACTGAATAGCTTACTCCTCACTCCAGCTTCCCTAAGACAGCTGGGAAACCAGCTATTTGAGCAGCCCCAATGCTCCCCGGTGAGACCAAATATTAATAGAACTAGAAAGACTAAGAGCTAGAGGAAAACTCAGGGACACATTTTTTCATTTTTGTTTTGTTTTAAACAGGGGGGTTCCTCTCCTCTCCTCTTCCCTTCTTTCTTTACATTTTTTGTGGTCCTGGGGATGCACCTGAGAGGTGTTCTACCTCTGAGCTTCACCTCCATCCCTAATTTATATTTTATTTTGAAGCAGGGTCTCACCTCACTAAGTTGCTGAGGCTGGCCTTGAACCTTCTATCCTCCTGTCTTACGCCTCCCAATTACTGGGATTATGGGCATCCTCTATCACACCTGGCTTGTACTTTAGTTTCTTTACCCATAAAGTAGAAATAAAAATGCTTATCTGTGTACATCTCAGATTGGTGATAAAATAGCAATGAAATAGCAGGTGGGAAAATATAAAGAGTATGATGTGTCTCGGTGGCGGGGAGCGCCTGGAGGGGTGGGGCACAGCTGCCTTTGGGACCTATGGAGATGTTACATCTGCCTGAAGGGTTCTGAACAGACCATCTCTCCTGGGAGAAATGACCAGACCTACGGGTGTCACAGGTTACTGTGAGGTTCTGATAGGACAGTGGTTTGAGTGGGTAGAAACAGAAGCAATATGGCATAGTTATTCTAGAACTGGGGAACTCAGAGTATTCCAAGATATAAAAGGAGTCCAAGCCACCCATAAGGTTGTTTTGGAAGAGTTACGGCACTTAAGGAAGGGTGTGGGTAAGGACAGGAGCCCAGGAGCACGCAGACACCAGGGCCTTCTGGTCTACCGTGGAGGACAGCTGGACCCTGGGCCCTGGGCCAGGGAAGGGAGGACTGTGACCCGCTGTTCCCATGTCTCTGCTCCCGCAGGCTCAGTCACAGACGGTCATTGTTCTCCACACCCCTTTGTTGTCCTTTCTCAGGCGCCAGGCGGGGGAAACTGGGGGGGGGGGGTCTGGGTTACTCAGAGATAAGGTCTTTTTATGAGCTTCCTGATTTGGCTGAGAGAGGAACTTGGCCAACTGGTACAAACGAAGGGCATTCCCTCTACCTGGATCCTTTGGTTAAAGAGACGCCTCTTCCAGTTGAGGCAGGAGGGCGATGACACTCCTTGGGGAGGTTCAGCTCAGAGGGGTGGGACCCAGACGCTGCCGAAGCAGAGTGGAGGAGAGACTGTGCTGTTGTCCTCCATCCCAGCATCCCACAAACACCTGCCCAGAGGATCATGTCCGCCACCACTTTCTGCAGCCAGATGAACAGTTCGTTTCCCAAGATTCTTCTGGAAATTCCTCCTGACTCCTCTGGGGAAAAGAATGGTGAAGGAATGAAAAGAAAACGCAAGAAAACAGCTACGTGTAGCTGGGCATGGTAGCCCACGCCTGTAATCCCAGTACGTGGAAGGCTGAGACAGGAGGATCTCAGGTCCAAGGCCAGACTCAGATTTAGTAAGCCTTGTTTCAAAATAAAACGTAAAAAGAGCTGAGGTATCGCTCTGTGGTAGAACACCCCACCCCATGGGTTCAATCCCCAGTACCAATAAGTAAACAAATAAATAAATTAATTAATTAAAGAAAAAAGAAGAGAAAAAAGAGAGGGAGGGAGGAAAAAGACAAAAGCCACATATGTTATCTAAATCCCAGATACACAGCAGAGACTAGCAGGCATTCCTGGAAACATCCTTAGTCAGTCCCTAAGGGGCTGTAAATGAGATAGCTTGAAATGTCTGTTCTGGGGATTGAATGAACCCAGGGGAATCCTACTTTTGAGCTACACCTCCAGCCCTTTTTATTTTTTATTGTGAACCGAGGTCTTTCTGAGTTGCCGATCATCTCTTGCTACATTGCCAAGGCTGGCTTTGAACCTGCAATCCTCCTGTATCAGCCTCCCAAGTCCTAGGATCATAGGTGTGAACCACCGCGCCTGGCTCATTTGCCCATTTTTTATTTGATTGGTTTTTAGCTGCCGGGATCCTTATATCTTCTGGATACTAATCCCCTGTAGATGAATACTTTACAAATATGCTCTCACATTCTGTATTTTGTTTCTTCACTCTGTTGATTGCTTCCTTGGACGTTCTAATGCTTTTTAGTTTGGTGCGATCTCATTTGTCAATGTTGCTTTTATTGCTTGTGTTTTGGGGTCAGATTCAAAACTTTTTTGCCTAGACCAATGTCCTGAAGTATGCCTTCTAATAGCTTCACTGTTCCGAGTCTTACGTTTAAGTGAAAAGCTGATCTTCTTTAACCTGGCCCCCAGTTCTTTAGTTCCCTTTCCAAAGCAACTGCCGTTCACTGCTGTTATAGATATCCTTACTGGATAACTAAGAAAGACAATTATTTCTTATAGATCGATGTGAGAGAGAATATCTGGATATCTGAACGGTATCCTAATGGAGGAGCCACCAAGAGAAGCTTGAAAAAGCCTCCGCATGTGATAGCGCACGCTTGTAATCCCAGGACTTGGGATAATGAGACAGGAGGATCGCAGGTTCAAAGCCAGCCTCAGCCACTTAGTGAGACCCTGTTTCATAATAAAAAATAAAATAGTGACTGGGGTGTAGCCCCGAGGTAGAATGCCCCTGGGTTCAATCCCCAGAATAAACAAATACACAAATGCAGTAGAAACTCAAGATATTATAGATATGATTCATTACTACGCAGAGACTGAAACGGGAAGTGACTGATCACCATCCCTGTCTGTCAGGGAGGAGGTGACTTTCAAGGTGGAGGATCAGAACAGGCGGTTCACTCTTCTCCCTTTGTCAGCTCCAAACAGTATTCAGCGAGGAGACGTGCCTGCTGGCGTGTCGGCGCTCATGAGCCGACAGGCACCATCAGCAGTCAAAGGGGCAGGCTCAGACCCTCCGTCCGCCATCTGGGGTCCTCTATTGTTCCTCTCACACCCCTGCTTGTACCAGAACGGAGCCCCTGGTCCCTCGCCCCCACGTCGGCTCCCCACCCCATCTGAGGAGTCCCGGCAGGCAGCTCGTTGAATATATAAAGTGAACCTATGAAAGTCAGAGGTTTTGAGGGTGCAAAAGAACACCCTAAGTTCTACCAGCTCTTGACCATCTTCCAGAGCTTATTTTTAATAAATCCTTGGTGTGAATCATCTCTGTTGTCTGTTGATTCTCCAGAGGATGACAAAAGAAAATAAACCAGTTATGCAAACGTGCTGGTTAGAATCTCTTGGTACCTACTAACCAGATATCTAACTATGGTTTTGTCCTGCTGATAAAGACTCCAAGGGGTCCTGGGTAATCCTCATAACCTTTAACCGTACCCCCAAAACATGAACTTGCAGAGTCTCACCCGACTGGGAAGATACCGCCCCATCCAGTAAGGAGAACATTCTTGATTTCCCTCCCTCCTTCCTTCCTTTCTTCATTCATTCTTTCTTGCTTCCTTCTTTTTTTTTTTATCATCTCACCACTTATATTTCCCTAATCAGTGTATCCATTTTTAATGTGTTTGTTTTTGCAGTACTAGGGATGGACCGACAGGCCCCTCTACCACTGAGCTGCACCCCCAACGCTTTTAATTTTGAAACAAGTTCTAAGTCACAGAGGCTGGCCTTGAACTTGCAATCTTCCCGTCTCGGCCCCCTATATACTGAGATGTCAGGAGTGCGCCACCACCCTCAGCTTAACACACTCTTCATTGTTTCTGTGTGTGTTGCTTTATACTAATGAAATCAGGTACATATTGGCTTCTAGGGACTGGGGATGTAGCTCAGAGATAGAATGCCCCTTGGACCAATCCCCAGTAACACACACACACACACACACACACACACACACACACACACACACATTTCCACTATGTAAAATGAAAAAGCTGGGTCCCAGAGAATTTGACCGACTTATTCGGGGTCCCAGTTGTGTCTTTGTGTGTCTCCTACACCATGTGGGCTGGGCCACCCATCCTGTCGTGACGTCGGCATGAGGAACCAGAAGGAATTCCCACCTTGCTCCGATTTGCAGGTCTCTGTTCTGTCGCTCAAGGTAAAGATCTCCAGAAAAACAAACCCAGCTCCAGCTGTCTTTAGGGAGAAAAAGTGAGTTGCCCCAGACTTTATGATACTAATTGTTGAGGGAACCCAATGTTCATCGGCAAAGACATTGTCTGACCCTCGCCACCTCCAACGCTGACTAGAAAGAGGCTGTTTGATTAAGAACCCCTAGAATGATAGCACTGGTAATCACCCCCAACATGCACACGCGCGCACGCACACACACACACACACACACACACACACACACACACGCACACTCACACACTTCAGAAAATCTAATTTCCAGAGGGTAGATCTCGCCACAGCAGGCCGCCATGCGGCTTAGACAAATAAAGCAAAAAAAATCCCCAACACCCTGACAAAGAACTCACTCCTGCGGCTGGGCTGCTTTTTATTTTATTTTTGGTTTATTATATTATATTAGATTTTCTTTTTCATCCCACTAATACATTTTGGCTGTTTTTTTTTTTTTCCTCTCCTTACCCTGGTCCCCCAACACCTTCAGTGGTACAGAAAGTAATTCTAAACTGTAAGCTACTCCTGACTTAACTACTTATTAAAAACCCTAATATGCTTGGCAGCTTTGATGTCTGCTGAACAACAAAGGGAGAGAGTTGGTCTGGGCTACTGTATTCCTTGATTTTGTCACTAAGTTATGACGCCCAGCAGAGCCCCATGACAGTGCAAATCAATCTCACCCTGCGCTCTGCGGGGCCCTCCCTGCCTCCCGCTGAGTCTCTGCAGTTTAATTAGCTTTTCCACCCAACCACATCTGCAGCTTCAGCAAGAAAGAGAGATGGAGAACAGTTCGCTGGAAAGTGGGGGCCTTAAAAAAAAGTTTCTTTTTGGGGGGGCGGTGTTGGGAAGAAGAAACATCAGAGACCTTTGTAGTTTGGGCTTAGATGCATTAAGCCTGGGCTCCACGGGCGCGGGGCCTGCGGTATATTGTTAAAGATAGACTTTAAACGTAGTTCCACGAAAACTTCCTTGCACAGAGGAGCTATCAGATGGTGTTTAAAGGCTTTCTCTTCTTTGGACAGGTCTGTGTTTTCTGTGTTTCTTCTCCGGCCCCCACACCCCCTTCCTCCTCCATTGATCCAATAGGAATTCTTGGCGCCCCAGCCCTCCCCAGCCAAGCCCCCCTGCAGCATCAAGGAGGCCAAGTTTTGCAAGACTTTGGATGAATGGCTGCGGGCGGGTGGTGTCTCCAAGTGCAAAGCAGGTTCCTCTGTTTCTTCTGCAGAGATTAAGAATGCCAGCCAAAGAAGAAAGTGGGGGCCGGGGGCCAGGGAGTTCTGGAGTCTGCAAGGGGAGATCTCAGCGGGCCAGGGGTGGCCTGCGCAGAGTAAAACTGTTGTCCTGGCCCTGGTGGAGTTAGACAGATGAGATCCAGCTGATCCTGCCTGCCCTGGGGGTGTCTGGGATGCTGTAGAGGGTGCCAGAAGCAGACAGGCCAGGTCCCAGAGGGCAGCTGATAAGCTCAGCCTTCGGTGATAAGGGTTTGAGGGAGCCGGAGGATGGATTTTTCTCTTTCCAGAATTTTTTTCTTTGCTTGCCCAGTGTGCTGGACATACTGAGGGATCACCCTGCCACCGGTCAGCACCCACTATCCAGGTGACAGTTTTTGTCACCTCCCAGGAGGAGTATATCTGATACATCGCAGGATGTATCAGCTAAGGAGCCCTCCTGGGAATCCCTTTCCCCCATTTTGGATGGGTGTTGGCAGAAGTAGGGATCCCTTTCTTCTGTATCTGCCCTCACCCCTTAGCACATGGCAGGCTCAGCTGTGCACCGATGGCCCAAGACTGTGCTGCCAGCCCCTGCCACGCATGCAGGATCTTCTGCCCCATATCAAAATACCACAGGGCCAGTGCCAAAAATTTAATACATCGCAGGAAGACATGGGAGAAACCCAAGAGCATTTGCTGAAAAAGCCGGGTGGAGTGGCACACACCCGTGATCTCAGTACTTGGGAGCCTGAGACAGGAGGACCACAGGTTGCAGGCCAGCCTCAGCAACTTAGAGAGACCCTGGACAACTCAGTGAGACTCTATTTCAAAATTAAAAAATAACATAGGGCTGGAGGTGTAGCTCAGAGATAAAATGCTCCCGGGTTCAATTCCTAGCAAACACACACACACACACACACACACACACACACACGCTACACACCGTATCAGTCCAGATATATAACTATTTGGAAAAGGAAAACCATGCAGATGACTGAAAGATGTGTGGTTGCCAAGGGTTACGGGGGAGGGCAGGAAGGGGTAGGGACAGGCAAAACCAGGGTGTTTTTAGGCAGCAAAACTCTTCTTTAGGATGCGCTAATGGTGAGTGCCAGACATGATACGTTTATCGAAGCCTGTAAAGTATACAACACAGTGAGCTCCAACGTAAACTACGGCCTCTAGCTAATGACAGCGTTCCAACACCAGCTCATCATTGTGCCAAATGGGTCACAGCAGCCAAGATGGCAGTGGGGGAAGCTTGGGGGGTGCTGGTAATGGGGGGCCTCTTTGTAGCTCCCACTCGTGTGTGTGTGTGTGTGTGTGTGTGTGTGTGTGTGCATGTGTGTGTGTGTGCGTGTGTGTGTGAACCCAAGAGCCTTCTAAGGAATAAGGTCTTATTTATTTATTTTTGTGGTACTGGGGATGGAACCCAGGGGCATTCTAACTCTGAGCTACACCCCCAGCCCTATTTTGTTTCTTTCTTTCTTTCTTTCTTTCTTTCTTTCTTTCTTTCTTTCTTTCTTTCTTTCTTTCTTCTTCTTTTTGGTGGTACTGGGGTTCCTGGAAGCCCTTCTACCTCCGGGCTACACTCCCAGACCTATTTTATATATTTTATTTATTTGGAAACAGGGTCTCTTAAGCCAGCGAGGCTGACTACAAACCTGTACAATCCTCCCGTCTCTGCCTCCCAAGTGTGGGGATTACAAGCGTGCACCACCACGCCCGGCCTGTATTCTTTATTTTTGAAACAGGGTCTCAATGAGTTGCAGATGGCGTCACTAAGTATCTGAGGCTGTCGGTGAACCTTGATCCTCCTGTCTCAGCTTCCTGAATGCTGGTATTACAGGCATGTGCCACCACGCTTGGCTAGGAATAAAGTCTTACTTATTTAAGATTTTTTTTCCCCTGAAATACTGGGGGTAGAACCCAGGGGCATTCTACTTCCGAGCTACACCACATGCCCTATCTTTTATTCTTTATTTTGAAACAGGGTCTCACTGAGTCGCAGAGGGCCTCACTAAGTAGCTGAGGCTGGCCACGAACCATGATTCTCCTGTCTCAGCCTCCCGAATGCTGGGATTGCAAGTGTGGACCACTGTGCTGGGCTCATTTAAGATTTTTTAAAACTTCCGGGAAGATGGTGACCAAGAAAAGCGTCGTTCACCAGTCCTGCTAAAACTCGATCTCTATTGCCACAAAATCAGCGCTTTTCATAGCCAGAAAACACTAGCAACAGAGAAATAAAAATGTAAACACAAGGGACAGAGAAAAAAAAGACTAGAAGAACAACCAGAGACCAGAAAAGAAATCAAGCCTGCAATGCAGTGGCGGAGCCGTGCTGGCGCCATCTTCCCTCATAGCACCAGGCTCCAGAGAGGAAAGGTAAACAAGGAGCTGAAGTGAGCAGCTACGGATCATTCAGGTGTAATTCAGCAGTTCTTTTGGTGCAAAGAACGCCTAAAACTCCCAGTAGCCAAATTCATCATGCCTTCCAGGGACTCAGAACAGAGCTAAAACCAGAAAAGAAATATGCCAGCCTCACAGCTGAGGGTGTGGCAGTGGCGCCATATTGCCAGCAGTGACAGCTAGTTCACCATGCCCTGACAGCTCCAGATCTGTGTGCACGATAACTGTGAGTTAAATTGCGGCCCCTGAAGGATAAATCCCTGTACTGCACTCCCAGGGATTTGCGCAGCATTGATCTCCTTGGGTCTGAGATTTTGCAGTCCAACCCAGTGAAGGAGTAGTGGTGGCAGAGATACCACACCTTAGTCGCAGCTCCCCATGGGAAAATGCCCAGCCCGGCACCCCCACAGTCTCGTGGAGCCTCGATTAACTCCCTGGGTCTGAAAATTTGCGATACAACCCACTAAAGGAGTAGTGGTGACTGAGATCACAACAGACTTGAGATACAGAGCACCTTAAGTGAAGTCGTAGTGACCCAGGGAAGGCACAAACTTCTGAAATCATGGGAAAGAAGAACAAAAATAGAGCAATGAATGCCCACAATCCCACAACATCAGAACCTGATAAAACAGAAATTCAGAGATCTCCAGAAGATCAAATTGGGAA
This sequence comes from Muscardinus avellanarius, assembly GCF_963383645.1. Lineage (NCBI taxonomy): Eukaryota > Metazoa > Chordata > Mammalia > Rodentia > Gliridae > Muscardinus > Muscardinus avellanarius. Next base: position 61,905,693 of record NC_137802.1, read on the forward strand.
TATAACTGTAGAAATAATACAGGACTTTTGAAAAGAATTTAGAGAGAGTCTAAAAGAAATAAAGGTAGCAATCATTGAGGTAAAGGCCTCAATTCAAAGTATAAACAATCGATTAGACCACATGGAGAATAGAATCTTGCTCCTAGAAGATGATCACTCCAAAAACGAATGCATAATTTCTAACTTAGAAAAAAAATCAGACAGCAGGAATCTGACATTGAAGAAATATGGGCCCATTTTAAGAGAGCTAACTGAAGAATAATTGGAATAGAGGAGGGAAAAGAAGGTGAAACCAAAGGGATCGATAATCTCTTCAAAGAAATAATAGCAGAAAAATTTCCAAACATAGAGCAAGAGGTTGATACACAGATCCAGGAAACTTATAGAACTCCCTTTAGACAGGATCGGAGAAGAGGATCCCCACGCCACATAATTGTCAAAATGACCAATGTGGAAGCCAAGCAGAGAATCTTAAAGGCAACAAAACAAAAGGCCAAGTGACATTCAGAGGCAAACCAATTAGAATCACTCCAGACTTCCCAAACCAAGTCATGAAAGCTAGAAGGGCTTGGAGTAACATAGTCCAAACTCTGAAAGAAAACAACTTCCAGCCAAAAATTTCCTACCCAGCAAAACTATCTATCAAATTAGATGGGAAAATAAGAAACTTCCATGACAAACAGAAACTGAAGGAATTTATGTCTTCAAAACCAGCGCTAGAGAAAATACTCAAAGAGATTAACTACAAAGAAGAAATAGGTAATACACACCAGAACCAGAGAAACAAGACTTTCTACCCAGCAGACAATGAAGCAAAGAAGAATAAACAGTATTTCAAGCAGAAATAAAAACTTGTTAGGAATGAAAATTCATTTCTCAATAATCGCACTGAATGTAAATGGCCTCAATTCCCCAATAAAAAGACATAAATTGGCAAAATGGATTAAAAACCAGAATCCATCCATCTGCTGCTTACAAGAAACACACTTTACAAGTAAAGATAGTAACAAAATCAAAGTACAGGGCTAGAGTAAGGTAATTCATGTTAAGCAGCCATCCTAACAAATGTGAAGTAGTATTTCACTATAGTTTTTATTTGTATTTCCTTAATGGTTAGTTATATTATGATAATGATAAGTGATATTCATGTGTTTATTGGTTATATAAAAATCTTTGGAGATTCATTATTTATTTTAGTCTTTTATCTGTTTCTAAATTGTATTTTTTGCTTTTATTGTTGCTAATTTTTAGAATTTCTAGTTGGAATATTAATATACCTTCAGATATAACACTTGGAAATGTTTTATCCCATTCTATCAGTAACTTTTAACTCTGTTTACATTGTCTTTGTACAATATTTTTTTATTTTTTTTAGGAAGTTTGTTTGTTTATTCTTTTGTTGCCTGTGCCTTCAAAATCATATCCAAGAAATCACTGCCGATTTCAATGCTGTGAAGTTTTATGACCCAGGTTTTCTTCTAGAAGTTTATAGTCTTAAGATTTACATCTAGGTGTTTTATCTATTTTTGAGTTAATTTTTTATATGATGTTATGTAAGGGTTCAGTTTTATTCTTTTTCATGTAATTATTATTTTCAACAATATTTAGTGAAAAGATTGTTATTTCCTTCAGCAAATGTTCTTGGGAACCTTGTCAAAAACAACTTGACCATATATGGAAGAATTTATTTTTAGGCTTTTTATTTTACTCCACTGGTTTATATATCTGCCTTTATAGCAGTACTACACTGTTTCAGTTATTGTAGCTTTATAAGGTTTGAAATCAGAAAATGTACATCTTCTAGCTTTGTTCATTTTTGAGATTGTTTTGGGTATTTAGAGTTCATATTTCATGTTAGGATACATTGTTTTCTGAAAAAAAAAAAGTATGATAGCTTCACCTTAAAAAAAGGAAAAAAATATCCTCTGGTAAGAAAGAAAGCAAAAAGAAATATTGAAATGTTATCTCTAAGTGATCAAAAGCTTGATATCAGACAAATGAATCTGTTATATGAGATTATCATTGTTAATTTTGGATAAATTGCTATAATATTAGATGTCAACCACTAAGCCAAGCATGGAAAAGAGGGATGGGGAGGGTATGGGGTGGGGATTAGGTAGGGGCTAACTGGGTGATGTGTGCATGTATGTCTACACAAGATTTTTTTTTATCCCATTATGATGTATGAATACAGTGCAACAATAAAAAAATTTAAAAAAAGATTTTTTAAAAAGTCACCCTTCAACCCACAGAAGCAGGAGGGAATGGGAGTGAGGGAGGGAGGCAGGTGGCCCCAATGGGCCTATATATTTTGTGCTCATGGCAGGAGAGGAGTCTTTGGTGACCTGGGAAGTGTAACCTTTGCTGCATCCAGGCTTCCTCCTGACCCGGCTTTGAGCCTTCAGGTTGGTTGATAGTCACAACTGAGTCTGACCTTCACTCCCCGTGACCTCAAGGAAATGGAAATACTGGAGGATTGCGGTTCACGGACAGCCTCATGTTTTATGTAAGGGATGTAACGGATGTAAGTGCATTTTGATACCTTGGAGTGCCTTTTCAGGGACACACAGCAAATATTCCTTAGTGAAGGCTCCAGCAGGGAAGGAGTGTAAGAAGAGGCCGAGTCCTGTGGGCCAGCCCTCTGAGAGGTGGGCAGCCTGGCACAGCCACATGGCCAGGCCTGGATAGGACTGCTGCCCAGCTCAGGATTCTGACCAAGCCCCAGTGAATCTCCTTGTCTCCAGAATGAAAACACAGCCAGGTTGGTGGCGCACACTTGTGATCCCAGCATTTGAGAGACTGAGACAGGAGGATCACGGACGACAGCCTCAGCTACTACTTAGTGAGGCCCTTTGCAACTCAGTGAGACCCTGTTTCAAAATAAAGAATAAAAAAAGTAAGGTTGGGGTTGTATCTTGGAGGTAGAATAGCCCTGGCTTTCATTTCCAGTAGCACGAGCAAAAATAAAATAAAATAAAATAAAAAAGAAAAGAAAAGAAAAAGAAAAAGAAAAAAGAGGAAAAGAAAAAGAAAAAGAATGCAGAGACTGCAGAAAAGAAAAAGTACAATAAAATTAAATTACATGCACTTTTGCTGCTCACCAAGAGACAACCATTGTCAACAGCTGGGTTTATACTTGGTGGTAGTTTTCCTAATTGCTATTGTTATGGTTACTTTTTAAAAATTTTTTTAAAAATAATTTTTTATTAGTGCACTGTATTCATACATCATAATGGGATAAAAAAATACTTTTGTAGACATACATGCACACATCACCCAGTCAGCCCCCACCCGATCCCATTCCCTCCCCATCCCTCCTTCCCATGCTTGGCTTAGTGGTTGACATCTAGTATTATAGCAATTTATCCAAAATTAACGATGATAATCTCACATAACAGTTTCATTTGTCTGATACCAAGATTTTGATGACTTAAAGATAACATTTCAATATTTCTTTTTGCTTTCTTTCTTACCAGAGAATATTTTTTTCTTTTCTTTTTTTAGGTGAAACTATCATACATTTATTTATTTATTTTTCAGAAAAAATTTTATCCTAATATGGAATATGGACTCTAGATACCCAAAACGATCTTGAAAAAGAACAATGCTAGAAGATGTATATTTTCTGATTTCAAACCATATAAAGCTACAATAATTGAAAGAGTGTAGTAATGTTATAAAGGAAGATATATAAACCATTGGAGTTAAATAAAAGCCTAGAGCTAAATTCTTCCATATATTGTCAAGTTATTTTTATTTTTTATTTTTTGGTGGTACTGAGGTTCCTGGAAGCCCTTCTACCTCCGGGATACACTCCCAGATCTATTTTATATTTTTGAAACAGGGTCTCTTACGTCAGCGTGGCTGACTTCGAACCTGCGTGATCCTCCTGTCTCCGCCTCCCAAGCGCGGGAATTGCAAGCGTGCGCCACCACGCCCAGCTTGTCAAGTTATTTTTGACAAGGTTTCCACGAACATTTGGTGAAGGAAATAATATTCTTTTAACTAAATATTGTTGAAAAATAATAATTACATGAAAAAGAATAAAATTGGACCCTTACCTAACACCATATACAAATATTAACTCAAAATAGATAAAAGACCTAAATATAAATCTTAAGACTATAAACTTTTAGAAGAAAATCTGGGTCATAAAATCTTACAACATTGAAATTGGCAGTGATTTCTTGGATATGATTTCAATGGCACAGGCAACAGAAGGGTAAACAAACTCCCTAAAGAATAAAAAAATATTGTATATCCAAAGACAATTTAAACAGAGTTAAAAGTTACTGATAGAATGGGATAAAATATTTCCAAATGCTATATCTGAAGGTATATTAATATTCCAACTAAAAATCCTAAAAATTAGCAACAATAAAAGCAAACAATACAATTTAGAGATAGGTAAAAGACTAACATAAATAATGAATCTCCACAGATAACCAATCTTAGCTGTCTGTTGGATGGAAAATCTTGTTTCTCTGATTCTGGTGTGTGTTACCTATTTCTTCTCTATAATTAATCTCTTTGAGTTTTTTCTGTAGCGCTGGTTTTGAAGACATAAATTCCTTCAGTTTCTGTTTGTCATGGAAGTTTCTTATTTTCCCATCTAATTTGATAGAAAGTTTTGCTGGGTAGGAAATTTTTGGCTGGAAGTTGTTTTCTTTCAGAGTTTGGAATATGTTACTCCAAGCCCTTCTGGCTCCAATGACTTGGTTTGGGAAGTCTGGAGTGATTCTAATTGGTTTGCCTCTGAGTGTCACTTGGCCCTTTGTTTTTATTGTGTTTAAGATTCTCTGCCTGGCTTCCACATTGACATTGGTCATTTTGACAATTATGTGGCGTGGGGATCCTCCTCTCCCATCCTGTCTAAAGGGAGTTCTAGACTTCCGGGAAGATGGCGACCGAGAAAAGCAGGGCTTAAGAGCCCCGCTAACAACAAATCTCCATTACCACAAAATCAGCGCCTTTCATAGCCAGAAAACACCATCACCAGAGGGGAAAAAAAAAATCACCAGGCTCCAGAAGGAAAGCGGACTGAGAACAGAGCTACAGAGGAGATCCTCAAGCCCAAGGATGCGGCCTCACGCCCGAGGACGCAGCAGCAGCGCCATACTGCCGGCAGCACCGGCGAATTCACAGGACGGCTACAGCAAGCCGAGGTGAGCCACTGCGGAACAGCCAGACGGGATTTCTCGGCGCAGAGATCACCTAAAGCTCCCAGTGGCCGAGCTCAGCACACGCTGCAGGGATTCAGAGTGGAAATCAAAACGAAAAAGAAAAACTCCAGCTCCACAGCTGAGGGCGTAGCAGCGGCGCCATATTGCCACGGGCGGCAGCAGCAGCAAATTCACCGAATTCAGTACAGCTACATCTGTGTACTCAACAACAGTGAGTCAAATTGCGGGCCACAGAGGAGAAATCCCAGTACTGTACTCCCTGGGACTTGACCCAGTGGGAGAGGGGCGGTGGCAGAGATATCACACCATAGGAGAACGTGCAACCTGGCACCCCCCACAGTCTAAAGCAGCCTCTATCGACTCTCTGGGTCGGAGACTCTGTGATACAACCCAGTAAAGGAGTAGTGGGGTCTGAGATACTACTGACTCGAGATCCAGAACACCTTAAGTGAAGTCATAGTGACCCAAGGGAAGAACCCAGAGAAGGCACAAACATCCGAAATCATGGGAAAGAGGAATAATACTGGAGCAATGAATGCACACAACCCCACAACATCAGAACCCAATAAAACAGAAAATCAAAGATTTCTAGAAGATCAAATCAGGAAAATAACTGTAGAAATAATAGAGGTGCTTCGAAAAGAACTCAGAGAGAGCCAAAAAGAGATAAAGGATGCAATTAATGAAGTAAAGGCCTCAATTCAAAGCACAAACAACCGATTAGACCACATGGAGAACAGAATCTCGCTCTTAGAAGATGATCATTCCAAAAATGAACGCATAGTTTCTAATCTAGGAAAAAATATCCGACAGCAGGAATCTGATATTGAAGAAATATGGGCCCATTTTAAGAGAGCTAATCTAAGAATAATTGGAATAGAGGAGGGAAAAGAAAGTGAAACCAAAGGGATCAACAATCTCTTCAAGGAAGTAATAGCAGAAAATTTTCCAAACATAGAGCAAGAGGTTGATACACAGGTCCAGGAAACTTATAGAACTCCCTTTAGACAGGATCAGAGAAGAGGATCCCCATGCCACATAATTGTCAAAATGACCAATGTGGAAGCCAAGCAGAGAATCTTAAAGGCAACAAAAGCAAAGGGCCAAGTGACATTCAGAGGCAAACCAATTAGAATCACTCCAGACTTCCCAAACCAAGTTATGAGAGCCAGAAGGGCTTGGAGTAACATATTCCCAATTCTGAAAGAAAACAACTTCCAGCCAAAAAATTTCCTACCCAGCAAAACTTTCTATCAAATTAGATGGAGAAATAAGAAGCTTCCATGACAAACAGAAACTGAAGGAATTTATGTCTTCAAAACCAGCACTAAAGAAAATACTCAAAGAGATTAACTACAAAGAAGAAATAGGTAACACACATCAGAACTAGAGAAATAAGATTTTCCATCCAACAGACAACTAAGATTGGTTATCTGTGGAGATTCATTATTTATGTTAGTCTGTTACCTATCTCTAAAGGGTATTGTTTGCCTTTATTGTTGTTAATTTTTAGGATTTCTAGTTGGAATATTAATATACCTTCAGATATAGCATTTGGAAATATTTTATCCCATTCTATTAGCAACTGTTAACTCTGTTTACATTGCCTTTGGATATACAATATTTTTTTTTATTTTTTAGGGAGTTTGTATACTTTTCTGTTGCCTGTGCCATTGAAATCATATCCAAGAAATCACTGCCAATTTCAGTGTTGTGAGGTTTTATGACCCAGATTTTTTCTTAAAAGTTTATAGTCTTAAGATTTATATTTAGGTCTTTTATCTATTTTGAGTTAATATTTGTATATGGGATTAGGTAAGGGTCCAACTTTATTCTTTTCCATGTAATTATTATGTTTCAACAATATTTAGTTAAAGGATTATTATTTCCACCACCAAATGTTCGTGGAAACCTTGTCAAAAATAACTTGACAATATAGGGAAGAATTTAGCTCTAGGCTTTTATTTAACTCCAATGGTTTATATATCTGCCTTTAGAATAGTACTACACTGTTTCAATTATTGTAGCTTTATATGGTTTGAAATCAGAAAATATAATCTTCTAGCTTTGTTCTTTTTCAAGATCGTTTTGGGTACCTAGAGTCCATATTCCATATTAGGATAGATTTTTTTTCTGAAAAATAAATATATAAATATATGATAGTTTCACCTAAAAAAATAGAAAAAAAATATTCTCTGGTAAGAAAGAAAGCAAAAAGAAATATTGAAATGTTATCTTTAAGTCATCAAAAGCTTGGTATCAGACAAATGAAACTGTTATGTGAGATTATCATTTTTAATTTTGGATAAATTGCTATAATACTAGATGTCAACCACTAAGCCAAGCATGGGAGGGAGGGATAGGGAGAGAATGGGGTGGGGATCAGGTGGGAGCTGACTGGGCATTGTATGCATGTATGTCTACAAAAGTATGTATCCCACTATGATGTATGAATACAGTGCACCAATAAAAAATAAATAAATTTAAAATATATATATAAAGGGAGTTCTATAAGTTTCCTGAACCTGTGTATCGACCTCTTGCTCTATGTTTGGAAAATTTTCTGCTATTACTTCCTTGAAGAGATTATTGATCCCTTTGGTTTCACCTTCTTTTCCCTCCTCTATTCCAATTATTCTTAGGTTAGCTCTCTTAAAATGGACCAATATTTCTTCAATGTCAGATTCCTGCTGTTGGATATTTTTTTCTAGATTAGAAACCATGCGTTCATTTTTGGATTGACCATCTTCTAAGAGCGAGATTCTATTCTCCATGTGGTCTAATAGGTTGATTATACTTTGAATTGAGGCCTTTACTTCATTAATTGCATCCTTTATCTCTTTTTGGCTCTCTCTGAATTCTTTTTGAAAGTCCTGTATTATTTCTACAGTTATTTTCCTGATTTGATCTTCTAGAAATCTCTGATTTTCTGTTTTATTGGGTTCTGATGTTGTGGGGTTGTGGGCATTCATTGCTCCATTGTTATTCCTCTTTCCCATGATTTCAGAAGTTTGTGCCTTCTCTGGGTTCTTCCCTTGGGTCACTATGACTTCACTTAAGGTGCTCTGGATCTCGAGTCTGTGGTATCTCAGTCCCAACTACTCATTTACTGGGTTGTATCACAGAGTCTCAGACCCAGGGAGTCAATTGAGGATGCTTTAGACCATGGGCGGGTGCCAGGTTGGGCATTCTCCTATGGTGTGATATCTCTGCCACCACCACTCCCCCACTGGGTCAAATCCCTGGGAGTACAGTACTGGGATTTCTCCTCTGTGGCCCGCAATTTGACTCACTGTTGAGTGCACAGATGGAGCTATAGTGGACTCGGTGAATTCTCTGCTGCTGCCACCGGTGGCAATATGGCGCTGCTGCCACGCCCTCAGCTGTGAGGTTAGCGTATTTCTTCTCTGGTTTTGAGCTTCGTTCTGAGTCCCTGCAGGGTGTGCTGAGCCCAGCCCCTGGGAGCTTTAGACGCTTCCTGCGTCGAAAAATCTGCCGAATTCCGCCTGGCTGTTATGCAGCGGTTCACCTCAGCTCTGTGTCCGCCGCTCCTCTCTGGAGCCTGGTGGGCTGTTGAGTGCGCTGGTCTGGTGCCATCTGGTAAATTTGCCGCTGCTGCCGGCAGTAAGGCGCTGCTGCCATGTCCTCAGGCGTGAGGCCAGCGTATCTCCTCTGTGGCTCTGAACTCCGTTCTGAGTCCCCCTCCTCTCTGGGGCGTGGTGCTGCAAGGGAAGATGGTGCGCCGCTCCGCTCCATGCCGCGGCTCCAGCCGCAGCACTGCAGTCTGGTTTCTACCTGGTGTCTCATTTTTCCAGCCCTCTTTTTCTCTGTCCCTTGTAATTACATTTTTTGTTTCTCTGCTGATGGTGTTTTCTGGCTATGAAAGGCGCTGATTTTGTGGTAATAGAGATTGGTTGTTAGCGGGGCTCGTAAGCCCCGCTTTTCCCCGTCGCCATCTTCTCATGGTTACTTTTGTGTGTTAATTTTGCCAGGCATTTGCACCAATCATATCTATTTTCTAGTTCTTTTTTTTTGTGTGTGTGTGTGTGGGTCTGGGGATGGAACCCAGGGGCATTTGACCTCTGAGCCACACCCTCTGCCCTATTTTTTATTCTTTATTTTGAAACAGGATCTTACTGAGTTGCAAAGGGCCTCACTAAGTAGCTGACGCTGTCCGTGAACTATGCTCCTCTGGTTTCAATCTCCCGAATGCTGGGATTATAAGCATGTGCCACCACGCCCGACCCCCTATTATCTAGTTCTTACCAGACACCACATGCTTTAACATACTGGAGCCTGCACAGTGGCACACACCTGTAATCACACTTGAAAAGTACTTGGGAGGCTGAAGCAGGAGGATCACAAGTTTGAGGCCAGCCTCAGCAGCTTACTGTGACCCTCAGTAACTTAGTGAGACCCTGTTTCAAAATAAAAATTAAGCCGGGTATAGGGGTGCACGCTTGTAATCCCAGTACTTGGGAGGCTGAGATAGGAGGATCAGATTTTCAGCCAGCCTCATATACTTAGTGAGGCCCTCCACAACTTAGGGAGACCCTGTTTCAAAATAAAGAATAAAAAATAGGGCTGGGGTATAGCTTAAAGGTAGAATGCCTCTGGGTTCAATCCCTAGTACTTAAAAAAAAAAAATTAAAAGGGGCTGGGTATAGCTTGGAGGTAGAATGCCTCTGGGTTTAATTCCTAGTACCCCCAAAGAACCCCCAAATTATTTTTAATTTAAAAATCACCATAATATTCATGAGTACATACATATTGGAAGTATTTCAAATGTTTAGAGATATAGAAGGTTAAAAAATTGAGCCACATCCGGGCATGGTGGCACACACTTGTAATTCCAGCATTTGGGAGGCTGAGACCGGAGGATCACGGTTCACGGACAGCCTCAGCTACTTAGTGAGGCCCTCTGCAACTTAATGAGACCCTGCCTCAAAATAAAAAAATAAAAAATAGGGTTGGGGGTGTAGCTCAGAGGTCAAATGCCCCTGGGTTCCATCCCCAAACCTGCAAAAAAAAAAAAAAAAAAAAAAATTGAGCTTCATTTTCCTGCCACCATCTTGCCCCAGCCCCTTCCGTTCCCATGGTGACCTCTGAGACCAACCCACTTCTCTGCTTTCCAGATCTTTCTCAAGCACTCGCATTCACACCCCAGGTGGACAGCAGGATGACTGGCATACTATCTACCAACGTGGGTTTCTTCCTCCTTCCCAGTTTTTTCTTGACTTGTTGCCCTAAGGGAAGGTTGTCACTACAGAAACAGAACAAAGACATCAAAAGTTTGGCATTTGTGTACAGAAAGTCCGAGTCTAGGGGAGGACCCACAGGTCTTGAGCTTCCTTGATGCTGCAGAGCTTTCCCCACCACTGGGGCAGAGGAGGGGAGGAGCCCGAGACCGCGGGCTAATGGACAGGAGTCCTCGTCCCAGCTGCCCGTACATCCACTGCGCACTCACGGCTTGTAATCTCAGTGCTTGGGAGGCTGAGACAGGAGGCTCGAGGTTCCCCGCCAGCCTCAGCAACTTAGGGAGGCCCTCCGCAACCTAGCAAGATCCTGTTTCAAAACAAAAGAATGCACCTGGTGCAGTCTTGAAAGTAGAATGCACCTGGATTCCATCCCAAGTAAGAGAGAGAGAGAGAGAGAGAGAGAGAGAGAGAGAGAGAGAGAGAGAGAGAGAAAAGAAAGAAAGAAAGAAAAAAGAAGGAAAGAAAGAAAGAAAGAAAGAAAGAAAGAAAGAAAGAAAGAAAGAAAGAAAGGAAGGAATAAAGAAAAAATGTTTGCTTATTCCAAAGTCATAAAGATATTTTCTTTTTCCTGTGTTTTACCATTCCTATTTAGATCTACAATCTTCTGGAATTCATTTTCATTAATGGTATGGAGGATCAAGATGAATTTTGTTCTATAAATATATATATATATGTGTGTGTGTGTGTGTGTGTGTGTGTGTGTGTGTGTGTGTATTTATATATCCCTATGGACACAGCACTGTTTATTGGTTTTGCCTTGTTCTGTAGTGCCTCCTGTATAATAAATCAAGTTGTCCTATACATGAGTTTGTTTTTGAAATCTCCCATTATTTGGGTTCATTTATCTAACATCTCACTGTTACCATGGCTACAGCTAGGATCTGGGCTGCCCCTCAAAGGCTCAGGGGTTAAGGGCTTGGTCTCTGCTTGTAGCACTAGAAAGAGCTCATGGGGCTTTTAAGAGATGGGGCCTGGCCCAGCACAGTAGTGTGCTACTGTAATCCCTGTTCTTGGGAGGCTGAGAAAGGAGAGGTTCAAGGCCAGTCTCTGCCACTTAGCAAGGCCTTGTTTCAAAATAAAAAATAAAGTAGGGCTGGATGTGTAGCTCAGGGTTGAGACTTCATTACGAGAGAGAGAGAGAGAGAGAGAGAGAGAGAGAGAGAGAGAGTGTGGAGAGGGGGGAGAGGGGAGAGGGGAGAGGGGAGAGGGGAGAGAGGAGAGAGAGAGAGAGAGAGAAACTAGTAGAAGTACTTTCATTTTGTCATTCTTTTTGAGTATTGTCTTGGCTGTTCATGGCTATTTGCACTTCAAAATACATTTCAGGATCAGCCTGTCAATACACACATGAAGTATCTGTTGAGATTTTGAGATTTTGATTGGGATTGCTTTGAATCTAGAGATCAGTTTGAGGAGGATTGACATTGTTCTAATATGGAATTTTTCAATATATGGATTAGGTATATTTCCATTATTAAATTCTCTTCAATTTTCTGCAATAATTTTTTTTTTTGCTATTTTCTGATAGCAGTCTCAATGCCTTGACTAGTTTTAGGCCAACCTGGATATTTAGTGACTTTCTATGCTATTTTGAGTGTTATCTTGAGTGCAATTTTTTTTTTCCATTCTAGGAAAGGAGTCCGGGGACATTCTACCTCCAAACTACACCCCCAGCCCTGTTTTTCATTCTTTATTTTGAAACAGGCTCTCACTGGGTTGCAGAGGGCCTCACCAAGTAGCTGAGGCAGTTCACAAACTGCGATGCTTCTATCTCAGCCTCCCAAATGCTGGGATTACAAGTGTGCACCACCACGCCCGGCGCTTGAGTGCAAATTTTTAAAACATTCTGTTTTCTAATTCTTTGCTGTTGGTTTGTAGATATACAATTGACTTTGTGTATTAAATTTATATTCAAATAGTTTTCTAAATTCTGTTACTGTTTTTCAATTGATCAGCAATTGTACATAAAAGTCATCTTGAATATATGGCCTAATATCTTGTTAATTTTAGAAAATTTCTTGTCATAATTTCCCTAAATGCTAGTTTTATTCTCTCTCCTTTTGGAACTCCAATTACATGGTTTTTAAAGAGTCCTTATTACTTCATTGCCTCTCTCTCTCTCTCTCCCCCTTACTCTTTCTCCTACACTTCCTTATTCTGGTAATTTTGGGGTTCTATCATCCATTTTACTAATTCTCTCTTCAGCTTTGTCTAATCCTTTCTAAAATCAATCCATTGAGTTCTAAATTTTTGTTATTGTATTTATTAGTTCATATTTTATTTTTTGTTACTTAAAATATGCTATATTATGTCTTTTAAAAATAGAGTTCAAAACAGGCATGGTGGCATACACCCGTAATTCCAGGCCAGAATGTTGTAACTTAGTAACACCCTTTTTCTTTTCTTTCTTTTTCCTTTTTTTTTTTTGGTGGTACTGGGGTTCCTGGAAGCCCTTCTACCTCCGGGCTACACTCCCAGACCTATTTTTTATATTTTTGTTTGGAAACAGGGTCTCTTAAGCCAGCGCAGCTGGCTTCGAACCTGCGCGATCCTCCCGTCTCCGCCTCCCAAGCGCGGGGATTACAAGCGTGCGCCACCACACCCGGCAGTAAGACCCTTTTTCAAAATACAAAATTAAAAACCACCATATGACCTAGCCATACCACTCCTTGATATCTTTCCAAAAGAACTGAAGTTAGCATGCTATATGGATAAACGCATTACATGGCACAATTCACAATATCCAAATTATGGAACCAATCTAGCGACCCACGAACAGATGAATGAATAACAACAACAACAAAAAATGTAGTATATACACACGAAGGACTTTTACTCAGCCATAAAAAACAAAATTATGTCATTTGCAGTCAAATAGATGGAACTAGAGAACAGTATGCCAGGTGAGATCTACCAGTGTCAGAAAGCCAGAGTCATGCGTCTTCCCTCACGTGTAGAAGCCGCTAATTACCGCTTCCTCTTTCCTTAGCGGGAAGCTCAGCAACGCCTCTGACAAGCCCAGGATTCGTGGCAGAGGAACACTCTGCCCCATGCAATCTCTAGGCCAAGCTCTCTGTCCTCCCTCTGGAAGGGCTGGTCTGCATTGACGAGAACAAGCCTTCATACCACTACTACAGAACGCGGCGGGGTGGCTAGAGGTGCCCGTCTTCAGTCAGCTGAGGTGTGTGTGAAGACGCGCGGGTATTTGAGATGGTGATGGTACAGGTCCCGTTTCCTGTGCCCAGTGACAGGTTCTAGAAGGAAAGACAGAGGAATGGCAGTTCCTCTCCCCTCATCGTTCTTTCGGGGGCTAGGAAAGTCTTGACCGATTATGTTGGCTTTAGGAGATATTATGATCCCAAGTATGAATCTAGGTCTCACTGTCTTTCACAATGGAACCATCTCCATGGGAGGTATGTGTGTTCTGTCCAAGTGCAAAGTCTCGAAGATCGCAGGGCACTGGAAGAGGCCGGCCTGGATTGCAGATGCTCACCCGGTGCCCCTGAGGACCCCGCGGTGCTGCCCAGACAGCAGCTCTGCGGCTGGGTTCTAAGGGATTGCTGCACCCACCGGGCACCCTGGCAGGCGGCCAGACAGCTGGCTTTGAATGGGAGGGACAAAGATAGAAGTCTGAGGGAGTGACTCTAAGTCTACAAAAGGCAGGAGATGAAGAGATCTTAAAGCAAGAAAGTACTAGAAAGCATTCATCCTATTATCTCTTCTCCTTACTCCTTTCCATTCTGGAAGCATTCCTATTTCATATTCAATTTGCCCCCCCCCTTTCAGGCTTTTCTTTTTCTTTCTTTTTAGTTTGGAAACAGGGTCTTGCTATGTCTCTGAGAGTCTCACTAACTGACTGAGGCTGGCCTCAAACCTGCGATCTTCCTGTCTCAGCCTCCCGAGTACTAGGATTACAGGCACGTGCCACCACACCCAGCTTGGAACACTTTTTCTATTTATCCAGAAGCCTTCCATATGTCTGTTGCACAAAACAACAACAGCCTCATGCAGGCAACCTGTGTGTGCTGGAGAGAATGAGGGAGGTCGAAGGAAATGGGGTCTTCCCTGGACCATTTCCCCTTCTAAGGAATCGTTACCGCTGCAGTAGATCTGGGGAAAGGGCATCCAAGCCGCAGATAGTGCAGCAGCCGCACTTCCAAGCCTGCTTTCCTCCACCCCACCCAACCCATGGCTGGAGGAAGGTGCTCTTGGACGAGGGGAGCAGAGGCTGCCTTTCGTGGAACCTTTAGAATACCTACACCCAGGGAACCATGGTGCTCAGGCTGGACGGAGGCTGTGAAGCTGTGACTGGGTGGGGATAGGGTGACGCGCTGAAGGTAAGTCATGCAGCTGGTAGTCCCAGCCTGTCTTTGTTTAATATTTTGCTATTTTTTTCATCGTGGATTTTTTTTTGCAATCATTTTGAGCTTTTAGAATCTTATTTATTTAAGCACCAGAAACTTGTTTTGGGCATCAGATGGCTTGTTCAAGTTTACCCTGGGTCAGCGGAGGCTCAAAGCCAATAAAATTTTGTTTACATTGATTATTGAGTGTTTTATTTTGGGAGGGAGGATACTGGGGATGGAATCCAAGGACTTTCTGTCTCTAGGCTAAATTCTCAGGCCTATTTTATATAGGGTCTCACTAAGTTGCTGACAGCGTCACTAAGTAGCTGAGGCTGGCTTCAAACTGGTGCAATCCTCCTGTCTCAGCCTCCCAAGCTCGGGGATTACAAGTGTGCGCCACCACCCTTGGCGATTATTGAGTTTTGATGTTGTTGCCAATTATGTTTTGGGCCCCAGGCAAGTGCCTTGCTTGTGTCTCTTAGTCCTGGTTCTCCCATCTCTCTCTCTCTCTCTCCCCTCTCTCTCTCTCATGCACACATACCTTGTACCCTGTGCTCCATCTCTACAAAGCACATCGTAGTTCATTGAGCTCTCCACTTGCAATACCATTTTCTCTTCCTCGCATCTGCCCACCACATTCCTAAGTCAACTTTCAAGATGTAAACGTCACCATTCTCTACCACCCTCTAAAGAAATAGTCAGAGCCTCCCCTGTGCTATTTCTTCACTCTGTGCTTACTTCTCTGGAACTCACCATATAGGGTCCAATTCTTTTCTTTTCTTTCTTTCTTTTCTTCTCCCTGTTCCTCCCTTCCTTCTCTTTCTCTCTCCTGATATTTAGCCCAGGAGCATTCTATTTCTGACCTACATCCCCAGCCCTTTTCAAAATCATTAGTTAGTGTGTGCGTGCGTGTGTGTGTGTGTGTGTGTGTGTGTGTGTGGTACTGGGGGTGGAACCCAGGGGCTTTCTACCTCTGGGCTATACTCCCAGACCTAATTTATATTTAATTAGAAACTGTGTCTCACTAAGTTGCTGAGAGCCTCACTAAGTAGCTGAGGCTGGCTTCGAACCAGTGCGCTCCTCCTGTCTCAGCCTCCCGAGCAATGGGATTACAAGTGTGCGCCACCCCACCTGGCCAAAATCATTATTTTTTTTAATTTTAATTTTACTTCTTTTTTGCGGTACTGAGGATTGGAATTCAGGGGCATTCTACCTTCGCCTTTTTATTTATTCATTTATTTTTATTTTGAAACAGAGCCTCGCTAGGTGGCTGAGAATTCTGCTAAATTGCTGAGGCTGTCCTTGAACCTGCAATCCTCCTGTCTCAGCCTCCCAAGTACTGGGATTACAGGTGTGCACCACCACATCTGGCTTTTTTTTTTTTTTTTTTTAATTTTGAAACAGGGTCTCGCTAAGTTGCTGAGGCCGGCCTCTAACATGCAATCCTCCTGTCTCTGCCTTCCAGGCATTAGGATTGCAGGAGTGTGCCACTGTGTGTGGCTAGGTAGGATTTTAATTTTAGGCCCATGTGTCCATCTCCCAGACTCTTCTCATCTTGCTCTCTTGTTATTTCCAACAGCTGGCACATAGTAGGTGCTTAAGAAAACACACATTCGTGTTTTCATGGCATGGGGCACCGTCCCATTAGAAGAAAAAGAAAGTAAAGTTCAGAGGGTTGAGCTGGCTTGTTGGGGTTCACAGTGGCTCGGCTGGGGCTCAAGGCCAGGTTTTCAGATGCCCAGGGCCAGCGCTGCCTGCACGCCCCACAGTGAACAGACCTCTCCTCGCAGGGGCCAGCCCCTGGCCTGGGGGAGCCGCGGCTCTGCGGATTTGCACTCAGCCGTGGGGCTGACCACCAACGCACCCTGGGCTCACCCTCACCCTCGCAAAGTTTGCGGGATCAAAGGCACCTCCCGCCTGCTGACCAGAGGGTGGGGTACACCCCACACCCCGGGAACTGATGCCCCACGTCCCCGACTGTGGCTTTCAGAGGGAAGATTTTGCAGCCTAAAACAGCCTTTTCTTGCGGAAAGCCTTTGGGCTTAAAGAGGGAACTGCTTAGGCAGTCAGAAAGCAGAGTTTTGGGTGGGTTTTTCCCCCCTTCTTCCTTTCTTTTTATTTTTAACCTTCTGCTTCTGACTCTGCCAGTCTGCTCTCTCGCTCACCCCTGGAGTCTTCTTTTCAACGCCCGTCATTGGCGGAGTCGGCTCTGCCCTCTCCGAGTGTCACTGGTGGGTGAGCGGCGCCGCCTCTGTCTAATGAGGGACCCTCCAGGCCCGGCTGCCCTTGCGTTTGATACCTGGGGAGAGGATGTACCGGCGCGGGGCAATTGGATCAGAAAGGCCTCCCAGAAGAGACATCACAGCCGAGCTCAAAGAGAACAGGAAGTGGAACATTTACTGAGGTGCCCGGTGGAAGGGGGAAAAGTGCTAGCAACTCTAATGAGGTCAATGGTAAAGAGAAAAAAAAAATTTTTTTTTGAAAGGAATTACTGAGGGGGGAAAAAAAAGAAAAAAGAGAGAAAGAAACCTCAAAAAGGGGCCGAGGACTCCCCGAGTTGAGCTTGCTGGTTGGCTGGCGGAACATTTTCCTTGATATCTTCCCAGGACGCGCTGTTTCTACAAGACTTCAATGCGCTGGAAAAGTTTATGCGTCGGGCGAGAAGGAGGGGGGAGAAGTTGTGAGTCAGCCTTGCGTGTGTTTGCTTTCAACGCAGGCTTCCTGTGGGACCACATAAATGGAAGCTTTTGGGTACTTTGGCCTGTGCTGGTGTGGGCTGGGCGGGCTGCCCGCCAGGATGTTTTAAGGGTGTGTGGAGTGTGGGGCCTTCCCGACCACGAAAAAGGCTAAGGATGGGTTGGTGCGGCCTGGCGCTGTGGTCCTCGGTGCTGGAGGATCACAGGAAGGATGCAGGTGGCAGCAAGGCTAATGCCCCGTGAATGTGGCAAGCTTCTGAAGTGCCCCGAGCCTCACTTTTCCTACCTGTAAAGTGGGTATACCGTAATCCCCTTTGCAGGATTATTCTGAGGTGGGTGATATCCCAAAGCAACCGCCCTGAAATCTGGGCTCTTAGAAAGCTTATTTCTTAGGAGATTCTCAGTGGAGCAGACAGCCGCGGGTCTTAGGTGGGCTGCTAAATGTCGCCTCATTTCGAGGGTTGTTAGTGGCAAGTGTTTTAATCTTGCATCCTCTTGCGACCCGGTGAGTTTCAGTTTTGTTTTTCTTTGCCTTCCATTATGTGTACTTTTATAATCCTTCGCGATGAAGCAGGGCTGGCACCTGCGGATTATACCAAGGGCATTTATCCCCTTTAAACATACCACGGAGCTGCCCTAACTTTGTTTACTGGAGGCGAATCGTTGGTTCCTCCCTCCGACATATTAAAATAAAAATCCACAACGGTGAGCTATTTTTTAATATAGTTAAGAAAAACTTTTAGAAGAATCTTGGATCTATAGAAAAGTTACAGAAATAATAGCATCCCCGTGTACCCTGCGCCCAGTTTCTCCAATTAACTCTTTATATGACTGTGGTACGGCTGTTCTGTTGCTGTAACGGAATACAGCAAACTGAATACTTTATAAAGAAAAGAAGTTCCTCTGGCTCGTGATAATGGAGCTGGGAATCCAAGGGCATCTCACTGGCATCTCCTCAGGGCTCTTGTGCTGTGGCAAGACGCAGGAGGGATGGACTGGCTACAACAACCTGCTCCCACAGTCACTCATCCACTGCCACCATAAAGACATTAATCCTGCCTCATGGCTCCTGCTAGGCCCCACCTCCCAACACTGCTGCCCTGGGCGATCAAACCTCCTACACCCAAATCTTGGGGGGGGTCACATCCAAACCAGAGTGGGTACATTGGCCATGACAAAGAAAACAACATGGGTTTGTTACGATGAATTAAGCTGTAGACTTTATTTAGATTTCACTCCTTTTTTCCCCTAAGTTCGTCTGTTAGTTAGCTTTCCATGACTGTGACCAAATACCTGACATAATCGGCTTATAAAGAGAAAAGGTTTATTTTGGCTCAGCCCATTGGAAGTTTCAGTCTGTGGTCAGTTGGCCCTGTTGTTGTTGGGTCTGTGCTGAGCCAGCACGTCATAGAGGGAGAAGGTGGTGGAGAAAGCTGCTCCCCTAAAGGCAGCCAGAAATGAAAGAGAAAAATGAAGAGATTAGCATCTCAGAATTATTTGAAGGCATGTTCCCAATCACCTAAAATCTCCCTCTAGACTCCACCTCTTAAAGGGCCCAGTACTTTTTAGTAGTGGCCAAGGTAAGGACCATACCTTTACCATGTGGGCCTTTGGGGGACATTTAGGACCCAAAGTACAGTATTCTCTTGTCTCTTCCACAGTTCTGTCCAGGATCCTGCACTGCCTTCATTACAATATGTCCTCTGTCTCCAGTGGTATATGACAGTTTCTCACATTTCTTGGTTTTGATAATACCAGGTTGCTATTTTGTTGTTGTTCGTTTTTGCAGTATTGGGGATGGAACTCAGAAGCATTGAGCTACATCCCCAACCCTTTTTACTTTAAGACAGGGTTCCACTAAGTTGCCCAGACTGGCCTTGAACTTGCAATTCTCCCATCTCAGCCTCCCACAACAGCTAGGATTACAGGCGTGCACCACCATGCCCAGACAGATAATCGCAGTTTTGAGGAGAATGGACCAAATCTTTTGATTTGGGTAACCCTCCTGCACTTGGAGGGTTACCCAAGTTTTTCATATGGTTAGATAGGAGTTATGGGTTCCCATCAGGAGATCGTAGAGGTAAAATACCCTTCTCCACGTTCATACTAAGGGTCCTGTTGTCGACTTGATTATCGCTGATGATGTTACCCTGATCGCCTGGTGAGGTGGTGTTTGCCAAGCTTGGCCACTGGTCAAGTCTTCTCTAATATGAAAAGCCCTAAGGATCTGAGACATTGGTACTCAAAAAAATGGATTTGGGAACATTTCAGATTTTAGATTTTTGCATTAGGAATGCTTAACCCACAAACTTTATGCAAACATTCCAATATGCATAAAACTCTGAAATATGAAATACCTCTGACCCCAAGCACTTCAGATAAGGGACGCTCAACCTGTACAGAATTATATTTTCCCCTTTTCTGTGGTCTACTCTTTGTAAGCAAGTCACCAAACACAGCTACAATGAACTGAACGTGTCCTTCTCGAGTCCATATATTGAAGCTCTCACACCTAGGATCTCAGAAGGTGTTCATATGGAAGAGAAACTCTTAAAAGAAGTTATTTATTTATTTATTTAATTTATTTTTGGTGGTACTGGGGTGGAACCCAGGGCCTTTTCCATCTCTGGGCTATACTCCCAGACCTATTTTATAGTTTATTTGGAAACAGGGTCTCACTAAGTTGCTGAGAGCCTCACTAAGTATCTGAGGCTGGCTTGAAACCTGTGCTGTCCTCCTGTCTCATTCTCCCAAGCACTAGAATTACAAGCGTGAGCCGCCCCGCCCGGCAAGAAGTAATTAATTTAAAGTGGGGCCTTTAAGGTAGGCGCTAATCCACTATAACTAGTGTTCTTATAAGAAGAAGAGATTTGAACATGGTCTTAGTGAGGCCCTTTGCAACTCAGTGAGACCCTGTTTCAAAAAATAAAAATAGAGGCCGGTATCGGAGCCTGCCTTGAGGCAAGGCCGGTACTGGGGCCTCTGAGGCCGGGATCGGAGCCTGCTGAGGGGTTAGGCCGCTGCTGGGGCCAGTGAGGCCGGCATCGGAGCCTGCTGTGAGGCAAGGCCGGTACTGGGGCCTCCGAGGCCAGGATAAGAGCCTGCCGAGGGGTTAGGCCGGTGCTGGGGCCAGCGAGGCCGGCATCGGAGCCTGCCTTGAGGCAAGGCCAGTACTGGGGCCTCGAGGCCAGGATAAGAGCCTGCCGAGGGGTTAGGCCGGTGCTGGGGCCAGCGAGGCCGGCATCGGAGCCTGCTGTGAGGCAAGGCCGGTACTGGGGCCTCCGAGGCCAGGATAAGAGCCTGCCGAGGGGTTAGGCCGGTGCTGGGGCCAACGAGGCCGGCAGCGGAGCCTGCCTAGAGGCATGACCAGTGCTGGGGCCTCCGAGGCCGGGATCGGAGCCTGCCGAGGGGTTAGGCCGGTGCTGGGGCCAGCGAGGCCGGCATCGGAGCCTGCCTTGAGGCATGACCAGTGCTGGGGCCTCCGAGGCCGGGATCGGAGCCTGCCGAGGGGTTAGGCCGGTGCTGGGGCCAGTGAGGCCGGCATCGGAGCCTGCCTTGAGGCAAGGCCGGTACTGGGGCCTCTGAGGCCAGGATAAGAGCCTGTCGAGGGGTTAGGCCAGTGCTGGGGCCAGTGAGGCCGGCATCGGAGCCTGCCGTGAGGCATTACCAGTGTTGGGGCCTCCGAGGCCGGGATCGGAGCCTGCCGAGGGTTTAGGCTGGTGCTGGGGCCAGTGAGGCCGGCATCGGAGCCTGCCTTGAGGCA